>NC_065506.1:16877084-17140624 GCF_006386435.1 Epinephelus moara | reverse complement strand
GGGGGGGGGGGGGGGGGGGGGGGGGAGGTGAGGGCCACATAAAGGGCACAGTATGACCTAAAGTTGACGAAGCACAGAGGGCCTTTTTGTTTAAATTTCTCAGGAGAGATGGAGATAGAGTGCCCTTTCATGCTGTTAAACACACACACACACACACACACACACACACACACACACACACACACACACACGTTACTATCTCGACAAAGACGTACATTTATGTTTGTGTATCACACATGTGCTCATGGTGCTGGGGTACCACAACTCAACATATATCCCACATATATCACTGTTTTCTGAGGTCATGGATCCACTAAGACTACTCGTGGGTGAAATGTAACAGAATGAAGAAGGCTAGGTAGGAAGTACTCTCTCTATGTAATTGGGCATTTTGTCATTCAATAGGCTACCTGTTTAGACTTTCTTTTTTGGTCTAGGGGAGACAAAGTTGACTGAGACTAATGATAAGCACATGACAAGAATCCGAAACAAATGTTTGGACTGAGTTTACCAAATGACCTCAAGAAAAAGACTGGAATCAATGTCTGGGAGTGAGTCATTTACCTCTGCCTCTATGAATGTGCATCTGCAGCCTGAGGTTTTGCAAATTGGGAAGTTAATGATCAGGCTGGCTTAAAATAGAATAAAAACTAAAAGGGAGCAAAATAATCATGCTCATAATTGTTTGCAAAATCGGCCATTTGCATCTCTGTAAAGCAATTGCTGTTAATTATGGCCTGGAAGCTGGTGACCCAAAGAAAACTCTCTGCCTTTGTGTGATCACAGATCCCACTGTAAGATGTCATTTGTAACATAACAACAATCAAAATCAAAGAATTACACTTTGATCATCAAACGTTCAGTGTGACCTGAAATAGTCGCGTACATGTCAGGCTGGTGAAAATAGTGGTGTCAGTCAGGATTTTGCAGCTTTAAATGAATATAGGTAGCTTTGAATTATGTTTGGCAGCATGGTGGTGCAGTAGTTAGCAGTGTCACCTTAAAGCAAGATGGTTCCTGGTTTGAACCCAGGGCGGGGGAGCCCTTCTGTGCGGAGTTTGCATGTTCTCCCTGTGCCAGCATGGGATTTTTTCGGGTTCTCCGGTTGCCTCCCACAACCAAGGCGGCACCGGGGGGGGCAGTCGCCCTGAGTCCATCAGTGGTCCAGGGTGTACACTGCCCCTCACAATGTCAGCAGGAGAAGGTTCCAGCACTGTTTTCTTTTTACTTTATTACAAACTATTTGGACATAGCACCTGCATAGCATACCTGGACGTGTTGCTACAGTATTGATTTCAGCTAACTGCAGAGAAAGAGCGCAACGCCTCACACTCTGAAAACCACACCGGCAGGTAAAACAGTCGGCGCCACGTTATGCAATCAAGGCCACAAATGCTAACTAAATGCCTGTAGCTAGTGAAATCATTCAATTTCAGCATTTCATCTGATTGGAAACGTTAAACTGACAAACACAATATTGTTGGCCTGTCTCAGTGTCCCTTTTCCTTCCTGTCCTTACTTAAGAGAAATGATCCTACTGAATGGCCAAAAGTGCAATACTTCGATGTTTACAACTATTTGATCGAATCATTAAGGAAGATCACAATCTAACCTAACAAAGATCAAACCCAGGCATTACAGAGTGTCTGGCCAAATTAGCAAAATGCTTGCTGCTCACAGCATACTGTCAGGATCCTCTTCTCATTCTTCCTGCTGATGCCTCTTGTCTTATTGCTTAAAAGGCTCTGTTTTTCTGTTGAGCAGCTTATGTAAACTTAGCTCTGGGTTCTTTACCCTGTTAGTATGGCCTACTGCATCTCACCATGCAGCAACTTCTCAGCTTTTTCCTGTTGTTTGCTAACAAGTTTAAGTGACAGTGAGGCACCTCGATGGAGAGCAATGAACTGTTTTACCCTCCAGTGGGGGACGGACTTAAATGCCCTCTGTCTCCATACTAAGCTTTATGATTACACTGCAACGCTGAACACTGATAGGTGTTTATGTTATTCTTAAAGAAACAGTCTGACATTTTGGAAAGTGCTAGGGTTAGATGAGAAGATCGATGCCACACTCATTTTTGTCCACTCTCTAAATGTGGCTACAACTGGCAGCCAGTAAGCTCAGCAGGGGAAATCGCTAGCAAAGGTTACAGAACCTGCCTACAAGTACCTCCAAAGCTATCTAAGTAACACCATACATCTTGTTAAAAAAACAAGGTGCAATTTTACAAGGAATTATACTTAATGTCAGACTATTTCTTAGCCAACACAGTGACTTCCTGGAGTCTCTGCTGGTTGCCTGGCAAACTGCCTGGCAAATTGCTGCTCCCAGCCATAGACTGTAAAAGCAATGGACATAGCTACCATGACGTCACCCATTGGTTTGTGGACACGTAGTCTGAGTGGGCGGAAGTTCACTGCATAGATCAGCCTCTCACTGGGCGGAACGAGCCACCCGCTGAAGTCCCGCCCTACCACCTCCGGTTGTGTAGCAGTTTTCAACCGTTTTCAACACGTCCTTTACTAACTTTTGCGGTGTTTGATCTTGCGGGGATGTAGCCATTTTTCTGTCATGGTTCGCGTCCTGTAGGCGATATTTTTGTGGGCGTGTTACACCAAAACCTGTTTCCCCCCGGCAATATTTTTGCAAGCGCACCGTTGCTGTGGCACCGCCCAGAACGACTGTAATTGGTTGAAAGAAATACAAGCAGCCGGGGTGTTTTTTTCTCCAATCTTAAAGTGAGAGTCGGCCCAGCCAGACCTTTCTTTTCTTGAGAAAGGTCTGGTGAGCGAGACTAGTGGACACCTGTTCTGAAGCCTTGAGTTCAGCATGGCCATCTTGTTTTTTTGGGGCCAGAAGTGACCATATTTGGGTGAGAGGGTGGCACTGTGGAGAAGCATGGGGTTGATCCAACTGAGAACCCGAGGACGCTGCTTTGAGTGACAGTCTGTCACTCAATTATGCACAAGTCTTAATAAAATGTAAATGGGTGGTTACATAAAGAAATCAGCCCTCCTACAGTTGTCATGAAGAGAGAAATAGCTATAGAGGCCAAAATATTTTTTTGTACCAAGCTGTAAATATGGTTATTTCTGCTGTAAAGTTGGGCATTTTGGGATCGACTGGCTTCTGGTGCCAGCCTCAAGTGGCCATTCAAAGAACTGCAGTTTTTGGTACTTCCATGTTGGCTTTATTTCAGAGCCAGGCTAGCTGTTTCTCCCTAATTCCAGTCTTCATGCTAAGCTAAGCTAACAAGTTGCCGGCTGTATCTTCATATTTACTGGACAGATATGACAGTGGTATCAATCTTCTTATCTAACCCCCAAATGACAGCAAATAAGTGTATTCCACAAAATGTTGAACTGTTCCTTTAACAGTGACTATTGGCATCATGCAGCAACAAAATCCCACCCTAGATCATCTTTACATGTGCATGATGAGAGGAATCAGAGCATCCAGCCAGCTACTAAGGAGGGGTCACCCAGCTGTCTGGAGCGGGGCCGTGTTAGTCAGCTACAGCGAGGGAGTGCTGCTGCCACCAGCCTGTGAAATCACCGATCTGATGATGGGAGTCGTCCCCCTGACAGCACAGGAAACGGTGACAGTGGAGGTTGGAGAATGAGTCTGGTGAAATATGGGCCTGTCAGAGGGGAGAGAGGCTGAGCACAGTGGTGCAGGGCCGTCGCTCCCCGTGACTGACTTCATCAGTGACACTCCCCATGGAGCCAGTGGAGTTGTGGGTGGGTGAGTGGGTGTGGGAGCGGGGGGCTTTTGCGGGGACCCGATTAAGGCTAGAAGCCCATCTTCCCTCCACAAGATCTCCTCATTTGTTCCAATTGCCTGGGACTATAAACACGAATATCCCAACTTCAATTTCTGCCTTTCAAGGAAGGAAAGCCTTAATGAGAATTTATTGCCATGTTGTTGTAACCGTGCGGACTCCTAGGGATGCTGGAGGAATTGTCCATTTGCATACTCCTTAGAATTGATGAGTGGGGAAAGTGAGGGAACTAAGTTATAAGAGTGGGTGCTTTTTTTGCAGCCGACACCAAATACAAGCCAGATGTTTCAGTGATGAGGCAGGCGGTATTTAAACTGTCAGGCAGTGCACTCGAGTGTGTCTTGTGCCTATGACACAAGCTGCTTCTTTGTCTCGTATAACGCCCATCGCTTTCGATGTGGAGTGTTAACACAAGAAGTGAAATGTTTGTTAACTCAGATATATATGGTGGAGTCAGCTCTGCACAAAGTGTGCGCAGGATGAGGTGTTATCAAAACAAATGAGCCAGCAACTGCAGCTGCATGTAAATCAGAGCACAGTTTTTCGCCTCTCACTATTCAAATGTCTTCAGCCATTCACTATCTCCCAGCCAGTGGTTTCTCATCTGCATCTATTCTTCCTTTACAAAGCCAGCCTTTCCTCTTACCTATCCCATGCAGCAATGTGTTTATCCCTACGGAAATGAAGATTTCTTCACATCTTTATTCATTTAATTAGGTCGCAAAGCAGAGCTAGAGCCAGAAGATGAATTACCTGTGGCCTTGATATTGTGCCACAGAATCTCTACACAGTAGGCTCTGCAGAAATTAGACCTCAAGTCTGGAGGTGGGCTTTTTGGCAATGTCGGCTCACAGACTAGTCCCTATTCTCTCTTTCTACTAAATTCAATTATCCTCACATAAACCTGCTGGAGTGAAGAATGGAGGTCTCAAGTCATGTCTTTTAGGTCTGTCTCAGTGTAAGCCAGCTGGTTAAATTAGGGTGGAGGGGTTTGAGTATTTGTCAATAGTCTTTTTGTTGATATGGGAGAAAGTCTAACAAATGTATCAGAGAACTTTGTCACTGTCCAGGATAGAGAGCGCGTTAACACGTTTAGGACTTGTGGTTTTAACATTACATCTGTAAATGTTGCAAATTAATATTAAAAAAACAAACAAAACGCCTGAGAGATAGTAAAAACTATTAAATAAAGATGTATGCATTTAGTAAAAGCTTAATTAAGCTCCTTCACATGCAGCATGTGGATTAGCGAGGCAAAGTGCCCCCGACAAAAAGTCTGATTAAACACAAATAATAATTATAATTTGAGCACAAACACTCCCTCATGACGTGACCTCGCCATGAACCAATACACACACTGTGGCTAAAATGGGACAGGGGTGGGGAGGGTGAGCAAATTACTGAAGCTGAATGTTGTCACCTTGTCATCAGTGTCACTACAAACTTATGATTATGCGCTGCATGAGTGAAATAAATGTCAGGTCAACTAAACTATCTGGTGCACGGGGGAAGAAAAAAAAGAAGGTAAAGAAGATAGGAGCAGGGATGTCATTTTGTAATAATATTTTTCAAAGTGAAGGAAAAGGTCACGGGAGAATTGGGAGTTTGTCTTATTTATTCACTTTATTTATTGTATTCAATTTATTATTTCGTGTTTATCATCTTCACAACTTGCCGAAGGTGCTACATAGATTACACTGTGATCATGGCCAAGCAGAGATGTGATGGATGTTATAGAGGGACAGCACAGCCTCAGTAGATGATGATAGGTCAGTGATGACAGGCATAACAACCTCCACAATCTGCTTGTACTCATCACAGATCCCCAAGGTCCGACCCCTTTCAAATTCATCACCACGTAGGCAGTGATACTGTAATGGCCCGCTATCATCCTGCTTTACTGGTAATGCCAGAAATTTAAGCCAAAGGCCATTCACGATACAGAGCCCTCATTTGGTCATGAGTGACAACTTCAAACACCGAAAAAGGTGTTTCCTCGTGTTTTTCCATTTTCAGCATCAGCAGCATTACACCCATGGCTCCTGTTCCCGGGGGGGTATTGTGTATTCAATGACGTCTTGCCACTGAGAACGCTGGAAGATCTAATCAGTCCTGCTTCACTTCACTTGATCTGTTTCCTCAATTAGGTTGCAAGCTTGCAGCTGCAAAATGGTTGTTGCTTTACATGGGTTTGCTGGTAAAGTAAACGCAGCTTGCTGTAAGCGGAAATATTTGTCTTGAGGTCCTTTACAGCCCTCCCTACAGATCTTCTGCTTATCGATGATCAGACGTAACATTTTGCTGCCCAAAGCGAAGTATTTACATATGTAATGGATTTGCTCTTATCATGTTGCAACCTCATCTGTGTGAGCCCTTCCCTTACCACTACACTATCTTGCCACATGTTCCTTTGATCAGGCGCCAGCATGTTTGCAGAGCTCACTCACAGAATGAGAGGGGGCCTGCAACATTCAAGGGGAATTACAACATGCCTGTTGCTTTGGATGAAGTCAGAAATGCAACCCTGTCTTCTAGAAATTGCATCTGTATGTTACTAAACTGCTTAATTAGGTTGTTTTGGGAACTTAATGGCTGCCTGGATTATGCTCAGTGACAATGTTTCTTTCAGGTAACAAACACTACATTCATGTACCATGTGGGCTTTGGAAGACTGCAGGTGGGGAGGGTGTATATACAGGACCTTGATTACCAGAACTTTGGGTTTGCATCCAGACTCCTTTCTTGGGTTTCAACAACAAAGCACTTTGGTTAAGGTGAGGGAAAGATCATGATTTCAGTGAGATGTTATTAAAAAAGGGAACAGAAAAAAAATAATGCCGTAGTCACTTCAAGTGCATACTGTAATGCAAGACTGAAAACAACTGAAATACATTGTCAGTTAACATTTTGCTAGTAAAATAAGATAAGATAAGATAAGATAAGATAAGATACACCTTTATTGATCCCATAATTGAGAAATTCCAGTATCAATCAGGCTGTTCTCATGTACTTATGAAAAGTAACATACCATAATTTGTTTATAACCCAAGTAATCAAGAGCCAGTTGTAAGGAAGTAGTATAAACACCACAAGACTTTCCCAAAGGCGGCCAGTGTTCGGGACCATGTGAAACCAAATGAAATCCACATAGCAGCGTAAAGAGTATAAGTAAGAGAGTATACTCCTTATACTATAACATGAAACAAAACTTTGGAAATGAGGCGTATGATATATCATCACCATGTTTCTTTCCTAAACCTATGTAACTGCACTCGCTTAAAGCTAACCTACCTAACTTTACGTTAAGGTCTTAATTTGACTACGCCATTTGTAGAGCGCAAATTTGTTAGATAACATATGAATGTTTTGAATGAAGATTTTGCTGATACCCTCAGTATCAACATTTTTGCAACGTGCTAAATATGTTATTTATCAACATTTCCTTATTATTTTAATAAAAAACATAACTAGCTGGGCATTATATATCTATCCATCCATCCATCCATCCATCCATCCATTTTCGTCCAACTGCTTATCCTCTTGAGGGTTGCGGGGGGGCTGGAGCCTATCCCAGCTGACATTGGGCGAGAGGCAGGGTACACCCTGGACAGGTCACCAGACTATCACAGGGCTGACACATAGAGACAGACAACCATTCACGCTCACATTCACACCTAGAGTTACCAATTAACCTCGCCTGCATGTCTTTGGACTGTGGGAGGAAGCCAGAGTACCCGGAGAAAACCCACGCTGACACGGGAAGATCATGAAAACTCTGCACGGGAGGGCTTCCCCACCCTGGGTTTAAACCAGGAACCATCTTGCTGTGAGGCGACAACACTAAACACTGCACCACCATGCCACCCAACATAATTCAAAGCTACCTATATTCATTTAAAGCTGCAAAATCCTGACTGACACTACTATTTTCACCAGTCTGATAGGCATATGACTATTTCAGGTCACACCAAACGTTTGATGATCTAAGTGAAATTCTTTGATTTTGGTTGCTGTTATGTTACAAATGACATCTTGCAGTGGGATCTATGATCACCACTATGTCATTTGGCATCTCTATCATTACCAAATTACTACTTTTCACTAGTCTGATATGTACATGACGATTTCCAATATCTTTGTTCTGTGGGAGGAAGCCAGAGTACCCAGACAAAACTCGGGTTTGCTCCAGGTGCTCTGGTTGACATGAGGAGAACATCAGGCTCCGCACAGAGGGGCTCCCCCAACCTGGGTTTTAACCAGAAACTCTCTGGCTTTGAGGTGACACTGCTAAGCACTGCCACCAGGACATAGGGCTGGAAAATTCATTATTAAGACGGTAGTTTTAGATCTTTTTTGCTGCTTGGATTCCTTTGGGATGGAGCCCTAAGTGCAAAGTGTTTTACACCACAAGGAGTACCTCATCATGATTTATCTCCTGGATCAGGAAAACCATTGCCGCTGCACAACCCCTCACCAGATCTGAATAATCTGACTCCTACAATCACTTTATTATGCAAGAAGCTGTTCTGACCATTTATACAGACACTTCCTCCTGCTACATGCTACTAGCTATGCTAATTTGTCCCCACCAGTCTCCTCCTGTTCCAGTTTCTTATGAACATGCTTGCGTTGGCATCTCTGGCGTTGTGCATCATGTATATTTCGTATCTCGGCAATGCAGTATGTGTGGGATTTTGTTCTGTACACCCCCTGGGGTATTTTTATGTGCTCCACTCAGAATTGCACACTGTTTGGATTCACTTGGGAAACACCCTCTAGCACATCTCTGATAAATACAATTGCATATTCATTTGTTGCAAGAAACGGTCCTGAATCATTTACGAAACTCAAATGCATTGACAGCCATTGCAGAATCCGCTGCTGGGAATGTGCTGCAGTATGTCCTTTTCATTATCAATAACAAGAGCACGAAGCCAGCACTGTAAAAGAGGCTCCTGGTGGACATTGTGCATTATTGCCTACAATCCACAGAGGAATATAAGGCTTCATTTAAGCTGCTTAAACCAGCAGCTGCACGAGAAAACATAGGTGCAAAAACAGAGGTGTGCTCATGAAAAATGGATACATAACCGAGACTTTTCAATGGGACAGACAAAGACTGTCCGCACTTTTTGGAAAAATACCTCTAAGTAAAACAATTCATTGCATCATTTGGCTTCTCTCTCCCTCATTACGAGCTACCCATCTGTCTTTCTCTCTCTCTTACACACACACAAATATGTATACACAGACACACACTAACACACCAACATAAACACATACGGTCAAAGTCGAGTGCATGGCGTCACGTACTGCAGCACTTTCACAAAACAACATAATGTGGCATAGAGAGCTGGAATGGGGTGATTTCGTGTGAGCAGCCTGAACAAACAGCCCATACCAAGAGGAAGTCCCATCAAGGGGGTCAGGGTTTTTGTCAGGACGGCCCAAATATGAGAGTGAGAACAGCGTATCAAAACAACCAGATAATGGATTCTTACTCTTCTGGGTTGGGGGGGGGGGGGGGCAGGAAATACTTCTATGAGGAATGTGTGTGTGTTTCTCCAAATATTATATTTCACAACTGAAACTAACCACACTGTCACCAGTTTATTAGGTACACTGCACAATCAAAGGCAATCAAATACAGCAGCACTGCAATGAATATTTCCTTTGCGAATCTTTTCATGTCCACTCTTTGACTATTTGACTCACTTTTATTGTCAATTTTCGGGTTGTGGGTCAAACTACCTCACCACAGTGACCATTGCTATCTGAACAAACAGAGCTTTCAAACATATGACATGATCTTCTTCAGCAGATGACGTTTGCCCAGTTATCAAGGAATGAGATGTAAGATTTTTGGGGGGGTCTTTTTGCCTTTATTTGATAGAACACTATAATGACATGCAGCAAAGGGCCACAGGTTTGATTCCAACCCACGGTCCCTTGCTGCATGACATTCCTCTCGCTGTGGCAGGGACACAGCCTTTGTTTATGGGGCGCCTGCTGTACCAGGTGAGCTAGTGGGTACCTTGAGATTTCTTTTTTTTTTAACATTAAAGTTATAAGGGCTAAAGTAAGAGAGATGAAAACTTTCATTTTATCTTATTTTCTTTTCTAATTATCCTTATCTTGTCAAGAATGAAAATGAAAAGGGAGGGAACAGTGTTGTTGTATCTGATGTCCTTTCAATAGAAATTAAAGTAAAATGAACATTTGGACAACCAGCTGGATTACGGTTGATCTTCTAGCCTGAATAAAACTAAAAAAATACAATTTTCAACCTGCCTCTTCTTTGATTGACTCTGCATGTGTGTGCTTCTGTGCAAGTGTGTGTTGTGTGTTGTGTTTGCGTATACTCCATGGTCCTCTCCTCTGTTTGCTTTCCTTTCATTCCCTCCATCTTATTTTTCAGAGACCGAATCAATGTTTTGGAAGGCAAGTCCTCATATTTCTATTGAAGTAGATTATTTTTTTAGAGGTTGTGATTTTTGTTCCCACTTGAATGGTTTTCTGTTCAAAAGTGACAACAGATTATCTTGACACTTAGTCATAAAAATGTGATGGAGCTTGTAATCACTCCACAAGTACTGTCCATTAGTCTACATTTCCATTTCAAATGACAAGATGGTACAACGCTGCTACCTCTTTTGCAGTTATTGTTACTATATGGTTATGAGAAACCTGCAACAATGTTTGAGGAAAACAAAACAGTAGAGAGTGAGTAAGACACTTCTGTCCTGACAAAACCAAGAATATTAGTTTTTGTATAGTTCCTTATTAAGTTTTGATAACATTATGAGCTCTCTCTCACTGTTGCGCTTGGTGTCTGTTTGCTGCCCAATGAGGTCAGGTGAAATGTCAAATGATAATTGGCAACACAAACCTTTCTGACGAGAGTTAAAGCTGATGTGCGGACCTTTCGTCTCCCCCCTCTGGCAGTGACAGTAATTACATAAACCCTGTTGACGCATGCCTATGCCGTATGCCTGCAGGGGAGTTGCCACATTTCCCCTGCTCTCAGGAGCACTTTTTCTGTACTTAAATCCCTCCTCTGAGTGCAGTTTCTTTTTCTCTGGAGCATCGACTCCAGAAACTTTTCTTGGTTGCTTTGTAGGATTTTCTGCCATAGCTTCCACCACACTGCTAGCTGCTGCCCCGTTGCTACATGTGCCCCCTCCTGCTCTGGCTGGGTGACATAAACCGCTTCGCTTCTGGTGCACAAGCATGAAAAAGGGATGACGTGATTTTGCCAAATAGGACATGCTCCTGGATCAACATCCGACATTGGGTTCCTGGATTTGCATCACAGCCCGCTGACATCATCAGTGTGCTGCTCCTGTGCTTCTTTTAAAATTAGCCTACTTTGTGATTCTTCAGAGCTAAGCTAGTTTTCCAAATTGAAGTTTCTAGTTGAACAAATAATTCTCAGTAACACTGAACAAAAACCTTGTAGGCTACTGCAGGGTTAGCGAGTTAGCTTGCTAACTAGTCTGGCTATACTAATGAGTAACCTTGCCAATAGACAAGACTCTTAACAAGTTAGTCTGCTAACTAGGTAGGCTAAGCTAACAGGCAAGCATGCAAATAGCCTAGAATATACTGTTCAATTACAAAGAGTAAGGATAACAGCATTTTTCAGTTGCAAATTCCTTCAATTAACACATTTTCCCTCCTTTTTCCATCTTGAGCCTGGAAGGATTTGGGTAGGTTAATCCAGGACCATCATCATCATCATCACAATCACTGATTCTGGATAATTTGTTTATGTAGACATCGACATAGCGGTGATTGTCCTGGATCAACATCTGCGATTCTATTCAGGATCGACATGGCAATGATGGTCAAGATCAACATCAACAAATTATCCAGGGTCAACATGAAGATGATAATCCTGGATCAAAATAAGCAGTGTTGGACCTGTATCAATATCTTACCCTGAGACAACATGGTGATGATAGTCCTGGATCAACAAGTTTTCCAGCACCAACATGGCAATGATGTCCCTTGATTAACCTCAACAAATTATGCAGGATAAGGATAATGATGATGGTTCCAGATCAACAAACCAATTATCCAGAGTCAACATGGCAGTAATGGTGCTGGATCAACACGAGCACTGCAATCTTGCAACTTCTTCTCCTTTGGACCTGCAAAATGATCTTATCTTTACTCTTAATGTTCACAAACAATATTTTAGTCTATCGGCAAATTTCCTTGTTAGCATAGTCAGCCTAGTTAGCAAGCTAACTCGCTAACCCTGCTAACCCTGATACTGAGGATTTTGTTTAATTGTGCTGACTTCCATTTGGAGAACTAGCTCAGCTCTGAAGAAGCACAAAATGAATATTGACAGAAGCACAGGAGCAGCACACTGATGATATCAGAGGGCTGTGACTGGTTGATTGCAATGTTGGACCTGGAATGCGATGTGGGATGTTGATCCAGGAACACATCCTACTTGGCAAAATCACGTCGTGCTGTGGAAAGCCACAGACACCACAACTGCGGTATTCTGCAAAATACAGAGAGCTTTCCCTGGCAACGATGGGTCTTCTCAGCATTGTGTGAACTCCTTTTGCAAGGGCTTAAATGTCATGGACGTTCATTTATATGTTAAAAGTCCTGTACTCTAGCTTTAACTTGGAAGAAATTAACTGATCTGTGGTTGTGGGGTGACAGTGTGTGGCACAGGCAGATTACTTTTAGGAATGTCTACACACATCTCGCAGATTGTGGAAAATCCACTACAACATAAAAACTAGTGTGACTGATTCATTTATGCACAGCACCAGTGCCACCACCCAGCATCCAATGTTCAGTGTTTGCAGGCATCTTATATGCAGTGTGTATTTTTTTGTATCTATAAAGGTCAGATTTGCATCCCTGCCTGAATCATGCATGACAGAATTACATACAGTACCCAGGAAAATGCCTTAATGAATTAAACATATTACACCTAATCTTTTATGACGGGGAGGATTTCGGTAACTTGTCACACCTGTCACACAGCATTTCCTTACAATCTACTGATACATATTCTGTGTAAACCTCATATGAAGAAGCACAGGGATCCACTACTGGATGAGTGGTGCATAGCGTTCATATTCCATTCAGTGCACACAGCAGATGTGTGAATGTATTTATTGTATATGACATTTTTGACAGGTGTTCGCGGTTAGAAAAATACAAATTTCATCACCACGTGTCAAAGATGCTGTATAACTGTCACCTACTCTTGTGCTGTCATTCCATTGAATGTCAGAATCATGTTGTTGCATGTCGTCAGTGAGCGCACAGTATGATCATGAGCTACCCGAGTGGAAAAATGCAGATCAAATTAAAGAGCTGGCTATTTACAGTTTTAAAAAAAGGGGCAATAAATTGGATGCCAAACAACCCCTGACTAAATGACATATTTTATGGATATTCCTTAATATATCTAATGCATAACAGTAAGGGTAAAGAACAGCTGATAAACTGTACAATTAACCCAAATGCCTGACTGCAGGGGGTCTGTGTAAAATGAGTGATTCTAATCATTTTTGGGCAGATTATTTTCTGTGAATATCGCATCAGATATGAGGTTGCCTGATATTTGTGGGAACTTTTTGTAGGATTATTTGGATTATTATTATTATTTTTTATTTCGTTATTTATTCTTATTTGTTTATTTCAATTTTAATTCAGTATTTTCCTTCTCCTTTTTTGGCTCTGTGGTTGTATTAACTGGGTACTTTTCTAATGCAGGAAGAAGTAGTTTAGCAGAGGATGAAGGTTCTTTGATTATAGTTTGTGTTCAGGTCTTCATTGCGCCCCCAGAGATTTCTTTTAAATTTTTATCTTGAATAATAATCTCAACTTTTTATTTTATTTCGGGGTTTTTTTTCTCACATAAATCAATTACATGCTGAAATACAGGCCTACTACCAATCAAGAAGGCCTTTCGACCCCCATGATGCATTGGTGACCCCTCGTGCCCCGAGGTTGAGAACCAGTGCTTTGAAGTAACTTCAATTAAACCACTTCTTAAAAAGCCCACTCTAGAGCCAGGCATTTTAACCAACCAGACCTATATCTTCTTTAGCTCGCTACTTACCAAGTCCATTAGTTGGCCATTAAATTACAATTAAAGGGGTATTCCACCAAGTTGTCATTGTATTCCCATAAGTTAAGGATTTGTGAGAGACTTCTAAAAGAAGGATTCAAATCAAAGAAGCAGAGGTTGAAATGTCCTGACTTTTATTATCTAGTGTGGGCCAACTCCAGAAATACTGGTTCCTACATTTCCCATAACTCCGTAGCATCTGCCATTAGACTTACCTTGTCTGATAAATGACCACCTCTTTGAAACTACACAACCCAAGTTTGTAATCCAGGCTATTTGTCAGAGGTAATTGATTTTTGATGCTGTTAAGCAGTGATACTCAACCTATGTTAGCGGGCCCAACCTGGCCTGCAACAGGGTGTTGGGAATTTCCCAATTCACAAAATCAACTGATTCATACTGGGAATTTGTTTTTCTTCTTTGAATATAAATAAGGTCTTAGAGTTCATAAAAAAAGCATCAAAATAGAGCCCGGTTTTCAAAAAAAGTACCAGGGGAGGATCCTACGGAGCCCCCAACAGAGGTCCAGACACAGCCCCTAATGTCCTCAAATCCTAGATACACTGTTCACTGTTAGTGTTTGTAATTATATCTCATTGATATCCTCATAGTTCACTGTTCACTCTCTTTAGTCCATATCACTGCTGTATTAATGAAAACCAAATATTTCCTACTGTGGCTGGTTCACAAAAAAAGTGGCGACACATGGGCAGGTTTATGCAAAGCAGGCCCAGGAAATGCAATATTTTTGTCTCCAAGGTTAGTGCTAACTACGATTGCCTACAAAACAGCAGCATGTCAGTTGTACATATTGCAGGGACAAGAAGGCCCAGTTACAGTGAGCTGCTGATGAAAAGCTGCAGGGAACAGACTGCGTAACAATAACATCCCCGCAAGGGAATCAACTCCTGTTACAAGGTGCGTTTCTATGCACTTTTTTTATGTGCATTGTCATTTTGGACATAAAAAAACTGAATATAAATGCCAAAAGTTTAAAAAAATCTCGAAATATTGCCAAAAAAGCTTTTACACTGGAGGAAAAGTTGATGTATCGATTAAAGGTAAATGCGACAGATTCAGTGAATATGATGACACACAGTCATTGTATCGGCCACGGTAAGTTCTCTTTGTGGTCTCTGGATTTCTTTATGCACACGGGCTGTTTCCAGAACTCAAAACTGTCTTCAAATCACTCTTTTTCCATTGGCCAGTGTGCACTGTCATGATACAAGCATTGTTTTTCTTGATTTGAAGTTTGACTGGCGCCATTTTAATTATGTCATCTTGTTGCATGGTCTTCTGCAGTGGCACCTAATTGGAGAATTGGCGCCACCTACTGCTTATCTCCATGAACCTTAATGTTCGCGCAACAGCAGTGGTTGGAAAAACACATAAATTCGCATTTTCTTGAGCTAATTTTCTGAAAACTCTCTTGAAATTTGCGCTACAATTGTATAAAACCCAACTACTGCCGTTGTGTGGAAAACTGCTCACCCCATGTGTGCTATGAAATCACATTACAACTCATGACATGATGGAGGAAGTCCCATTATTGACTGACTTCTTTATTAAAACTTGAGTTTGTTTGGTTCCACTGTACACAGATACACCAGGAGCTCTTTCGCTGTACTGCTGTTGACAAAGAAGCTGCTCAAGGATTGTCTGATGTAGTATTAAACTGCATTTGCTGTTACCATCAATAACCATGTGTCCCCAAACCAACCAGGACTGACATCTCAAGGATTCTAACTTTAAGTCTTTTGTTATGTTACTAAGTCATTGCTTGCATCACAATGTGTAACCTTTGATATATTTAACGGATTTGTGGGTTGTGTGCTGCAACCATTGCAAGAATTTCCAATGGAAACCAAACAGTTAACAGGAAACAACAGCTCACTTGATTGGAGAGGTAGGTAGAGACAGCTTTCTTTTGCTCTGCATTATAACACTAAGTCTGTAGCAGTAGTGTTTTTTCCAAAAACTATTTGAATGATTCAGATTATCAAGAAAAAATATATATAAGTTCATTAAATTTCACAAATTACAGTAACAGGTGAAACTGGATAACAAAGTAAAATCAGTTACAACAAAATCATTTCCATCATTAAAGTCATGCATCAGTGGAATATTTGTTTAAACATTCTTCAAAAGGTAAAGATGACCTATGTGCCATCTGACCAGTGTTGGTAGTTGAAGAAGGGACCCCAAGACAGTGTAAATATACAGCTTACAATCTGCGAGGCTTGTTTTCTGGAAAGCACCCTTTTCTGCCAGTTGAGCTTCCTGTTCCTGTTTTACTGAAGTAAGAAAGGACGAATGGGGACACGGCATAAATATGCAAGGATTTAGAGGAGTTCAGCGCCCAGTACTGACAGTCTGTTTTTATGTTGACTTATAATTTGACAAATACAAATATGACCTGCTGTCTTCCTCTTGCTGTTAACACAACATTAAACAGGATGTGCCCAGAGAATCACAGTATCCCAGCCTAACCCACTGAGGCAGTGAAGAGAGGGGAAAAAAACTAACACATTATAGTTCTTCTGAGTCACTGGGCATCTCTGTCTGTCCCCACGCAGCATGGATGAATGCACCTGGGAAAGACTTTGTCCCCTAATTTTATTTGTTGGATCGCAGCTGAACCCTGACTCGTCTGGAACCACTAATTTCAGCACCAGCACTGTTTCACGCTTTATTTATAATTCAAACAGAACCACTCTGCCGGGGGTGTGCATAGATGTTTGTGTGCAGATACAGTAAACACCTCTTTTGAAAGTCAATAGCACGGCCTGGCATTAACCAAACCAGACTGGTAGAGATGGAAAATGAAATATGCAGTGGGTAGGACGTTATTATAACGTTGATTAAAGGGATGTGAAGTGCTGATTCATTTTGGGGATATCAACGTGCAATATGCATCATGCAACAGTGTGTGTGTGTGTGTGTGTGTGTGTGTGTGTGTGTGTGTGTGTGTGTGTCTATTTTAAACCCCCTCATTCTTGTCAGTGCCAGTGGAACCCTCATTTGCCATGGGCTCAGGATACTGAGACAGCACAAAATAGTAGAGACAAACAACATCAACAATAGGCCAACAACAAATGGATTCCATTCACATTTCAATGGAATAGCAATCAGGGTCACTCTGGCGTGGCAGCCTTCCAGTGCCTGATCAAGACCTGTAAAATAAACACACAACAAATGTTGTTAGAGGAACTGTATCACTCCAGAGAATTATAATGCAACATAAGATACTGTACTTAATGAACAATTTGACTGGGCTCAAACAAAATAACTGCTCAGATGACGTTAACTATCTCTGACCCATGAATTGTCCAAAATAGTTTGCAGATCCAAAATTCCATCCACACAAAACATGTTCTCTGGTCTCAATTATTTTAAGACCATATGACTATTTTATCTTACTATATAATGACGAAAACTCTGTCTGTGGGTGTGTGTGTGTCTGTTCCACGCTTTTCTCCTCACTGACTTGGTCAATCCATGTGAAATTTGGCACAGTGGTAGAGGGTCATGGGAGGATGAGAATGAAGCAATATTACATCAATTGGCCAAAGGGGGGCGCTATAGCAACCAACTGAAATTGCAAACTTTGAATGGGCATATCTCATGCCCCGTATGTCGTAGAGACATGAAACTTTGCACAGAGATGCCTCTCCTCATGAGGAACAAATTTGCCTCAGAACCAATAACTTCCGGTTATATAGATATATATATATAGATAGATTTTCCACCATTTTGATTTATTTTGAAAAACACTTAAAATCGATCTCTTCCAAGGAAGTTTGACCGATCTGTATGAAACTCGGTGAACATAATCTAGGGNCAATCTATGTGAAACTGCACATAGGCATTGAGGATTGGCATAGGTAGAAGGTGACAAAGCTACCAATGGGTATGGACTAGTTTTCACTGTAATGCCAAAAGTCTACACTTTTTTATTAGAATTTGATACTGGTTACCAAACAACCAAACTGTAAATTACAACCACCATCTAGAATGGAGTTTGGCTGTGCACTAAGCCCCGCACCCCCACAATAAGTGTTGCTATGTCTGGCAATCTTAACATCCTCAATAGGCACATAATGCAGTAACAACTCTGACTCTGTTTGGCTGTAAAATGAGAAAGGAACAGGAATACCAAGCACCGCCTATCAGCCAGAACAACTCTCATTTTACAGCTAAACAGTGCACTAAAATATGTTTCTGAAAACATTTGAGGGGAGAAATAGGCAATGCAGTAACAGAGTTGTGATTCATATTTAATCCGCGCTGCCTAGTTTGACAGTTTGAAAGTGTTTACGTAACAATTAACATGATTGACTGCTGTGTCTTAGCTCTGATTGGTTGTTGCTGACCATACTTTGGTCTGATTCTAGTAAATGCCATTAGAGGCGGTAGGAAAAGGAGGAGGGACATAATATTTTTCACAGACTATCTGCTTCATGTAATTCTTTCAAAATATAGTGACAGTTTCAGCAAATATGACTCAAACTTATCTTTATAAAAGCTTTATGTGCAGATGATTGTTCGTCTTTTAGCAAAAATATACCCTCCAGTTCGTTTAATACTGACATGATAGCAGCTTCAACAGAAAATTCCACATTAGCTGCAGCCAGCTTGGTTGTTTTTTAAAATGCCTCAGTGGCTCTCCCCGACGTCATAAACACGCCCCATATCAGATGAATAGTTGTAATTGACACGGCGGATTTTAAGTTGCAGGAAATCTATTCAAAGCAGAGGGGGACCAGTGGCATCTGCCAAAACTAATAAAGATTTCCAGCAGAATGCTAGCTACAGTATGTAATTAATTTGATGGTAGTTTCATGAATTGACATTTAGCATTTAATCAAATAACTTTTTCATGCTTGTGTTATCATTTTACAAGAGAGATGAAAAATAATATCATTAACACAGCCTCTGTTTTGTAATCAGCCACAATGCATCAACACAATACTTAAAAAACTATTTTTAAATGCATATGCTGTCTAGTATGTCATCCTAATTATAGTTAAAGACATTTGTTATAATCAAGACATACCGTTATCAACATCTGTGCTATTTTGTTTCAATTCTAAATTATTTAATTTATTTGCAATTATAATTACACTCATTTGTTTTTGTAATTGATTAAATTACAGATTTTTAACGTTCACCCCTCGTACCATATTGGGCATAAAATGTCTGTTAAACTGTTACTATATTAGTGTGGACATAATTACACACATTAACATGATGTGAGTCGATTTTTATTAGATATAGAAACTGTTCAAATATCAGGCTTTAATGATGGAAATAGAGCTCATGGCATCTGCTATTGTAATTCTTTTATTGGCATCAGTACCTAACGGTTATATTCAGCTTTCATTTAGTGCGTAAATGCTTCGGCAAACATATTTTAAGACTACATTCCACTGCACCAGTGAAACTAAGGGAGACCGACTAGAGCACTTGAACCTAATGATGCTTTCCTCATGTATATCCACTCTCTATATAAAGTCTTTTCAAGAGGATATGATGGTAATTCTGAGTGCAATGATACACTTCCTAATAGCGCTATTCAAAAGTTCAACACCCCTACATCTCCCTTTGAGGGAGAATATGAAAGTTTCAAAGGCTATTAATCTTAACTGGAGAATGAGAACATAATTCATTAAATCATCAAATATTTCAGCCAGGAACCCATTAAGTCCACTAAGTAATTCAAAACACTGTGAGGCTCTTCATAAAACTGCATTTAGCTGCCACCTTGTCACATGCTTCAGTGTAACTCAGTGGTGGGAACATGACAAAAACCCTGATTTATAGTTTGCCTTTAAGTTTCCATTCTACATGAGCACGGTATCTGATAATTGCCCAGGTTTGACTTGTACAAACAGGCAGCAGATTATCAGAACACTGCAAATAAATGTAACACTAAAAAAGATTACCAATTATGTGATCCAAGTTTGTACGTTCTGTCTTACTTACTGTGCTATCTTGCAGTTGGTTGTTGTCACAAACCGTCCTGTGTAGTGTATATTACACCTGACCACATTGTTGGTGAAGTCTGATTCCAGCACCAAGAACTTGGGATTGACCTGGAGCTGAGAGACAAAGGACAGAATGCACATTACAACTCACCATAATCGCTAAACTAAACTAAAACAGCTAACGGGCCCAGTAATGCTTAAAAAAGACCTTTAGAGGGGCAGGTGCTTTGGGTTCAAAAGGGGCACATGTAAAAGTATTTTAAAACATCATAAACCGATATAATATACAGCATAACGTGTTTAATTTTAGTAATTTATCAAACAGAATGTGTTATGGAACCTTAAAACTAATTGTATCATGCCATTATCATTGTCCTCCACCTGATGAAATCAAAGGAGGTTGATGGTAGATAAATATAAGAAATATATGGGTGTTATAATGTCATTTGAGCTGACATTCCCTTTAAATTTCTCAAAAACACTTCAGCAAAATCACATGAAATTTGACATGGACACAATCAGGGTCATTTCATATTTAATATATATATATATATTTAATATATGGTCCGGCTACAGGGTCCAGATTTCACCTGAGTCATTAATTCAAGGTGCACACAGTTAAATACATTCAGCATCATACTTGTGTTTGGCCATGTCATTGAGCTAGTTATCTGTCTCTATCAAGCAGTAGTCCATTAGTCACTCACTCTATTCTGAGGCTCTTCAGAATAAAAACTCTGCTGGAAAATCACTGTACTTCAAAATAAAGTGTGTTTTTTTTACAAACTTGATATGCTTGCGAGTCACTTGTGGTCCATTCAGAATGGAGCCGAGACCCATTTTTCGACCATGGCCCACAATATGATGTTTTGAAATGAGGAAACTTGTTATAATGTAATTTGAGGTGACTTTACATGAATATTTCTTGAACATGGTGCAGTAAAACCATATGAACCTTTGTATAGTCATAGTGCCATCCTTTCAGCTGACCCATGGAGGAAAGCTTTCTATGACAGGTCAAAGAAGGTTAGGTTGTTTGATGATATTTTAACTTCTTTAAGTAAAAAAACAGTATAAGCCTACAGCAGAATACCTTTAAACTTTATTATAATTTGATTTCACATAATGTGCAACATAATGTTGGTTCACTCTGTATATCGAAAGTGAGAAATTATTGCTGAAATGCTGCTCTTTCTCTGAGCTTTTTGGCTGCTCCAAGCACCTGTACCATAACAGATAAGCATCAAAATCCCCACAGCAGCTCACTCGACTGAAGTAAGAACCACTACTAAACTGATGTTGCATAACTCATGCAAGATTTGAAGGTGACGTTGTGTAACACTAATATCATAAATATAATGTGATAGTCACTCACACAAATGAAACTCATTATCTAAACATCACAGCAGAGTGTCTGTCTGCCGTGTCCTGTGTTGCAATGGAGAGGACATCACAGACCTTTCACCTGCTGCAGGTAAAATGTCATCATGTAATGTAAACTGTCTGACAGCAGCCAGGTCATGTTATTTATAGCTAAATTATTATATCAGTATTACTGTTATTATTAAGTGTCCTACTTGAAAAGGGCTGCAGGCAGGCCTTCACACACACACACAGAAAAAGCCTTGACAAAAAGGCAAAGGGGCAGATGCTCGAGCACCCTCAGCCTCCCCCTCTGCACGTGCCTGGCACCTGGGATAAATAACACTGAACACAATCATGTATAAATCTTTAACATCTTTCAGCCATACTGACCAAATAAAATATGCATGAAAATAGACAATAAGATGGATGGGAAACCAGTGCCACTGAGCCATGTAGTGCTCAAATGCCAGGTAACGAGAAAACTAAAAACTTTAGCAGCTTTATAACTCTTTTATAACCTAGATCAATTTGTTTTGGTGGCCTTGACCTTCACCGCCCTCCATGAAATGTGACCTTGTGCTCTCCACAAACTTGCCATACCCATGCCCACTAGATTCTCACTTGACTCCTACCTTAAGTATGTAGTTTCCAGGCTGGACGTCTGTGATATCGATCCACTGGCAGTCAATATCAGCATTGTATGTATCGTAGCAGCCTGGGCTCAGACCCTGAAGAAACAGAGGGGAGGAGAGACGCTCATGAGGAATACTGATCTGAGTCAGAAACAGTTTTAAGTCAGTAGTAAAAAAAAAAAGAAAGTAATATAAGATGTTGCAATAATCAATGAATAAAGCAAGATGTTATTGTAGCAACCAACAAATATAATACATGTATTTCATTCAGTTTTCACCACAACAATCCTTGGGCACAATATTGCTTATCTGAGTGGCTTTTTGCAGTTGCACTAGTTGATAATAGCATAACCAAAGTAGATAGATAACGGCCTTGTGGCGGATAAAGCATGTGGTGAAAGGAAGCGTTCTAAGAGTGCTGCGGGTGACCACCAAATGAAGGTGAAATTCATAATGTCATGTTTTTGTTTGCTGTGTTACCTGAGTGTGAGTGGTGCAGGCATAGCGCTTCAGGTGACCAAAGTCACAGGTGGTATCCTCCAAACAGAAACTAGCTTTGTGTCCCTCTGCCACTTTACGGCCGGTGCTGACCTCCAGTAAATCGTAGTGGCTGAACTCATCCATACTGTGGTAGTGCCTGTCGGAAGCAAAAGATGTAGTCAAAAGTGAAAGAAACATTTCAGTTAAAGGGACAGTTCACCCCCCATTTTCTCTTTCCTGTAGTGCTGTTCATCAGTTTAGACTGTTTTGGTGTGAGTGGCTGAGTGTTGCAGATATGGGCTGTGGAGATGTCTACCTTCTGTCCAATATAATGGAATTAGATGGCACTCGGCTTGTGGTACTCAAAGTGACAAAAAAAAATGTTTGAAAGTCTAAACAGCAATGTCTCTTTTCAGAAATCATGACCTGGTTACTCAAGATAATACACAGATCTTGTTGTGAGCAGTTTCATGTAGGAACTATTTTATTTCTACCACCAACCAAATCACTGTGCAGAAGGAAGTGTGCATCTACTGCTAACTCACCTAGCACCACTGAGCTAGCTAACATTACGGTTCAGTTGAAGTGTACGCCATTAATGTTAACATCTCACACTGTCACGAGCACAAGCCTCTCGTTCGTGAATAGATGCACGCTTCCTTCTGCACAATGAAACAGTTGGCAGCTGTAGTTCGGTAAAAAAAGGAAATACTTTCTACATGAAATCTCACTGCTCACAATGACATCTTTGGATTATCTTGAGTAACCACGTCATGATTTCTGGAAAGAGACATTGTGGTTGAGTTTTTCAAATGTATTTTTTTGGCGCTTTGAGCACCACATGCTGAGTGCCATCTAGTTCCATTATATTGGAAAGAAGGCAGACATCTCTACGGTTGATATCGCCAACACTCTTTGGGGGACAACTGTCCCTTTAAGGTAGGCAATCAAAGGGTTCATTGTGGTGCTATCTGTGATGCCATATCTTCCTAAGAAACAGTATCTAAGCAGAGATCATTGTCAGTTTAAAAAGTTTGTTAACTGCATCTTCATTTTGTTAAAATTTAGTTTCTCCAAGTTAAAGCGCGACTTTAAAGACCCTGAATTTCTAAACTGTATACTCAACTCATTGACCCCATCTGCTAACATTTATGTTGGTGATGTTGCACCTTGACTGAACACATCATAAAGTACTGAAGGACAATGGATACTAATTAATGGTAACAATAAAGTATTGCTGAAGCACGACATTAACACCCTAATGATGTATGAATGCTGTTAATTAGCTTGTATCAGTCGGCAAGATCAGAGGTGTTTGTGTGTGTGTGTGTGAGCGTGTGTGTCGGTATTGGTTTATGTGTGTGTGCACTTGTGGTTATTTTCACCTGTGCACGTATCTATTTGTGTGTGTGTGTGTGTGTGTGTGTGTATCACAGTATGCGTGCTGTGGTGTGTGTTTGTTTGCACAGCTTTAGCAGCCTAGCGAAGCCTGAATGCACACGGCCACTGATCATCTCAACTGAACCGGAATATGAAAGAAGTTACCCTGTCGAAGAACTCGTCCATTTTAAAACATCTGCAGCATTAACTGCTGTAGGGCTTGGACCTCTCCCAAATATCAAAGTGACTCGGGATCCTATTAAGTTTTTACAAGCCTGCTGGAGTTTGTCACAACAATACAAGACAACATCAAAAAGGACATGTTCCTTGTCATGGTTTTTCTCTGTAACTTGCGTGTACACATCAAAAAGCCAATGGTGAACCAAGTTGTGTGGTCACAAAGCCCAGATGTCCTGATATGGCAGAAAATCCCCCTCCAACAACATGAGCAAACTATGCTTTCCGATAGCACAGTACTGACAATCAATTTTAAGCTAAGTTGTGTGCTGTTGGTAGCATAAGTAAGAGCAGAGGATTTATAGAATCACATGACTATGGCAGGGGCTGTGGAGTACTGCTGAACATGAAGTATGGCTGTCAGGCTTCCAGACATGACATCATTTGTCACAGGCACAACGATTACAGTGTGTCAGCAGTGAGTATTCTGGTCTGCATAACTAAGATAGCAATGTTCCTACAGTTCCTACACTATGTACACTTTTCTGTGCACCCGTAGCTAAATGTATGGCAATCTAATGCAACAGCTCAGCAATAAACCCGACCTTAATAAAGGTCAGAGAGGTGTTTATCTAACTCTGGGGCCATTTTAAAAAATGTGGGTGTTGTGCTATTGTATTGCACTGTATTACATCACATATGATTCAACCCATACTAACAAAATATTTCAAGTCTACAACATTTCTATTACAACTATTATAATAACACTATTCAATACCACCACCAAAAACTACAACCTCTGAAATTAACACAGTTGTCATAGTAACAGTAACAGTAACAGTGTAATACTCATATACGCCAGGGGTCTTCTGTGTTTTACAGGCCAAAGACCCCTTGAATAAGAGATGGAGCAGGGACCCCCTACTACATATATAAAATTGAGCTGCATATTAAACTGGGCCTACATTAACATATGTGGTGGCTTAAAGTGCCAAGTATAAACATACCTTGATATGGTTCATACAATACTAAACTACTAAAATAATCATTTTTGACAGATATATTTCTAAAACATGGAATAATTTGTTCTTGTGTATTTGGTCTTGTGTACTGTAAATTATATGGGCTGGGATTTGTTTTTGCTATAATATGTTGGATCTAATGTGTATTTTCAGACATAATTTATTTAAAAAAACAACAACAACTTAATTATCAAACAATAATTTGGCAGTCCCCCTGCAGTAACTCTGAGGACCCCCTGAGGGCCACAGGCCTGCTGTTGAAGACCCATGATACACACTAATCAACTACCCGAACAGACTTTGGTAGCAAAGATGCGTGTGTGAGTGAGTGAAGGTGGAAGGTGGACTATTGCACGCAATGTTTCTGTATGTTATTAACAGCTCCAACACTGCAGGTCAAGCCGCATCACTAGATGCAAAGCAAGTGCTTTACAACAGTTGTCACCCACAGATAACAAGCATTTGAATACTGATTTAGATATTGATTACTGTGGCAATGACGGAAGCTTTGAAGCATTCAGGTCAGCCCTAGTGGCCTATTTTCGTGTTCTGTCAAGATTAACTTTATAGTCCCACAAAGTGGGAAATTTGTCTTAGGCTCTTCACCCATACTGCAGCCATAAAAATACAACATAGAACACGGTTCATAGACAAATCAACATTATACACCAAACGTGACAATAACAAAACAAAACAAAACAAAGTGTGGCTGCACCCCACCCTTTTTGATTATGATAAAAGCTCCTTTGTGCAACAAAGTGGTTCCATTCAATGTTACCAAAATTCCCCATGATAAACTCATTAGCCAAATAACTATTCCTTAAATTCTGATAACACTTGAGAGCCGTAGAGGTATAAATGTTTTCAATCCATCACACTAATGATTAGATTAGAAAGCACAACCCCTCCTAATGATGATGATGATGATGATGATGCTGATCCAGTAGATACAAAAATGACCTACATCAATATGACAATGTTCCTGAAGGGGACAGCCAACTGAAATTACTACCAGTCATTTAAAGTATTTATTTCCATTATCCTTTGATTCTTAAATTGCTCTGTACCGTATATTCAAGTGGTGCTGACTTAAGTTGTTGTAGCAGGTGAGGTAAGCACTGGATCTCCTACAGTCAGACAAACTCTAGACTATATAAATATTGCCCTTTCGCCTTACCTCATGGCCCATGTTTCAACATAGCAACAGCTTTTACTGGAACAGTCATTAAAGATTGAAGGATGACTTGGAAGGAAACGTGGGTACTTTCCACTAATGGAGCAAGTGACCATTCAAGGACTCATTCTTTCCATAGGAGAGGCAACCAATTATGAGCTGCTCTCAGGTAGAAACCTGTCAGCTGTTATCTGCGGCTTAACACTATCTGTGTTGTGACTGTGGGCATGTACTACTCTTCTGTTTCTGTTAACATGCTTAACAGGCTTATTTTGTGGGTGTTCATGGGCACACATTAATTTTGTACATGTGTGAGTGCATACTGTAAATTTGCACATGTTCAAACCAGGGCGGGAACTGCAGGGCCTGGAAGGTTGATGCAGTCTTTGTTTGTGTTCCCTGAAACTGGCATTCATTTCAGTGGCAGTCTTGAGATGATTATCTACTTTGTGTATGTGTGTGTGTGTGTGTGTGTGTGTGTGTGTGTGTGTGTGTGTGTGTGTGTGTGAAATAGAAAGAAAGATTGCGGTAAGTAGAGGAAAAGATTGAGAGCAGGAGGTGCTGGATTACGAGGTGCCTGGAAGGGTCCCCTGCCTCCTTGGATTCCTGGATCCCCTCACTGACTATGTCAACTATAGGGAATGTAGTGTTGGAAGGACAAATAGAGGATTTAACAAGAATAATTTGTAATCGGAATATGCAAAACATTCCAATCCCTCTTCGAAGTCATGAGTCATTTTCCACTCATGTTGCAACAAACAAGACTTTAAGGGGTTTCTCAGATCACAGCTTGGGTTGTAAAACACAGTAGGTTCTTTGAGAACTATTTAGCAGTGCCCTGACATTTGCCTTCCACAGAGTGCAACCAGGATACGAAGACATACGTCCAAGCACCTGCGCAAATAGCAGCCGTGATCTCTGACCACAAAGGTCACATACTTTAATAAAGTTGTACCGTAAGGGACTGAGGTAAATAAGTTGAAGAAATCTGTTTAATAACTTTCGCACTATCAAACAAAAAAGTTCTACTACATAAGCAGAACACTTTAATGACTCCCACTTGCTTCCCACACTGATTGGCATAAAAAAACAACTTCTACATGGAATTCTGTGTCCTCATTTGTTTAAAAAATAAAATAAAATACAGGAATTCCAACATTTTCACAGCACCATGATACTCAAGAGGATGCTGTTCCCTTCACTTCTTCTAATACTCCAGTGAGAAAGATAGGGGTGAGTGTAATGAAAAGCAAAACTGTCAACTACACAGCTTTTTCGACAAAAATGTAGGGCAGGAAAGTTTATCGTGAAAATCTGGGCTAGAGATTTTCTTCCCCAAAAGAGATTTCTTTCTTAACAAACACTGTGTCCCAGTAACCCATATCCACGCCATCACACTTTAGCAGCTGTGTGATCTGGTGTCACAGATTGACAAGAAAAATGGATTGATTTGTCATTCCGATCACACAGCCAGTGGAATGATTGTCTTGGCTTTCTGCCTCCTGGGAACCACTGTGTAAATGCAGACTGATGTCAGACAGTAAAAACACTGCCAATCTCCTAACGGCCAGTCAACATTCCTCTAAGATGAGGATAGTAAAGCAGAGACTGGCACTCACGTCAGTGGGCGGACTGGCTGGAGCTGAGATAAAAGCCAGTCTTTGGAATATATGTTAAAAAACACTGATGATACCCTCAAAATCACCTCATCAGTAGTCCCCACAAGCCTCGGATGGCTTGCTAAAAAAGACACAATGATAAATGTGCTTGCGAAGTTGATCAACCCCACATAGCTACATACCATTATATTTCATGTAACGTGGAAATTTGAGTATTTTGTCCTGTTGATTTATTTCACACAGAGTTGGCTCTCCAATGGCTCTCCATAGGTTTGCGCCCTCTCCTTTTTAGACCAAGAGACTGAAATGTGTGTGTACTCTCTGGGTCCAACCAGGGCAAGTCTGGTCTTTTCTTGGAGTATGACCATGTAGGGCTCAATACTGATCTCACTGGGCACTATAACACCCAATCTGCATTCATCTTCAGTTATATTTCATTGACATGTGCTACATAACTTCACTGGACATGGACTCTATGCTCTGTGTCCTCCAAGACTTGCTGAGCAGCAAGGATACGCTGATATGGACCGACATCCACACATTGTCTCACTTCAACAGAGAACTTTACACCAGCAGTGCCAAGGTCATGCCCATCTGAGGGGCCATCACCAGAGAAATGGCAACTGCACTCTATTTTGTTAACCAAGGCTACATCTAAAATAATTTACTACTTGAGCATTTTCTTCTCCTGGTGTCCACCTAGATATAATAAGGCCAACTGGGGTTCTTAGGTTGGGAAACATCAGACTCCCAATGGTGAGGGGGTGAGTGATGCTGCTGCTGCTGCTGCTGTATTGTACAAGGTCAGTTAGGCAGGGCTGTATGTTAACTTTTTTGCAGACAGCAGTCATGCTACAGAGGTTGAAAGTTTTATAACACAGGCCACAAAATTGTAGCATGAGCATAAAGTAGCCTATCAAGTAGTCTAAGTCCACTGTAGTTCGAGACGAGTCAAATTCTGTGTTGGGGGAGTTCAAAAGTTATTTTCCATGGTCTTTCAAATGAATACAGTACTGAGAAATACACAAATTGTTTTAAAAATCTGTGCTTATTTATTATTATTTAGGAAGTACGGGTGCTGGGGAGGTTGCAGCACCCCCTAAAAAGAGGAATCACAAAACAATCACTTTATAGAGTTAAAATTAAAGTGTTCCCCCTTTCTTACTGAAATACAGGCCATTTGTGTAGTACACATGGATATGTGGAGAGAGACAAAGAGACTAAAGCCGAAAGCTATTTCTTTGATGATGAAGTCCAGTGTTACTCTTCAGTTCTCTGGTTCATCAGTGAAGTCTATGAACTAAACTGCAGACAAGAGTCTTTTTAAAGAGACAAACAGAGTAATGGTGGACTCATGAACAGGTCCAATAAGGTTTGACTGGTATCGGCAGGTCTGCGTTATTTATATTGACACTATGTCTGTGTATCAAATTTCTGTGCTGTCACTGCACTGCATTTTATAAACAGATCTGTTGCATCCAGGCGCAGATCGGTATTGCATGTTTGCTACTGTGGTCATTTCTTTGATTACACAGATCAATTTTAGTGCAGAACGGACAACGTTTATGTTGCATTTTACAGCCCTACAGTTTGGTTTAAACTGAAAATGTTTAGTTTGTACGAATAAAATCTTACTTGGCACATTTTCAAGGTAAATTTGTCACTGAATCAGCAGGTTTCAATATTATCACTTGATTAAATGGGCGTTATTAGTGGTTATCAGTGTCTCAGTGATTTTGGTTAGAAGGGTCCTGCTACACTGACTAGTGTGTTCAGAATGCTGTTATCAGCTCATTTGAAGGCTGATACGCAGTCAGATGAAGTGAGCTGAGGTCAAAATAGTATTAAGAGTGTGAAAGTCCACTTAGTGAGGTCGGTCAGGTGGTGGATAGAACAAACACAGGACTTTCACATAGGAGACCAAAGTTTGTGTCCCATGTGAAACAAAAATTCAACGGTGAGTTATTTTAAGTATGTGATGTACGTCATGTGACATTATGTGACATATATCACGTGACATACATCACATAATGTACTTATTTTAAGGCCAACCATGACCTTTTTTCTAAGCCTTTTAACCTGTATCTGGAGTAATAACATTCAAAATTGGTGCACTGTACAAATCAGCAACATTTCTCGTAACAGAGCTCCCCTCACAGGTGTCTGAGAGTGCAGTTGTAATTCACAGTACATTACTTCCTTTTTAGAAGACTGCAAAAGCAACAGAAACAATCATGATCTGATAACGCTGTCATAAATAATAGGCTGCTAAGCTATTAACTCTATGTGCAGTGCTGAACGTGACAGCTTGAACAGACTGAACATACTACTGAACTGAAGACAGTAATAATCAGTGCTGAATGTTGGGCTCTATGAAGGGTGATGTATTCACTTACTGAAGTGCATTTGAACGGTGGTGTGTTCACTTGAGGTGATGCAACCACACAGCTCAGGAAAAAAGAGTGAACAAACTACACTGACAGTGACTACCAATCTTTGAACTGAACTGAACAAAGCAATTCGAAATTTTCACCTTTCATTTGAACTGAACCCCCATTTCTATGAGCAAATGTGGAGCTCTTTTGCTTTGTCATGCTGTTGCCATGTCAGATGCAGAGTAGAGTTGAAGCACCCTTTATGGAGAGAAAAGTCTAGACTGAGGAACGCACATCATCATCGACTATGGTTAAATACAGTTCATTAATTAGCCACAGCTAGATCAAACAAACAAATCAAAATCAAAATTAACAAGTTCAGTCCGTTTTATAACACTGCAATAACCTTGAATCATGGGAAAGGTGATCAGCACATTACTCACACACATAAACACACTCTGTAAAGATAAAATCAGACTGACATAAAGATGCTTGCCAACTAGTTCCCTGGTTACCGCAATAGCTAATAGTGTAGCCAGTAAAGCATAATCATTTGATTGGGTGAAATCTGTTTTGTATTAAGTACTCACTGATGACAGCTATGCCACTCCCAGGTATGACGTGGCCTGTTTGGCATGAAGTCGGCAGTCCCCTTGTTCTTCACCCTCTGTGGGAATCGCAGCAGGACCCTTACATCATAGTCGGTGGTCTCAGGGCCATAGGCGGAGCTGAATCACATACGTCAAGACAAAAAACAGTGAGGGGAAACTGCACAAGTGGCTGAAAAATTATGTCGGCATGTCTGTTTCTCATAACTAAGACAAGGAAAGAAAAAAAGAGCAGGGCTGGGAAGGCTTGGAGGCAGGAGCACATCTACTAAATAATTCATTCTACAGATTACAACCATCTCTCCAAATACACAGTTTCAACACGGGGAGAAGGAACATTCTGTTGCACGATTCACTTTTTTGTGTGAAGAGGGAGGAACAACCCCGAGTTCACAATACCACTGAACATCTAAGCCATTCATCTTGCGGCTGTTGTTGACATTGGAGTGTATGGCAAATTACAACAGCCCATCTGTCGGTGATTGCTGCAAACTCAGACAGGATATGAAAGGGCTTTGAGGGATGGCTGTGCTTGTGATGGGAAGAGGGCAAATAGAGCAGCCATGGGGACAGCACACTTCCATCATTTCAATAGTGTCTTTAGTGCGGAGGCAGTCAAAGGGCCCAGGCCCGGGGATCAAGGGATGGTATCCACCAACACAGAGAGATGAAACTAACAACAGTCTGTATCCCCGGAGGTGACCAGGATTCAGTTCACTTATGTTGTGCAGTGGTCAACTTTTTTCATTACTTCTTTCAGATAGTGCTGTGCAGAACTGGCATAATCCTGAAGGCTACGTTAGAATTGTGGATGGTTCACTCGCTGGTAAATGCTACCCCAAGGTGAAGCAGCTTATGAAGAATGTTAATCCATCATACAAATTAGCACTTTGCTGTTAATGCATGATCCAAAGTAGAGTACAACACTGGTCAGGACATCAGGCTATCAGAGGGCTACAACTGAGACAGGAAATTATTTATAGTTTCTCATATACCTCGGCCGAATGCCACCACGCTGCCCCTAAGATATTGCAGAAACCAATAAAATGAGAACATTTGTCACTAACATGAAAACATTAACATGAAAACAAAACCCACAGGGGCAAGTAAGTACATTTCTGATACTGTGTCATTCGAATGAACCCACTGAAAAAGTAAAGAAACACATTATTAAATAAATAAATAAATAAAGGCCAGCAAAGGACATCTTGAATTGGTTTTACCTTGACAGACATTTTTCTTCTGCAGCACAGCGGAGAGAATACATGTGGGCTCTTTGGATATATGTGGAAGCCTGGACATAGTTGGGATCAGGAACCAGATCCGGCAAACCTGCAACAACAGACAGACTGCTCATCCTTTATTGCCATACAGCCACTTTAAATTACACACAACCTTGTTTGAAGAGGAGTAATTTGCTAGCAAACCTGCTTGCAACACTTAAAAAACAAAAGAGTAATTACTTATTGGTTTAGACTCAAACATGATAATACATCTTAACAATGTTATTAAGTGTGGTTAAAGCTGACAAACTAATTTACAGCAGTGTTATTATGACTTCATTTAGTCATCCAGTGATTGGTCATCTGTTACAGGTCACCTTTTGAGCTCTTTGAATTCCAGCCTTTCCCATCAGTAACACTGAAACACCCCATAAACAGAGGAACTCTTTCATGTATTTGTCATCTACTTTTTATTAGCTGGCTGCTGATCGGAGGATATGATGAACAAAAATGCAGCGACAGGGCCCACAGTTCATGACTGGGTCACTCAAGAGAGAGCCTTTGGCCACTAATTACTGTGCATTCCAGATTATTATCATGGTTTTCTAATGAGACACTTTTGCTCCATAGGGCTGTCAGACAGGGGTGAGTCTGGGGTGAGAGAGCACAAGAGTTGCAAGAGGGAAGAAAGTTTTTTTTTTTTTTTTACCAATAATTGCCTTCTTGGCTAATGTCATGTGTTCTTTCATGTGCACTGATCTTTATGTGAACGTGTCACTTCAGCTTAACCTTTAATATAGTAAACGCAGGATGCCTAGTCACTATCTGTTGGGGATAAGGCTAAACTTGGATATATCTGAGCTACAGTATCACAGGAGAGCTTGTTGCAATGCAGCCTGTGTTTTTTCATACTTTGGATTCTGCAAACAAGTGACAGAGATGAAGAGATGAGGGAAGGCGTAGGTGCACAGAGACACAGCAAGAGAGCCAGACAGAGACACAGAGAGGGAGAACGTGCGTGCCAGGGCAAAAACAACAGTGATCTCACACCACTGCTGTTTTTAAAGTGGGCCACTGACCAAGTCTGTCAGAAAACCTGAGGAACAGGTACAAAAAAAAGCAGGCCTGACTTGTCAGAGTGAATGTCGGTCTGTCCCGTTCCCAGTAAAGGCCATGCCAGCAAGGGTCTCTGGCGTAGTCTTATCACCCCTCTCTGTTTAGCTCACAAAGGCCAGACATGCTTTAATGTGAGCTTGTTCAAGAAACCAAAAGTCAAACCATCTGACCTCTAAGCCTGGAAGCATGAATAAAAGAAAAAAGTATGTACAACCTTTAATTTGTGTTGCAGCAAGCTTAAACCACAGGAAGGGAAATAAACGATAATGAAATAATGCTCTGTCTTTTGATTTTGGATTAACATGAAGGGCTTTAGTTATGGTCTGTTTATGGAAATCAAATAAGAAGTTTCCTATTTTATATTTGCCCAGTTTAACGTCCCAGTGAGTCCTCCCTGCTCAGCTGCAAGTTTAAATGAGGGCTTTGCCTTTGCTGGCATTGTGTAAACATCCTATATGACAGCTCTCTCAGAGGCAGATGTAAAGAACAGGGGGAAGCTTCCTGGGGCAGACCATGTAAACACTGTAAGACCAATGTGAAATGCTGAGGTTTTCCAGCAGCACTCTCAACCCCATTTTTTTCTCTTCACCCTAGGAAGGCTTTGTTCTCTGCTTCCTAATCTTTTGAAATGTGAAATTGGGTCTCTTTCAGAGGGATAAAGTGTATTGAGAAACCAAAGCTGATCAGCTCTCGACAGCATGTGACAAAGCCACACATTACACTCTAAGTGGGGCACGGAGAAAAGAAACTGAATCTTGCCATGCTTTTTATGCCATCTAATAAAGCATAATAAAAGACATGAGGGCTCTCTCTGCGCTTTAAGCTATAGGCTGGTAGCTGCAGGGGACTGACAGATTGGAATACTTGAAATTCATGGAGGTCATTTTAAAACGAAAAAGAAAAAAATCAAAACAGCTGCCGTTTGATTATTTAGTATAAAGTATATCACAGCTTCTTTTGCCAGGTAGCTCATTATTCTCTCTACGCCTTGTATTACACCTTATCTTTTTTCATGATTATCAACCATTTTACTTTTGGTGGTCAGTTGATATGTTACAGCTTAATTTCAACAAAATGAGATACTAAAACCTTTTCTCTTATTAATTTGAAGATATCACATTTAAGCTAATGAGTGAAATAAATGCAGCTCTGCCTCGCAGCTGCCTTAATGAATTAATTTTACAGTCTATTATTCTTACCTATGACTGCTTGTGGCTTTGTCAGGGAGTGTGTGAGAGCAAGGAAGAGTGAGATGAAATGACAACTGATATAGTGGGGACGATATGCTAACTTTTTAAATGACCTTTGCGATGAAGCTTCATTACAAAACCAATGCAAAATTTCACCTTTTGAAACAACACTCAAAGAGTGCAAACCCACATCAAGGCTTCACAATCCAAGAAATCCCTCTAGCAGCATCTGGGTTGGAGCCCTACTAACTAGGGCTTGGTATTAGTATTTAATACCTTGTATTCCTGGTATTGATTGAAATAACCCAATACCAAGTAGCATCAAAGGGACAGAAACAACTCAATTCTGTTGTTAACCCTGTTAATAACTGTTAGGTAATGTTAGCGGTGTGACACTTACAGTTAGCCCTTACACTGGTGTGTACAGGCAGACTCACTGTCTTTGGTATGGAGCTCCCACTCCCGCAGCAGCAGCTAATACCCATACAGTCTGTGCTGTGGTGAAGTTGAGTGTGGTGTATTTGATGGAGTTAGCAGGTCACCAAAACTGTTAAAAGTATGGCTGTACTACACACTACTCCATTCATATCATGGGTACTGAAAGGAGTACTCTATTAGTATCAGTATCACTTTAATGGTACTGGTATTAGTAATGGTATTGTCATTTTTCAAACACAATCCAGCCTTACTACTAACACAGAGTAAACGGCCCTTCTGAATAGATTTGATTCATCCCCTTGAGCTTGTGGTAGATCAGAATCTCTTCTTTGTCAGTTTTCCTGATAATCTGACACAGGAATTTCTCAGGGGGTAAAAAGAGATGGCTGTGACTCAGCCTTTTAGTGTTGGAACTGGTGTTGTGTACCTCAAATCAAATGGAGATAGCTTAAAGTCATAGTCCCATTACAAACTATAGCTCTTTAACAACAAAAGTGCCTCTCTGACTGATGCTATAGCTACTGTGGATTAAAGAAAAACACTGGCGAACTTGATCCATTGCTCCAATTTTGCACATACGGCGGAACCATCTATTTTCGTAACACTTTGAACACACTGTACATACAGTACACAGTGCTGAGTAATGTTCTTGTTCTCTTTACACCACACTCTGCCATCACCGCCAACCCCTTACAGCTTTCGCTGCGGGTTAAAGGGTAAGTTTGGTATTTTTCTACACTATTTCCCCATGTTTTGTGCCTGAGTAACTAATGGAAACAACAGTTTTTGAAATTGGTCCAGTATTGAGCGATATCACTTCAGCTGGCGGCGGTGAAACAGGCTGCCATAGAACCACTCAGGACATATTTGCACCTTCAATTGAAGTCTACTAAAAGTGCTTGTGTTTGCCACTGACATGTTATTTTAAGTGTCTGCTGATTTATGGAGAGAATCCTTACAGAGGTCTACCTTTTGTGAATGAATTAGATCCCCTTTGTTCAACCAGGAACAGTCCCAAAATCTCTTTTTGTCAAAAACACCAGACTCCATTTAAAAAAACAGTAATGATATCATTGTAAAACACACTTTATTCAAAGTTGAAACTCACTCACAAGACTGGTTCCTCTTCCTGTTCCAAAAATCACTAACTCCGCTTTGGTTGAAATAAACCCATAATACACTAAGTTAGATGTGACACTATGCTGGCGAATTTCTGTTTCTGGATAAACAATAAGGATCTTATTCCTTAAAAAAAAGGCATATCTCTGTAGGGATAATTTCCATAATGTTGCCAGACAGTTGGAATAATTATCTGAACCCGTCAGTGACTGACATACAGTATGATGAGGTAGTTTATCTTATGTACTTTGCTGCCTCTAATTAATACAACACAACATTGGCTTTAATGGAAATATGCTTAAATATGCTTCAGTTGTAGGTAAACTTTAAACATGTAGATCACAATAGTTATTAGGATACTATAACAGCTTAATGCTGAGTCATGAAGCAGTGCAATAAAAATGTCAACTTTTCAACAGCTCCCAATGGCTGAATCTTTATCACAATGATTACTGGAAGCACTAAGGAATCTGCACACATGTTGTTGTTTTTTGTGCTGTAGAAATGGCTCCAAGCACTAGAGTAGCTAATGAATGATGGTTTCAAGGCACACAGCACACTGGAGAGACTGCTGCACAGTAAGGCAGATCATTGAGTTAAACAAAAAATAAATCTGCGTTATTAAGAATCTTGTTGGAGGTCCTTATCTCCCCTCAACTCGGACTAGACGCAGCCTCTGGCAGTAAGAACATAAAAAAAATTCACATGTTGTTTGCATTTAGTCATAATTTCCTGAGCATTAACAATAAACTCTAGAGAAACTTCTCCCTTCACAATACAGTGATAGGTTATTAGATTATTTAGATTTTTTAAGCCAGGGTATTGCACGTTTGACACTCATTCTTCCCCTAAGAACTCTGACTAAATATTTCTTTGATTTCCTGTAGCTGGAGCAATAGACCCCATGTGTGTTACAGGGACTTTCCATGCTCTCCCTCCCCCTCAGGGAGTGAGGAAGTACTGTATCCCCCTCCCTTGTTCCCCCTCTCCTGTCCTCAAGCCCAGGAGGCAGCCACGGCCCACCGACACCCCCTGTCACCAGACCCCCTATGAGGTCACCACCATTACCCAACACCACACGCTGCTTGAACCAGTCTACTTACGTGCAGCACAGGACTCTCTGCACAAAAACACAGTGGTTCCTGTGTGTGCACTCTGTACATTGGCAGGGCTTGCTCAACACCTGGTTTCAATAACCATACAAGTGGGAAAAGATGAACCTTGTGTTCATTTTGCTTTGTTTGTAAACTGAAAAACAGGCTGAATTTTAAGCAGCTGTTTCAGTCTGATTACTCCAGATATCTGACAAACATGAAAGAGGAAAATTGGAAAAACATGAACGTGCTCTTGAGGGGGTGGTGAGCTCTCTACTCTCCTGGGTTTGACAGATTTCAAATTCATATGTCCAGCAATAACAGAAACCTACTCACAAAGGCAGACATCTTTTTGGGTGAATGCCCACAAGTGAACGTGTTCCATGTTTCAGCTGAACATTCAAATGTTTTAAGTGCCTTAGAATTTTGTTGAAGACATAACACAAATCTGCAGTCCTATCCTTGTGCCACAGCCTTTCCTTATATTATCAAGATCTGGTCAAACTTCCTGATTAAAATGGGAAATAAAAGATACATTGTGTGTTTTTAAAACCAAAAACAGAAAGCTTACTGTACCTCTTTGTTCTTGTCGGTACACACTTCCAACATTTATGCTGGGGTTCTCAAGGCCGGAGTTTGGAGAACTTCTGCCTGATGGAGCGGGCTGCAGGAAAGGAGGCTGGGGTCTTCCAAATGGAGGAAACTGCTCATACTGAGGGCTCCTGATTTGAGGTTGACCAGCTGGTCCTGTCCTGTCCACTATCACGGGAGCTGCCTGGTTGGGGTCAGGGGCGGGGACAGCAGGGACAGCAGGAGCAGTCTCCCCGTTGAAGAGACTGTGGGTGTATCTGTGGTCCAGACCATCTGTAAACGGTGGTTGGGCAGCGCGTGCAGGCACCACAGGAACCACAGGATTGGCCCCGTAGCCATAAGACTGGAAGTAACGGTAGCCATCGTCTGTAAAATCAGAGGGAGAGCCTGGGAGCACTGGCGCCAGACCACCTCCATACCCTGCTCCTGTATACCCCTGTCCACCACCACCATACCCCCCACCGCCATACACTCCACCGCCATATCCTCCACCGCCATATCCTCCACCACCATATCCTCCACCAGCAACAGGCTGAAAAGGTGGCTCGTAGCTCCTGACTGGTCCATCTCCAAAACTAGGGTCATAAGGTACTGGTTGGAAGGGCGGCTGTTGAGGAAAAGGGTTCTGTGGGTAGGATGGTATATTATAAGATGATGAAGAAAAGGATGACGATGACGATGACGATGAAGATGAAGAGCCTGTGGATGGCCTGAAGCGAGTGCTAGTAGATCCTTGGAACTGGCTACCCCCTGTGCTGCCTGCAGTTTGTCTCCAGTTATCAGGAACTTGCCCAAAGCCAAAGGGATGTCTAGCCTGCCCACGGACAGTCTCAGAGGATCCTCTTGATGGAGCCTGTCGGCGGACATTGCCTCCCTGAGGTCTACGCGAAGAGCGTGGACGACTGTCTGCTACAACCACCCTGGGACCACTGTCCTGAGCCCCTACCCCTGCAGGGACATATTCAGCTCCACTGTTCAGCAAGCTAAACAGCCGGCCATTGTTCTCCCACTGAATAACCTGCCTCCAAGGGGTGGCAGAGCTGTCCTGCCCCTGGCCCCGACTCTGGCTCTGCCCCTGAGTCTGTGTGGCAACCTGAGCCTGCCCCGAGCCCAGCAGGACGAATACCAAACATGCCGCAACAATAGGCAACATACTGGCTCCAAAGACGCCACAGCTCACCACACAGGAAAAAACCCCTCCAGTCCACCAGCAGCTCAAACTCAAACCACCTGTAGCTCTGTCAATAAAACATGTGTATCCTCTTTTCGCTGGTACAACTTTGGTGTGAGTGTTGAGACAGATGCAGGGTTGAAAAGTAAGCCTGTGGTTGAGTGCATCTGCAGGTCTTCACTGGCAGCAGTAGAGGAGGTTGAATGTGCATTCAGGAGCAATCAAACCCAGGAGAGCAAAAGTGGGCTTCAGAAGACCCACTTGTGGTGTTACCGTCTGTTAACGCTATGAGAGTATGTCCTGACTTCTTGTCGGTCTGCTGGCTCGCCTGTCAGTAGACTGAGCATTGCTCTCTGCCTTCTGGAAAGAAGTGTCTGTGCACTGTACGGCTGCAAGCTTCTATTTGCCTGATTGCTTACAATGGGCTGTGAAAAAATCTCAAACTTTTTTTTAAGGAGAGGTCCCACATGGCCCTAGTGCTAGTGATGTTTCCTGGCCTGCAGCAGCCACAGCTCCATGAGGCTTCCAGAGTCAACATTACCATCTGCAAAGGCATTTAGACATGTAACACATCTCACTTTCAGGGGCTTTCTTTTCTCATCTTGTACAGTGCGAGCATAGATAGGGACAACATGACCTTAATTTTTCCACAGGTGTTTCAAAGGCTTGGTATGTTTTTGCTTTGCCTTTAAACCTTAAAAAAAATTACAGTAACCACGTGCAGATGGGAAATTACCTAAATGGTAACAGGAGCACTCTGTTACAGGGAACCGCAGTGATTCAGATCAAACAATCAACAACAGATTCTTTTAAACTCAATTGTGCTGTAAAATATTTTATGGAGCAATGTCAATGTGAAATAAGCTGGCACGTGCACAAGTGATGCGTCATAATATGTAATTTGAGTTCATGTGAATCAATGAGTCTTGTCTCTACAACTAATCCTTTATTTATGTGGTGAGTGTGTAGGAAAAGTGGTCTGTATCCTCCACCCTAAGAAATATCAAACTGAGGTCAATTAGGAAAGTGTTCCAAAATCCTCCTCCCACCACACACACACACACACACACACACACACACACACACACACACACACACACACACACACACACCTCTCTCCACCCCTCATTCCCCTTGTTGCTTGTAGTACACTGAATGCACAAAAGACATTCATACATGCAGACAACACTGTGTGTGCTGTTGTCTGCAAATACTATCAAAGCGCTGTTGCACTCTGAGACCCTCATTTACACAAATGTTCTGAGAGACAAGTCATCAGTGAACACATTCACGTGGGATTTTAAACAGCTTGGTTACTGCTCGCCTTGATAGAGTGAGTGCATGCAGACAGAATCAGATTTCCCCCTGTTATCAAAGTCAGCAGTTCGTAAGGTATTTTCCTTGGCATGGCTCGCATGGGCAATGGCCACAGTGTGCCACGGACCAAATAAAGGACAACATTCCTCCAGGGCAGTCAGCATTCACATCGCCTCTCCAAGACAGGATCCAGAACAACAACCTGATGCACACATGCTGATTTCAATTTACATCCTATCTCACGAACAGGCCAATACACAAGAGAAGCATCATGATCAGTCTTGTACAATAGAATGTAGTGAGAAGTCTTGAGGGAAAATGGTTGGCCATGAGTGGAGCAGAGTGCATCAATATGGGTATGATCTCATTACTATATATATCACAGCTGGGTCTGCAGACATGAGCTGTTTTCTGCTATGCAATGACTCAAAACAGATTTCTAAAAGGCTGACACATTCATGACTGAAGATCAAACATGGACCTTACACTGTATTTTTTTATCTAACTTTTACACAAGTGGTAATCATCAAAGTACCATCAGTACACCACCACTAGAATCTATTATTTGCAAGTGACAGGGCAGTGAAGTACTGTAAAACTTCAATTATAGCCCGGGCTATTATTTGTTTAAATCACTTAACTAAACTGGCTCATATTTGAGACAGGCTTTTATTTCCTTTTACACAAAACTGCTGAACTGCAAAGGCAGGAAACACAATGAAATTGTTTATATAAATTAGTGTGACTATTACTTGTTTGAATATTTGGTTTTGAATAACATCTGAATTAATTAAGGTATTTTTTGGTGCTCATGCTTTCAGTAAAATGAACTGAATGATTGAATTGTAGAGAATTTTACCAAGCTAACAATATGTGTAGCATGGACAAAAATTTATGGTATGGTACCTTGGGAACCAAAAGTAACCCTTCAGACATGGTACCTAGACTTGTTTTCACTGCAAACATTACTTTTAAATGTGGGTGGGGTTGTTGTCACTCATCGCCAGTGGTCGAATTGTTAATTTTTAACAAAGGGGATGCAATGTAGCTTTGATGTTTTTGCATGCACACATCATCAAATATGACAGCACAGATGTGCAAAATTAATCAAGATAAAGAAAAATGGCATGACCTGTGCCTGCTGCCTTTAAAAAACACAAATAATGCAGTAGTATTGCTATTGCAGTACAGACAAAAAACATTTTAGAGTATAAATAAGAGTAGTTCTGAAATAGCTCTAAAAATTAATCTAGAGTCACTCTTATCCTACAGACATTTCCTTAGCCAGTTATGATTTCTCCTTACCTGTGAAGCCTTGGGCTGATAATTGGTGCTGCTGTCAGGTCCCTGTCCTGATACCTGCATGGTTTCTCCCTGTCCCTCTTCTATCTATTGCAATGATATAGATAATACATGTGCAAAGCAAAATTCATAAATAGAATTAAGAATAGTAGTGGTGACATAGCTGTTGAAATTAAGCTCAAAGTCACTTTTATGCTCTAGATATTTTCTCTCAGCCAGTTAAAATCTCTCCTCACCTTTGAGAACACTGCATGATCACCCTTGCTGGCCTCTGGTCCACTGTCTCCTCCCTGACCCTGCTCTTCCTATTGTGGCAATAAAGATTAAAAAATATGTGCAAAGCAATAGTGCGCACAAGTTCTTATTAAGGAGAAGTGGGTTTATTCCTAGCATGAAACTAGCTAGCAAGCGATTTAACATAGGTAACAATAACATTAGTATTCTTGTTAACTAGCTTAAAGCCCCTACAAGGAACTTTCATTTTGAGTTGATTTTGGCGACCCTGTGGACAAAAGCGGTAGTGTTTTGCCGGAATGAAGCCTACATTTCCCATGAGCACTAGCGCGTATTGTCGTAAAGACGCTTACCTGGCTCGCGCATGTGTTTGTTTTGGGGATGAATGAAACAACAAGACGGGAAAACTTTGCCCCCGCTCCTATCGGGGATCCCAGCTCACCTCTGCTGCGCCCCAGCTCCACCTCTCTGGCATAAGCGCCACTGCCGCCGGGGTAAACGCAGCGGTCGGCTGGTAAGGCTGAAGGCCTGTTTTGCAAGCACTTCCACGGCTTCTTGGACTGAGTATGGAGCGGTGCCTCGCCTCTTTATTTCTCGGCACTCGCTGGACCCTGTCGACGCCTGGCTGGTACCTGTCGTCGGCCCGGATGAGGTGTTCCAGCCCCGCGGCCCCTGCTCTCCTCGTCCCCGCTGGCGCGGGGTGAATCTGCGCAACCTGCGGCCTCTGTGTGTGGCTCCCCGGACAGCTAACGCCGTGGACCCGCCGGCTCCTGCCAGGATTGGGCTGGTAAATGCTAGATCGCTAGCGAACAAAACGTTTATCCTGAAGGATTTCCTGACTTCCCGAGGATTGGATTTTCTCTGTGTGACTGAGACGTGGCTGACTGTTGGTGAGTCCAGTGCTTTCACAGAACTTTTACCCGATGATTGCTGCTATTTTAACTCCCCGCGGATGTCAGGTCGAGGAGGAGGAATAGCGACTATTTATAAGAGTCACTAAATGTAAGCAGCTAGGTAAGATGAAGTGTGCCGTCTGAGTGCCATAAATCGCTTCGTCCTGGAAGCGACCTGGGGCGGACCCGAATCGCTTCGTCCTGGAAGCGACCTGGGGCGGACCCGGAGACAGTTTCCTAAAGGTATGGATATACCCTATATAGAAATAGCTTATCTTCACACTGATGGTCTCATTTGCTGTTGTAGGTCACGCACAGACATCAGCAGAAAACTTTTGCATATCCAGTTAAAAGTTCTTTGTAGCGGCTTTAACTTGATATATTGGCATCTATTAATTAGTCATCATTTAGCTAACATTATCTACATGCAACAGCACACGGTTTGTTTGGAAGAAACTGTGCAAGGTTTTTTGCTTCTTGCTGGCTGATTTGCTGAACATAGTTAACACAGTAGCACTGCCCAGCAGCACACCTCTCGTCTGTGCAATTGACTCTGATCACAACATGTCGCCTGGCGCCGCCTACTCATGGTGCGTTTAAAGACAGCTCGGAAAAACACGTTACCAACATGTTAAAAACGAACTGAACGGTTGTAACGGCTGTAGAAAGTGCGGGGGATGGAGGGCACAGATACGGGAAGTGCGGGAGACATGTCCCCTGTGTCCCCCACTCAAACTATGTCTGTGCCTGCACACACAGATTCTAGATTAACGAGGGGGATGCTTTTTGGTCAATTTTCTAACAAAGGGGATGGCATCCCCCCTCATTTCGAACACTGCTCATCGCTCGGTCCAGCTCTCACTTTATTTCCTTATTACCGGTGACACAAATGGGATTCTGCACCTCGTTTATCGTCCACAGAACAAGGCTGCACGCCAACATTTTCAGAACAAAATAAAACAGGCAGCAGTGAGAGTCTCTCTCCATGGGATATCTAGAAAAAAGCAGGTTTGTGCATTCAGTCCTTCTCAGGCAAGCTTGGGGATTTAGTGTTGCTGGAGCCCACAGGAAGGGCGCCCTGTGCTGCTATTTTTCCCTCCGAATGAATATTACAATATATGCTGTTCACATAATTTGGTCTAAATTAATATATATAAAAGCTTGAAGATTCATTCATTACTACAAGTGTATGTCATATAAAAACTAAAGTAACGGTCAAAGTTGTTTGAAATTTAAGGTGGGCTGATAGATTTGCACCGTCATCTCGCGCATTGAGTAACATTACAAGCTAAAGTTCCACCTTAAAAGTCGCCAGCAGTCGGCCTAGTGAATTAAATTATTTTTTTCTCCAACTACAGCTGCTGCAAGAGGCAGCAAAACATCCTTTCATTTTACAGGTACAGTCTACCATAAAAAAACTCTTCACGGTACGAGCAATGGTTACATGAGCCCCAAAACCAGCCACAACTCGGCCCTGAGCAGAGTGACTGTCCGCTATTGACAAATCAACGGACTGCAGTGTTCACAGCTCCCCCTTTTAGTACCAGATCTGTGTGCTAGGTATCCCAACAGAGGGGTGACCAAAAATGGGGACAGTACGGAACATTTCCATTGGTACCATCCACAACTCTTCACAGTGGAAACGGAAAAAAAGAGAACCGAATTGAACTGAACTGTACGGTACTGCTCGTGGAAACAGGGCTTTATATTTGTATGTGCGATCTAAGCAACTAACAAATATAACCTCCAGCGGGTAGCAAACAACCCGGTTTTATACATACAAAGAAGTTTTATAAAAATTACTACAAGGCAACCAGACCAGGCCTTTATTTGTCAAAATGTGTAGCCCGGCTAGTAAAAGGGACTGGGCGTTTAATTTGGACTAGGCTTTTATTTGAAGTTTAACGGTGTATCTTGTCTCATTTATTGATTTATTTTCAGTAGCCCTTTACAGTGTTAGTGGATCTTTCTGCTGTGGTGCGTTGTGAGAGGATTTTACTTGAAAATGACACAAAATGGAGAAATTCCTCAAGGAAGGACAGAGTCACACCACGTTTACACATAGCCGGGTATTTAGAGAAACGAATATTTCCCCCCCTCCGTTCAATAATAACATTGTGCACACAACATTGTTTTCAAAAATGTTGTCATTTACATGAACCCGGATAAATACGCCGTCGAGCGCCGTCATAACTATGCCAAACCTATGGGCGGCAGTGTAGGGAGAAGGATGAAGCCATGCAAGCCAATCAGAATCCTCAGAATCGACAACAACAACAACAACAACAACAACAACGAATAAGACGCGCGGCTTCCTGTTCCTTTCAAAACAGTAAACATGGCGAGAGGTTCGTTTGTGTGGACTGACAGTTAAACATGGCGAGAGGTTCGTTTGTGTGGACTGACAGTGAAGTGGAGCTACTCCTAAATGTCGCTTTAAACGCCGGATTTCCACTGGATGCGTGTCCGTTGCGGAACGGCAGCGCTGGTTATCCGCTGCGTGCTCCGCCATCCGTCAATACCCACCGGCTGCGTTTGCTGTGTGGAGCGGTGCAGCTCCGCCGGAAGACATCTCGGTGCACTGCCATGATTAATATCTCCTCGTCCATGGTGTCAACGGGGTGAAATGACGTCTGAAAACCTCTGACCTGTTGACTTCAGGCCTGCCTCTGCCCATTATGTAGTTTTTAAGGTGTAGTGCAGGGAAATGTGATCCGCCGTGAACAGTGTATTTTATTTTGAAAATTAGCCGGATGTTTTATTTTGTTTGTGTGCACGACTTCCTGCCCCGCACGATCTGCTCTGTGCTGAATTGCTGCGTTGTGCTCCAGCGTCCGGCAAAAATAGAAGTCCTGCGTGTCTGTTGCGGAGGGCTCCGGAGTGCCGGAGCTGAGACGGAGCCGGAACGCAGCTCAGCCGCAGCCGGTGGAAACACACACATTGACTAGAATTGAATCCTGTCGGCTCCGCTGCCATGCCGGAGCGGAGACGCAACCGACATGCATCTGGTGGAAAAAGGTCGTAACAAAGCGTTAGCACAAACGTAAAAATGAGTACCACCTTAACAGCATCCATGATCAGCAGCCAAGCAAAGTGTAAACATAGGTCGCTCACATGACATCAAGCATTTGCTGGCGCATGCTGTGACGTTTCAGAACCTAAAACCCCGTTTCACCCAGTTTAGACGGCAACACACTTTGGCCGGAGTTTTTACGAATGATCGTTTTCCGTGAAACAAACTCCGTTTGCGTGTAAACAAGAGGCCAAACCGCATGAAAATATGTGCGTTTTTCCTACGTGTAAACGAGGTATCAGATTCTTCTAGAGCTTCAAGTCCCACTTTGTTTGGTGCTTTTAAAAGCCAAGAGTCTTTTTATCTTTTGGATCAGTCTTGTTTTCACCTCAGACTCCTGCATTTGTATTAAATCCTCTTCAGCTTTTTATATTAAGCTTGAGTTTTTTTTTTCTTCTTAATTACAGATTGATCCCAGGGGATTTTTCCTCAGAGACAGAGATTGCTGTTTAAAAGAGGCAGACCAACAGCCTTGAAATCCTGTCACTGAAACATTCCACAGAGATTAGTCAAAGTTGTGAGGCAAGGTTGGTTGTTTTTGTGTGACTGCTGTGTGCGTCTCCTGTCTGCTGGAAACACCATGTACTCTGTGAAGTTTGGTGAAAGAACGCATTGATCTGAGTGACTATGCAGCACAGGAGGAAAGCCCAGGGAGTCGGCATCCTGCTGAGAGCAACCTTTAGCTGCACAGAATCAGAGCTAGGGATGCTCTTATACACTCAGAACTACATTCATCCCTGGAGTCAATGTAGATAGTAGATAGAAGTTCTCATTTGTGATGTTACAACAAACTTATCAGGGTTTTAGTTCACAGTTCAATCAGATAAAGTATTTTGGACAATAATATACAAGTACAAACTAATACAGTATGCTTCAAACTGTGTCCTGGTTTTGTGTCCTAAAAAGGAAAAGTCAAGCAGCATTGCGGAAAACAGGGACCAAACACAGTCTTGTGATCATACTCACAAAGGTTTTTTAACTGATAAATGTTTTTTACATCAGGCCAGACACCAGTTTCTCTTTCTGTCAAAAAAGATGCCTGTTCTCCATGGAAACAGGTTTTGCGCAGTGCAGATTTCATGCTAATTTTGACAGCTGACAACACAAGATCAAATAAAGTGATCTCATAATTACGGGGGGAAAAAAAACTCTCTTTCTTAGAGGAAAAAAAATCTTTCAACTTTGCAGCTGTCAGATGTTGCAAGAGTTGCGTTTTGCTATATACTTATTTCATTCTTCCTTATTCCAAAAAGGAAACTGTCTGATATACAAAATGAAAGATAGATGAGGAAGATGCAGAAAAACTGCAAAAGTTAGATGGCTGTTAGTTGGCTTCCCGTGCAGAGCAGCTGCTATCCTGCACATACCAAACACATCCTGCATTTGTGTTGTGTTTCTGCATTTAGAATGGAAAAACGCAGGAACAAAAGACGTTAAAAACGGAGACTTCTGGGATGGCTTAGTTTGTGTGTTCAATGTCAGACATGATGATAAACCACTTCCTGAAGTTGGTTAGGAATTTGACACATTCAGCATTTTGTTGTCCTACAGCTTTCCTTCCCATCTGTAATCTGCTGGAGAAACATTAAAAGATTGCTGTGGCTGCATTTTCTGTGGAACATTTCCAGCTATTTTGCAAAGATGTTTTTGGGTCATGGGGATTTTTTTTATTATTATTAATCCAAACATTGAGGAATGTGCCTTTGTTGTTTGGGAGCACTGATTTCATCGGTCATGTGTTAAAATAGGCCAGTTAAATTATTTAAACACGGCTGAAGTAAAATGAGTTCATGAGTGTAGTGAAAGCAGTATGTGTACGGCAGTCATATAGCTCACTTACTCGTACTATAGCTAAGTTATAAAGTAAGGACACAACAAAGACAACACAGAGCTCAGAAGGCACTTTGTGACTGTAACTGGTGAGACTGGCAATGATGAACCACTATCTCTATCTGTAGATTGACCCTATAACTGTTGACTCCAGAGGAACACATCAGATCCTTCATCCTCCATCTGCTTTACTCTACAGTGTCTCTAATATTAACTAATTACTTCCATTCGCAATCCTATCTTCCACTTCACCATAGCAGAGACAACAGCTGAGGTTGGCGGTTGCGAGCACATTTGGCCATGCCGTTGGAGCAGTCAGCCTTTGAAGTACCCACCTGCTTTCCATTAATTTCATTTTCATTCAAGGAGAGTCATCAGGCACCTGCACTCTGTTCTTGGCTCAGTATCAGATACCACGAGACAGAGACGATAAAAATGCCTTCAATCATTGGGTAATTTAAATATTTTTTCCTTCTTAGCACCAAAATCAAAACGAACCTTGTGATCTTCCTTTTAAAAAGACACTAAGAGAAGGATTATTTGATCCACCCTCAGTGCACTGCTGCAAAGTGTCATTTCTCTTCATTTTCTTGGAGCATATTTGTAAAGTCTTAACCTACTGAGACCTGAGCTTTTGTTTGGTATGCATTTTTAATTTCTCGTAGCTATTTCGGATAAGTAGGACCTGATAATCATAAAAAACCAAGCGCCGTCTTTGAACAGTGAGTTGTTTTTTGAAAAGATGATGTCCTCATATTGGGGCACTAGGTTTATTTTTAATAGTCACGAGTGTGTAATAAAATATAAAACTGTCTCTTCAATGCTTGAAAATAGTTGTGCTAAAATAAAATTACAAACAGTGCAACTTTTGTTTCATGTTTTGTAACTCGGTGGGTTAGGGGTCACTGTTCAAGTCTGAAACTGTTCAAAACTGCTCAACTCAGTGCTTGAACATGACTGTGCAAAAACAAAATTGCAAATAATGCAACATATCTAAAAGCCTTGGGAATTGTTAATTTTGAAACTCTATATGAATTTCCCCTGTGCCACAGTTCAAGCTAGGAATGCCTTTTTTTGGTCTGTGGGAACAGTCTGTCACACCTACTGTAAATGGCCTGTGTGAGATGCTGCAATAATACAGCAACAAAGTCCCAATGTCCTTTACTGAAATGATACAAGTACTGTCTAACAGGGTCTTAGCTTGTTACTATTGCTAAAATTGGTCAAATTTGTATGCCATAGCAGTATTTATTATGCATGATTAAACAAGTTTCAAACATAAAATTTGATTTGTATTTTGTTCACTTTTGTGTCGGGATCGGCTGGAAACGTATTTGGCAGTGATGGCCGCCATCTTGTTTTATATGGGTTAGGCCCCGATCACACAGAAAGCATTTTGCAGGTTGCAAATCGCCAGGCGCGCCCACTGACCTTTTTTTTTTTTTTTTTTAAATTGAATGCCACAATTAAAAGAAAAAAAAAACCCCAAAACAAAACAAAACAAAACAAAAACAAAAAAACGCTTTTTGTTGATGACAGGCAACCACCCCATCACATCCTTACACTAACTGTGTAATCAATCCACCATTTTTTCCCCAGTAATTAGTATCTAGTTCCTAAAATGTTCAGGCAGAGGGTGCTCGCTCTAGCTCTGGTTGAGGGTGACAGGCCATCAGCAAATAGTTTGCTGGGCACAGGAAAACGGAGATCTGTATGGGTACATGAGACCCTAAAAAAAAGGCGGGTGATGGGGAGTACCACCAGTTGGTTCAGGAGCTTCGCATTGTTGAAGGCCATTTCCAGACGTATTTCAGGATGACTCGGGGGCAGGTTGACAACCTGCTGTCTATCATTGGGCCATATAGCTCTGAGTATCCAACCACTACCACCAGTTTCTCCTCCAGTGTTTACCAACTGTAAACTTGTTGTCATGACCACCACAGAAGGCCCGCCTCTCAAACCATCTGATTGGAAAATGGGAAAAAAGATGATGAAAAAAGAGATGCCGTGGGGCGCATTTCCACTCAGAGTTGAAGATTTTTCAACTCGAGGAGTCCAGAGCGCTCCAGCAAAAACGTTAGGTGCATAGAGTGCAGAAATGCGAGGCGTTTAGCAACGTAAAAACTGTGAGCAAAATGCTTCATTCTCATTAAAAACAATTAGAAAAAGGTGCCTCCAGCTGCTAAAACACTTTCTGTGTGATCAGGGCCTTAGTGTATTGTGCTTTTGCTACCACTGGATGGCACATGAAAGTGTCCACAAACAAGGAAAACAGAACTAAGTTAGGCAGAATGAAGTGTAAGGTGCAGAAATCCCAGAATGTAATGTCATTATAAGTGGACACAGGGTCGCAGGAAGGTAAAATGTCAACACCAACAGGCCTCTGTTACGTGGTACCAAATGCATGCTGTGAATATGTGTAATGGTTTAAGTTCAATATTTCAAGCCACAGTAAAAGCTAATAGGCCTGCAGCTAAGACAATTAGGATCTTATTAGGCAACACTGCTTGCCTCATAGTGCATATTACAACAACATATATAATTGCATGTGCCAAGCTGAACCCCCTGGTGTTTTATATGGTCTTCTCATGTTTAAGACAATTAAATTGGGCATTTAACTCCCTCCCTACGTATTAATGTTAAGAGTAGACTCCAAGAGTGTGTTGATTGTTCCCGGTGGGATCATTTTGGACACAACAGCGCTGATTACGTCATTTAGATTCTTCTGGTAATCAATTGCATCACCAAGGAGGAGTAAATGTGGGAGCAACAACACATGAAGGTGAGGAATTTGTTTCGTACACAACATTAATTCCTAAAAAAAATAAACAGAAATTTATATGATAATGTCTTTATAGGCAACATATTTGCTTGAGGAAAGACATATCACCTACCGCATCTGTAAATAAGGCATCAGGTTCACAGAACCTTCAAAGTACAGTTTGCCAAGGGGGGTGAGATTATTCAGACACTGGATGCTATTGACCCGAAAGAGTGGAAATCAGGGGGTAAGGATGGAGAAGGAAAGACACAGAGATAATTGCCTAACAGGTACATTGCTTTGACAATGGCTGCCCTCCCCACAGTGTTGTGATGTTTGGGCGGGGGAAGATTTGTGATTGATGTAAAATTCTGACTGAGTCTAGCCAAGGGAAGCAGGAGCTGTGGAGAATGTCTGTGCTTGTTTGGTGCTGATGAGTGTGTTAGAGTGTAGCAGGCTGATGAGAACAACATGCAGCTGAGCGAAGCAGAGATGTGCATTCACACACACACACACACACACACACACACACACACACACATATAGCTGGCTCATGCATCCATACACAGATACTACAGTATGCATTTGAAGTTCCCAAAGCCTTACCATTCCTCTCATGCTCCCTTCACAAATAAGCCAGATTTGATGAGATATGAGCCCTACACTTCCCTCTTTACCATACAAATGTCCAGGCGGACCTTTAGATGGTGGTGTTCACTCCTCACACATTGTGACAGAACTCGGGGGGATATTAATCTGCTCATCTGATCTGTCTGTTTAAGTGCGAGTTCACGACCTGTAACCCTCGCCTCAGTCGCAAACTTCAGAGGCAGGGGCTAATTTGAGCTCGGATCCCTACGACGGTGGCCTTTTGCACACACAGCTCAACCTCGAGGGGAAGGACACGGAGGCAACACACAATCTAAATCAGAGATTATAATGCAAACAGCCCTGTGGGGCTCACTAATGACTAAGGTGAGCCTGAGATGCAGCTTCAACTCTGCTTTGGAATATCAATTAGGTCTCTCAGGGACATGGAGATGGAAGGAAGTGACTGGCATAGTAAGCGCCTGCCGCTTGTCTGTGGGCACCTCCAGCACACACTATGCACCACGATGACTGCTGGGAGACATTGAGCAAAAAGGAAAAGAGGGAAAACAAAGTCAAGATGGGTAAGGAGGTGTGGGCAGGGGCAAGTGACGCAAGAGGGAGAATTCAATTGTCATGTATTTCGAAAAGAAAGAGGAGCCTGTAAATTTGTTAGAGCAGTCTATTCAATTAGCTCCAGATATCCACAGCTGGTCCCCAGAGAGTCATCTCCACAGATGTGTTGTGTGCTGTTGTCTCCACATCCCAGAGAACAACCCTTCCTCTGTTCTCTCTCTTTCTCTCAACTCTCTCCTCCCCTCTTTGTTACATTCTCTAGACAACACAACAAGGTCCTGGCAATCAGATGCTGGCTGAGCCAGGATATGGAGCATAGAGACAGACAACAGGCTGAATCTGAAATCATCTCACACCTCCGCTTGATATTGTTCAAGGAGAAAGAGTCATCAAAGGCGCTCCTCTGTACAGACACAAAGGCAGGCACACTCAAACACACCCACATTCAGAATAATGGACAAAAATAATGGAAAAGCCTGCATTCAGTGGGATTGTGAAGGTGTGGAGTGATTTATCTCTTAGAGGGCAGGGTAATGTTATCATGGCATTAGCGTGACGCAATACATTTGCTGAAAGAAGATTAACCACTGGAAAATCTCAGTGGTTTTCTAAACAATGAGTGCTTGATGTCAGACAGGGGTAGATGAACCCAAGCATCTCATTTCTAGTCTGCCTCCAAATGTTCCTGTCACATTTTATCAGCTATAACTAGCTAGCCAACAAAGCCAATGTTAGCTCCATGGTGAAAACATCATCTCCATGGTTACTTTTGAATATTTCTAGATGATTTCCTTTGAATGTAACCTTGTTTTGACTTTAAACATTACAAGCAAAAGGGCCTTTTAGGGACTCACCATTGTGTTTGACAAGCATAGCGCTGAGGTAATGTTAATTTGGGTTGCTAGAGTGTTAAACCATGGATGTATAAAAAGTACTGGATACAGTGTTGGAGGACGGGCTCCATTCATTCCACTGAAAGTTGCTCAGTGGCACATGAAGCCAAAACAACTTCATTATCATATGAAATTACCAGGATCCACTGCATCGTTGGGCCCATTGAGCCAGTACATTAGAGACTCCCAGTGTCCGAGTGGCTAACTTCTGCTTTTGCCCTCTGCTAACTTGAATGGGGATAAAATGATTTAATCGTCCAGCTCTTTTGGACTTTCAGAACGTAATAAGACTGAGTGAATTAAATCCCAAAATGAATAATTTCACAGGGGTTGTGATGCTGAAAAAAAACAACAACAACAACGATCCACTAATTTACAGATGTTTCTTTCATAATGTAAGGTGACGGGAAAAAAAATCTTATTTGGATAAAAGACATCATGTGACAGATCTGGACATTGTTAATTCCACATTTAGCCAATATATAAAATTAGCTTCAAAGCCTGGCATGTTTTCGCGGGGGCCCGGTGTAAAACGTCTCCAAATCCAAAGATTAGGACAGAGCTGCTAATATTAGCCTAAACTCTAATATCATCCAGTATCAGCTTCCACATAGTGGGAAAATACTACACAATACCCATTCCTTGGGTTATTGTGGACTTGGTGCAACCTTTATATGCCAAATTTTAATAATATGCATGGACTTATGTCCACACTAATGAAATAAATTGCCAAAACAAGTGCAATGAACTACAAAAATTGGATTTTGTTTTATGACGCTTATTCCAACGTAGGAAGTGCTGTGAATACCTGTGGTCTGGATGTTAACGTTTTTGTTGTGTGCGCTTTTTACTGGATTTCTACAAACCCATTAGTGCAAGGAAACAGTGCTCTGGGACATGATGAATGCATGATATGTTAGTGTAACTCCTCCGGCTTTATATGCAAAATTAATTATTGCTTTATCTTATTTGGTTGCAATTCTACCAGCATTTAAAAATAGATATGCAAATGGGGCGCTCCCGTAGGTGTTAAAGAGCTACAGGAGCAGTGTGTAGGATTTAGCGGCATCTAGCGCTAAACTGCAACCAGCTGAAACTTCTCCCGGTTAGAATTCCTACAGTGTTCATTGTCCAGGAGGTTTTTACAGGGAGCCAAATTATCTGCAGATGTCTCTTCCTCTCCGAAACAAACTCACCAGGTTACTAAAACACGTAAAAACACTGAATAAAGCAGTTTCATGTTACAATGTAGTGTTTCGCTGATGCTGTTTGGGTTGTCGCAGCCAGCCCAGCACCTGCTAATGAAACCTTTATTCTCTGATAACTTAGGATCCAGACATTCAGGAGGTTTATACTGATAGCTGTATTATCCACAGAGGCACCTCTCTAAAACAAATGCACCCAGTGATTTAAACCAGTGTAAACACTGAATAAAGCAGTTTCACATTAAAAAACTGGGGTTTTCAAACGCTTACATTGCGAAGGGGCAGCTAACCATGGTGGCTGATGCAAAAATGTGAAAACGCAAAAACGTAATTGGGCTTATTTAGAGCCATTTTTTGGTTTGTCTGTGCTGCACAACTGTAGAAACATGGCAGTGCAACATGGCGGACAAGGACCTGCTCCCTATACATATCTAAACCATTTATTCTGCGGGAACAAACACACAACCATTCTTATTTCCAGGTCATTAAACATGAGAGGAAACATATTCCTAATCTTTTATTCAATTTTTGCCAAAATATTACCCAAAATCCTACATACTGGACCTTTAATTTATATGTTGATAATGTTTAGGGTTCTGTATAATGGCTGTGCTGGTCATGCTAACAGCATGTATTACTATATACAACACCCTGTGTACTGTGTGAATGTATGCATAGAGGCACTCACTATAAGTTAAATCGTTATATTGTGCTATATCAAATAATAAGGAGCAGGAAAATGTGTCTTCATCGAAGAACATCACAGATGATTCCCTTCTGCCTAAGCACATTTTTACTGGAGTTTAGTTTTTCCTACATCTGTAAAGTCTCTCCCCCTCCCTTCTCTCTGTGCCTCTCTCTCCCCCTCCCTCCTCACCCAGACAGAGTGATTGATCTGATACGCCATTGAGTCAGATTACATTATGCAGTTCTCACTGATAAGAGAATAGCGAAACAACTATTTTCTTTCCCCTTATCTCCTCCGAGAGGCTGTGTTTCTAAAAGGAGAACTAGCCTCTCTGGCCAGATATCATTATTCATTTTGATCCGAGGCCTTCAGTACTGATTACATTTTATAGGCTCTGAAATTTCACACCAATGGTCAGCAGCAAGACTATTGGTCTTGTTTTTTCTGAGAGCAAAAATACAAAATATCAGATGAAATGAAGTTAAACAAGGAGAGAATCTGCTCAGAAATGTGAAGCATCTTAATCATTTCGGTCAGGTGTTGAATGTGGAGCTTCTTCCTGAAATTCCACCTTTAAAACCTTGTCTTGTGCAGGGGTTAGGATGGTAAGTGTGGGAATTTAAGCTTCATCACACCCTCTCACCCTTTAGAACCTAGATTCTTATCCCAGAGGGATTTAAGGCATCTAATGTTTATTATTCAGAATGATTACGGCAAAAAAATAAACTTTGCCACAAATACAAGCCACAGCTGGGATTATTTATTGTGTTCTGTAATCTTGAATATGAAGGCTCACGCACACCTTCAATTTTTTGAAGACAGGTGCGTAGGAGGAAACGTCCATAGGCAAGAGAAGAATCTCGTCTCTTGCCTACTGTGTGCAGGGAAATAACTACATAATATGAAACTCTAATTTCACATTGATTTAAGAGCCAAAATAAGAACATGTGGAATCAATCTTAAACTAATAGATGCTGTATAGTCCCAGCAGGATGACAGAATATCTCGGTTACATATACCGCAGTCAGAGGCCAATGCTTAAATGTGTTTTTTTTAAACCTTTATTTATCCTGGGAGGGCTGTGCTGAGAACATGTGCTCTGTTGCAATAACGCCCTGCTTCCCAGTCACATGCAGTCATACCTCAAAGCTACTCCAAACACTCTCTTCTACTGTTGGCCCCTGTACAGCTTCACTGAAGGGTCTGGTGCCTTGCTCTAGAGCACTATAGTTGAAGTAGGAGTGTGTAATAAATATTTCACAAACACATGCTGCCTTGGCCCAGTGGAATGGCAGAGTATTTCTGTAATGTATGCTGCTATGCGGGGTCAATGCCAAAGTGCTTCAGAGAAAAGAGAGAGGGTGAGAGTGCTGTGCAAACCCACTGCAGAGGCCAAGCCAAAAAACAACTGGAATATTTGCTCTGGGCCGCCTGATTTAGTGTTCTGGCATTTTGGATTTAGATGGGCAGGTTAAAACACTTCCCAGGCATTTCCTGATGATCACATAGTAGGCGGATAAACGTTGGCTGCCAGACAAATCTATGTTCAATCTGACAGAGATGAAGACGTGAGGTCATGCTCTCTCCTCCCTCTCTTGTCTTCCTTCCATTGTGTAAGAAGACTCCAAGAAGACTCCCATCTACTCATTTTCTCTGACTGATATTGAACCTCGATCACATACAAATCATTTTAGGTTAAAATGCTTGCAGAATTAGATAAGTGGGGTAGTCTCAGCAGTGAAGTATCAAATTATAATGTATGAATTTTTTTCTGCATGTGACAGGACAAATTGAGACAGCTCTTTTTAATAAGTTGCCAAAATGTCCTGTATGAAATGTTACATGCCAGTAATATATGTTTAACAGCCATTAGTGGCTTCTTGTTTCTAACCATTACTGGTGTAGTGGAATGCAGCTCAACTTTCCCTCACAGCCACCGCTTAACTGACAAGGACATCAACAAATGACTGCCCCCTTGTGGGTCTATTTATGGGCAAATGAATGCTGAGACGCAAATACTCCCCTTACATCTTTCACAAATGACTGACATGGCAAAGTTGTCTGAATAACAATGAATTCAGCCACTTTTTACAGAGGGGGGATGAGATCAAGCAGCTTGCATTGTATACCCAGAATTGTTACCTTAGACCTGTCAACGCACATCCCCTCATAATCCTTTCACACATTTATTTATCTTGTTTGTGTCAACTGTCGTCATGGATGGGAAAATCCTCTTTGCTATCATAAAGATAATCTCAAATAAGCGATAGAATAACTAGCATTATTCTCACTTTAAAATCCTGATAATGCAGAAGTCTTATCTGTGGCTAGATATAATAAATTGCGCTCTATGTATGAGGACAATAAGCTCACATTTTGCTTTCACTGAGGGGAGATAAGTGCAAAGCTATGACGAGGTAATAGCATGCCGCCTAATGTGGCTCTTTTGGGGGTAAGGGTGAGTGTGCACACTGAGGCTTTTTAGCATCACTGTACCCTGTGATTTTATGTGATAGCTAGTGAATATAGTGTACAGTATATTACTGTACGTAAACACTTCAGCACGGGTGGAGACAGTCGACTACTTTAGCACTTGTCAACACCTTTCTGTTTCTAGTTTTATTGTGTATGAGCTTCCCTTGGCAGGCATAATAGCCCTGGAATGCTGACTTGGGATCTGCTTTGCCAGACCTTTCTTCTCTTGTTAAATACTGAGTCCAGGTCTGAATTAAAAAGCAGTTTCAGTAGTTTTTTTTTAAAGCAACACAAGCTCTGTCAAAGTAACATGGACAGCTCATATGATTGGATGAATTAGTTGAATTAGTTGAGTTTTTGCAATTTGCATTTTAGAGCATTTATTAGGGAACAGTGTGTAGGATTTAGTGGCATCCAGCAGTGAGGATTGCAGACTGCAACCAGATGAAACTTCCATGTGCCAAGTGTTTGGCTAGGATCAGTGTTCCTTTTCAGTGGGAGTTGGATTTTCCTTAAAGGTCTCTTTCTGAGGAAAACATACAAGGTGATTAAACCAGTAAAAACACTGAATAAAGCAGTTTCACATTACGAGTCAGTGTTTCTACAACACTGTTTGGCTTGTCACAGATGTGCCACTAGCCTAGCACCTGCTAATGTGTGCACACCTTTTTTCTATGATAATTTATTGTGTGCTTACCTTTTTTCTCAGAGAATTAAAGATCAAGACGTTCAGGAGGTTTTTACAAGGAGTCAAATTATCTGCAGAGGTCTCTTCTTCTTCAAAACAAACAAACCCAGGGATTTAAACAGGTAAAAACACTGCATAAAGCACTAGGTTAAAAATATGTGTTTTTCTGATGCTGTTCAGCTCATCAAAGGGCTGCTAATTATGATGGCCAACGCCAAATGCAAATGGCCCTTTCCACAGGCAGTGTTTGGTTTGTCCATTCTGGGCCATTGTAGAAACATGGACATGGTGGACTTGCTCCCTTTGTAATTGACCTGTCGCTAAGCCCCGCCCCTTTGTGATGGCCTGCAAGCTATTGGAGTAAGCATGAAGCTCACACTGTGACTAACCCCCAAATTCCACCAGATGCGTTTTGGTTGCGTCTGCGCTCCGGCACGGCAGCGGAGCTGATACGTTTCAATTCTAGTCAATGTGTGAGCTTCCACCGGCTGCGGCTGTGCTGCATTCCGGCTCCGTCACAGCTGCGGCGCTCCGGAGCCCTCAGCACAGAGCAGATCATGCGGAGCAGGAAGTGGTGTACAGAAACACAATATAACATCCGGTTAATTTTCAAAATAAAATACACAGTGTTCACGGCAGATCATATTTCCTTGCACTACACCTTGAAAATGTCATAATGGGCAGAGGCAGACCTGAAGTCAACAGGTCAGAGGTTTTAAGATGTCAGTTCACCCTGTTGACACCATGGATGAGGAGATGTTAATCATGGCGGTGCACCGAGATGTCTTCCTACTACTCCTCTGGTTTTGTGGTTCTGTTTATAGAAACTACATCTTGTTATATCGCGTGATTATGCGTGAATTCGCAAGATCTCGTGGGTACTCGTGACTCCTGCTGTCCGGCGGAGCTGCACCGCTCCTCACAGCAAATGCAGCCGGTGGGTGTTGACGGACGGCGGAGCACGCAGCGGATAACCAGCGCTGCCGTTCCGCAACGGACACGCATCCAGTGGAATTCCAGCGTAACTGCACTCCCTGAAGAAATATTATCATATTTTTGGACAAATGAAAAAATTATACCAGAGAGAAGCAGACAGAGGGGTCTACAGTCTGTGTTTGAAGGATATATCCAGGATGTCAAACTGACTCAGCAGCAACAACAGGTTAAAAAGACAAAGATAGCTAGAAGCTAAAGCCGAACTATCACTGCTGATCGACACAGAAGACAATGAATACAAAGGGAAACTTTGCTTGATATTGAACCAGCTGTGTGGCATCGCAGTGTGTGCAGATGAACAGTGTTTGGCTACCTGGACCTCCGCCACCTGACGGGCAGGGATGTCCGGGGGAAGTCGCACAATGTTAATCTGTGCACAGTGTGATGACACACAGCTGGTTGAATATCAGCAAAGTTTCCCTTCTTTCCTTCACTGGTTCTTGTAGAGCAGCGTAGGTGTGTATACATTCAGTAGGCTATATCTTCAGTAGCTAGCTAGCTAACCCTACACTTTTCTGGGTTTGATTTTGGTTTTGGAACAGGGAAGAAACGTATATCTTTTTCCAACCTCTCCAGGTGACGAGTGTCATTGATACACGATGTGCCCCAGGCACAACATTTAGCTCCAAATCCACAAAACCAGCCTGGAAATGAAGGAAATCTGAAATGAAAACAAGATGATTCTTATTTTCAGGTGATTATACACTAAATTAAATTATATTATGTTCCATTTCTGCCAGTATATCCCCCTTAATCACACACACACTGGACCTTTAAAGTTCAAAATGCTCATAAACAACAACATGCCCAATGGTTTGTCGATAAGTTTGTACAAAGTGTGGACTTGATGACCTGATGATCTGAGTTTCTACTTCAACTAAGTGGGAGTAACTGCAAGTGTTTGGTGCAAAATCTGGATTCTTTTTGCATCCTCAGCGTGCCCTTTTCAGGAGGTGGGAATCCTTAACCAAATAATAAATATACATACAAAGGAATCAATGACAGGAACGACTTATTATTCTTGTCATGGTGCACTTCTTGGGTCTTTATCAAACTGCAACCTCCCACCCCTATTTTCCAATACCGTACCTCTCACCCCTTTCAGCCCCAAGCGGCTGGATTCTCCTCCTATTGCCAGATAAGCAGACTGCCCTTTCTTCACTGGGGAAATGCGAGAATAAGAATGCAGGATTTGTCCTCTGGGTTAAAAAAAACACAACAAAAAACAGGACCCTGGCTCCTTGTCCTGCAGCTGAAAATGTCATCCTGGCCCAGCAATAAATCACATGGGGTTGTGATGTGTTTACTTATTACAGTGAGGTGCATCGCTGTCATCCACACTCTTATTTACTCCCCTGGCCCTCTGCACGCCCCCCAAACACACTTCCATTTCTGCTATATTGCCCTTCCCTCTCTCTACCTCACCTTTCCTTTCTTTGTGTCTCTCATTCATTTGCAAACGGTACGTGTGCATCAATCCCTGCATACATGCAATTCAAAGCGTTTGTTTCAAATCACACACAGCACAATATTCTGTCAGAAAAACTCTAATCCAGCAAAGACTTTCAAACACCACACTCTAAAATTGAAAGCCTGTACCTACAATACCCCAACGAGAATTTGCTGCCATTAAGAATGGTGCAGTCGCTGTGTAAGTGTCTTAACAAATTGACACCAGACACCAAAACCAATTCACTGTAGAGAGAGAGAGAGAATAAGGCAGACTCTCTTTAAGTGGAGATAGAAGCTCTTTTCAAAGGAACACAAAACTAAATTGGTGGTAATAAGCACAAAGCCACATTTCCAAAAGAGTAAAATCTATTGAAACATCACTTTGTTTCACCGATCAATGTTAGTTAGAGGTGATGTCATTGAATATCAAGAAGACTCACATAGCATCAATGGCAAACACAGCTTCCTCAGTCTCTTATTAGTCTAACTGTGCTGGTTGTTCCACACTGCATAAAGTGAAATAATATCTAATTCTCTTTCCTATTGAGAAGGGCATCTACCTTTCTCTTGCATCACTGAAGGTGCCCAGTGGTCAATACCAAGAGGCGCTTGTTTGCACTGAGTGTCTCTGTCTTTGTGAAAATAGCACCGGTGGTGCTTCGCAAACTCTCTCCCAAGGTAGGAAAAGACAAAAAACTGCATTGTTCATGCAATTTCTGTTTACTCTGAAGAGGTTCCCAGGGGTTAGAGTAGGGCAGCAAAGGGAAGCGCAACATGAAAGTGGCAGGAGTTTGATAAGAGCAACAGCAGGCAATTACAGTTCAGCAGCTCACCAGAGAATTGGAGGCTGTAACCTGTTGTTGGGACCGAGCCATCACTAAATCTGTGGCGACGGACAATGTTGCCTGATCTGTCATTTGCTGTTCTTTGCTTTTACTTTCAAATTTTCACAAACACAAAATACAGGTCTTTTCTCCGGTGTCTCCAAACAGCATAGCAACCCCCAGTCCTTAAGTATAGCTGGGAGACACTTTGAGTCCAATCAACATTCTTAGCTTGCTACTATATCTGCCATTTATTCCATCAAAATATTCATAGATAAATCCTGAAGTGCAATCAGGACACTTTTTCCTGTTTTACTGCAACAGCGAGTCATTTAATGGAATTTAATCTTCCACACTCTGAGCCTCGCAGAGGGATTTCTGTGTAAACGCAAGTGAATATTTGTGTGTCTGTGTTTATGTGTATTAACACTATCTTCCCTCTCCATGTCAAGTTACTATAGCCCTTGTGCCCTCCCTCCAGCTCATTTAATCTTGGATTTGTCATGGCTGTTGTTGCTACAATATGAAAGTGAGTGAACAGAACGTGTGATTCTTACATATACAGTATATAGTACATATTTTACATAGTAAGTCACCCACCTGCACAATAGGTGCAACAAAAGCTTAGTTATAAAACGCATATCCATTTAAACTTTCGTTCTCCGCGGAGCTGTAACCACATTTTGCTGCAACGTTTTTAAAAAAACGTATTTGATGGTGGCAGGAGCATCTGCTTGATGTTATAGGAGAACAGACACAGGAACAGATTTCTGAATGTTTTCAACACTAAATGCAAGACAAATGTGTGTATCGCATTCATCTGTGGTCACAAATGGTTCTGTCCTACGAGGGTTAAGACCTCAAGAAGAAGCTGGTGGCTCCTGGGTATTTGAGGAGCAGCGACAGACCTGTGTGACTCTATGGGGTCAACGTGGATTAATTGGCAGCCTGCTGAAAAACTTGCATCAGTATCTCGGGTCCATACACTCTGGAGGGTGAGGTGAAAGTGAGGGGGCAGGAGAAAATAAGGGGGGAAATGTTCTGCTCTCTCTTTAATTACTGAAACAGCTTCCTTTAGGGAGTTTTGTTGTGTCTGATAAGCAAAAACAAAATTAGGTAATGGTTGTGCACAAAGCTGTGGAAGAAATTACTGTAAAGCAAAACACTAGTTTAAAGAATGATTTATGTGTTTGGGGGCATTGCAGTATGGTCTAAATCACATTCCCTTGATGATAAAGGGTAAGAAAACTAAAATGATAACTATTTGGGTGCTGCTAATTTACTGGTTTTGTTTATAACAGGAAAAACAGCAGTGTATGAATTAATGTACTGCAGTCATTTAGGTCAAAATCCTAAACACAAAAATATATAGTGCCTCTGTTTGCAGTAGGTTTATTTTAAGCAGGTTGTACAGAATGAGTGAACTCATGAAATAATAGGATGCTTAACTCAGCGAGGCGCAAAAATTTCAATATGTGCAATTAAAGCAAGGCAACACTCATTTTTCAATCCAGTCATGCCTATCAAATTCATCATGCCTTTTTCCATTTTGTGTATATTTCATAATTCAAGCCTTTTCACACATACATAAAACAGGTGGGTCAGCAGTTTCTATTTGTGTACCTTTCCTGCCTTATGCTTGGTGTTTCCAGATTATGATGTAGTGCTGCCAGCAGATGAGAGATTGGAGAAGTGGAACAGGGACCTCAGCGCTGCTCGATGGTTACATTGTGTGTGTCAGCAAGATACCACAAACGCCCAGCACACACAAACCTGTCTTTTAGACGATGCCTTGTCAAGACGAAGGTCAGATGAATGTGGAAGGTAGACAAATTACACATCACTACTGACAAAGGAGCAGGTGAGCAGGCGAGCAGCAATGCGAGTCCCAGAGCCTGGATTTGTCTCACATGACTAATGATACTGGCCGATGGTGGATCATACATGTCATCAGTGTTCAAAAGCCTCAAATCCAGTCCCTGAAAGGACTGTTAGTTTTCCCCGGCCCCTGGCCCTCTCCCCTGGGTGGTCATTAAGGTCTGTTAAAATCCCTCTACCTAGCCACCAGTAGATGGCGTGGGCGATCTGACTGTTCTGCCAGAGGTAGTGGCTAAAGATGGAGGCTCTCTGCTGTCTCCGACTGTCTTCATAATGATGTTGCTAAGTTACATAAGAGTGCAGTATCTCTCAGCAGGCTCTCCATAAGAAATTATGCGTTAGATCTCAACCCAAACTCCCTGCTTTTATTTCTTTTTGTTACTGCGCAGAGCTGTAGCAGAGAGCCACCGAAATGTATTTTTCCTCCCCTCCCGAGTGATAGAGAAATCCTGCTTTGATCACTGACCTATTTAATGAAGCAATTGATGAATGTAAATACCAGATTAGTTATGCAAATGATCACACCACCCAAAAAAAAAGGAAAAAAAAATAATACATTGCCCCTGTTAGGAAGTTCTGAGGGTGCAGAAATTATGGATGCATGAGACAAGATCGTGTTCATGATACATTTTAAAAAATACAGATAAACAAAAATAAAGCTGTGGATTAGAGAGTGTGGCAGAGGGGTGTTAGGGTAAGAGTGATCCGAATGTGGATGCAGGATGAGGGGCTTTGCCCTTGCTCTCCCCTCCCTTTTCTAGCTGTGTAATGAATCCACTTTGTTAAAGCAATCTCTGACATTTTCAGCCCAGTTTAAGCCAAAAGAGTCTGTGCTGGAGATCTGCACTCATGATAGCGAGGACATTTTGTGTTGCTGACATGTGAGTCCAAATAAGTGCGATGATTACTGCTCACAATATACAGCACTTTATATTGTATGTGCATACAAGGGACATTGAATTCAAAGTGACAGTGTGATGTACTGTACATGAGACAGCGCTGAACACAGGAAATACGATGTAGTTTAGGTTTATGTTAACAATATGGAGAATAACCTGAGGTTATATTATGTACTTGGTGTTTGCAGACATGTGCATGTTAAGTATTGTATATGTACGTGCATGTGTGTGTGCGTATGGATGTATAATGTGTTAGTGTGGAGATACTATATAGGTTTTACAATACACAAGGGAGTCTACAGCCATGCTAGCGGCTCTGTGAGGCTGTACAGGCACAGCTGTGCTCAGGGGTGGAGGGTGGGGTGGCCTCTGGGGCTCCAGCCCCTAATGTTTTCTCAAAAGCTGAAATTTTTCAAGGTTTTTAAAATACCTTCAGCTTTTTTTTTTCATTTCCCCTCAGTGTCTCGGACTCAAATCAATGGTAAAATACTGTCATTCATAGGTCCACCCTAACATGGTCATGGGGGAGCTGTTTATTTATATATGTTGCGTTTCACTAAGTCATCATATTTGCTGGCTAGCTAGCTATCTAGGCAATGGACTACGGACACAAGGGAGCTTTTCATGAGGAATCAACCTCAGCTGCCAAACACATAAAGTGGTTCAGCAGAATCAGCCAGTGGACTGCAGACAGATGTTGCCTCAGGTTTGTGAATCCACAGCTGTAACACTTAAAGTAGGCTGGTAGCAGTGAGATGGTGAGAAGACAAGCCTAATATGGATTGCTGGCTAGTAAGCTAACGTTAGCTGTGGTTAGGGGTGTAAATCACCAGTTTAATCACGATATGATAAATCGATTCTTCAGACAACAATACAATATTTGCCGATATTACAAAGTCTGCCACAATAGGCCTAGTATTTCAATTCAATTCGATTTCGATTCAGGGGCCTGCCATCGATATGAGACGATGTCATCTGCCCATTTAACTGTCTGTTACAGAAGAGCCTGCGACCCCTTTCTTTATTACTTTTGACCATAAAAAATAAAAATGGCACATAAATAACAAGTACAGTAAAGTTTACTTTCAACTGACTCCACTAACACACATAAAACAGCACATGGGATAAGTAATCTTAAGGGCTTTCTGTCAGAGAATTTCTTACTGGAAGAAATCTTTTCATTTTAACCCAAACTGCACATTGCATAAATTAGCTTAGCGGCTAGCAGATTTTTTTCCTCTACTCATAGCTTAACAAATCACACGTAACATTACTCTCTTACTAACTGCTGGTTTAAGTCACTGCATCTCCTGACAGAACAGCTCAGTGGAATTTCAGCCTGCATGCACATTTTTTCAGCCCAACACTGTTAAAACAGAGCAGCTAATGTTGCTGTAGTGAGAAGTAAGCAGAGTTAGATGCTTGTGTTTTATCTCTTAGCAGTAGTGTTTACATACACCATCTCCACAATCGAAAATATTTCCACACCGCTGATCTTACTATATAATGACGAAAACTCTGTCTGTGTGTGTGTGTGTGTCTGTTCCACGTTTTTCTCCTCACTGACTTGGTCAATCCATGTGACATTTGGCACAGTGGTAGAGGGTCATGGGAGGACGCGAATGAAGCAATATTACATCAATTGGCCAAAGAGGGGCGCTATAGCAAACTTTGAATGGGCATATCTCATGCCCCGTATGTTGTAGAGACATGAAACTTTGCACAGAGATGCCTCTCCTCATGAGGAACAAATTTGCCTGAAGAACCCATAACTTCCGGTTTATAGATTTTTCGCCATTTTGAATTTTTTGAAAAACACTTAAAATCTATCTCTTCCTAGGAAGTTTGACCAATCTGCATGAAACGCGGTGAACATAATCTAGGGACCAATATCTAAAGTTCCCTCTTGGCAAAAGTTGGAAAACTTACTAAAACTGAGCTTCTATAAGGCAATGAATATTGCGGAGGGCGTGGCTCATCACATAAAGGTGTATAACATCTCAAGGGTTTCACCGATCACCACACAACTTTGTAGGCATATGACCACACATAATCTGAGGGGACCCCTTCATTATTGACCCCATCAAACAAAATGGGGGCGCTAGAGAGCTAATTTCTTATCTAGACCTAACCGCCATATCGATTTTTACTAAACTTGGTAGATATGTAGAACAGGACGCCTCAAGGTAACTGGAGACATTTAACTCTAACTGGCAACTTGGTGGCGCTATAACAACAGAAAAATGGCTAAAATGCAACAGATCGCTGTGGCTGAAATCATACTATCAAATTCACAAAAACTCTATCTGAATACATTGCTCTTCTTAATGGGTTCAGTTGACTATTTAATCTGCAATTTCCTATGACCTGTATCCCAAACACACACCGTGTGAAACTGTACGTGGGCAACTGTGCACTCAGTGGGTATGGACTAGTTTATTCCTGATTTAATAATGTTAAGATGATGATATTGATCAATGTTTTCACTTTGCATCGATGATTTGGATTGTTGATCATTCAGTAGATATATCAGTTCAGATAAATGGATTGTTACACCCCTAGCTGTGGTTAGCTTGCTAGTCAATATAACTTCTAATTCCTAAAGTACAGGTAGCGGTGTTATGTAACATAGTAACAGACAATTTTTACCTCTTTTCAGGTGGCAAGAATTAAAATTAGTTATACCAAACATTACATTATGATTTCTGAATGTTGGATAACAATTAGATACAAAATATGATGTAGTCTCTGCAGGATTTTTTTTGTCTGAGGTGTACAGATTTTTAGGCATTCAATTATCTCAAATGGCATGAAAAGAGTGCATATAGCTGCTGAAAATGGGGGGGGGGGGTGGAAATCTGCCATAGTGAGCATGCCCCTGGAACCCCCTTAGGTTTGAGCTGAGCCCTAAATGTTTCAACATCTTGCTCCACCTTGGTTGTGCTGTGAGCTAAAAACTAAAATCAGCTGGCTAACATATACACACCAGCAATGCTAACATGCTGAGGTTTAGCAGGTATAATGCTTACCATGTTCTTCATCCTCATGTGAGCAAGCTAACATTTGCTAGTCAGTACTTTTGTAGGTATTTGGCCATAAACTAAATGACTGCATATCAGTTTTGACCTGGCAATGGCACTTTAAATCAGGATTCATGCTGAGGGGCCTCAAATGTGTGTATCAAATGTCATAGCAATCTATCCAGTGGTTGTTTAGCTATTTCACTTTGAAGAAAAAAACTGCCCTGCCAGTGCTGCTAGAAAGTATGAAGTCTGACAATTGCTGAATGTTAACTTTTTGGGACTGAGACTGGGACTATTCCATTTACCATGCCCACTATGCTATTGGCCAAGTGTGTGGAGTGCTTTGTTAAAATTTCTGTGTACAGCTGAGTGCAACACAATAAATTCCTTCAAGGAAATTCTGTCCGCAGGTGTGGTGTGTTCTGTTATCCCCATATTTAAACAATTATCATGTCTCCTGCCTCTCTATGACCACAGGCTTTTAACCCTGTCTTCAAGTGTAGCCTTTCGGAACAGCTATAAACATTTTTGCTTTCAGATAAGGTTGAAGGCCTTATCATACAAACTACTTCTTTTCAGTGAACTGACACATTTAGGCCAACTAGACCAACTCTTCCTAAGTATTTTTTATTGACCCTCAAACCCCCAAGCTGTCAGGACCAGGCCGCCGCAAATCATCACTACATGAAAGAATGAAACCAGGGTATTACTGTGGAAAACAGATAAGTGAATTTTGTGATATAAGCACTAAACGTGCCACTGTTTAGTGAAACAAGGTTTTGATAGCTGGTTTGATGAATTCTTCTATCCAGAAGATGTCTGACTCATTTGAATGGATCCACTTAATTATGTATTGGAAATAAATCTGGGGCTTCAAGACTTCTAAGTGTTTTGAATTTTTGAAGTATGGATATTTTAATTCTGGGTGTTTTGTTTTTAGAGTGAAATTTTGAGATGTTGGCAGTAAGGGATTTGAATCAAATAGGAGTGTTATTAGCTGGAACCATGGCAAACAGATTTACAGTTTATTTTTAGAGATTGTAGACATTCAGTCTGTGATTGAGAGGGGTGCATTCATCCAGCATGGTAGATCATGGTTCACTTTTTTGAGCAGTGGGGTGAAGTTAAGGTTGAACCACTCTTGGTACAAATGTTATAAATAGCTAAATATGTGATGTTGCCAGTACACAGACAGATAGGTGGTGTTTGGGCTGCTGCATCCCATCCACTCAGACAGAGTGGAAAGATTTATTCCAGACGATGGAGTAATTTGTGATTTGTGAGAACGCTTCACTAAGCTGGATGGTCTCTTGTTTCAGATTTTTACAGCTACGTTATGATATGCCTGAGGAAGGCAAATCATGGACCAAACTGAAAACGGATGGCAGCAAATGTGTGACTGGAGGGTTGCTGGGTCAAAAATCTGCACCAGCACTAAAATCTTGGCTTTGAAAGTGAATGAATAATCCCTTCTTCCTAACCCCAACAGCTTAAGTGGAGCTATTTAGAGACCTGCAGTCAAAGACTGTGGTCTTAGTGGGCAGCTCTAATGCATGAATGAGCAGTGAGCGTAAAGTAGGGCATTTCTGCAGAAGAGAACACATGCACAGAAAATTCTCTGAACAAATGAGACTTAAATCTTAACTTTAAATATTGGGGGAAAATGTGAGGTAAATATATATTTCATATCCCCTTTAACTTCTTAAAATATGAAGGAATTGTTCACTGAGGGAAGTTTTTACAAAGGAAGTAAAGGGAGCCCCACGGGCCATGATGTGAGGAGAAATAAAGATAAAACCGGAAGAGCTTAAAAAAAAGTCAAGCTTTCTAAAATTACCTGAATTTTTCTGGCTGTCTGTGCCATGTACTAATAAGGATCAGAGGCCCTCCATATGCTCCTCATGTCCCTTTCTACACTGGAGACTCCAGGGATTAAGAGGCTTGTGCTGCAAATGAAGCCAAACTGGCCTCGGCTTTACCAGAGCATATAGACAGAGAGAGACTGAGAGTGCATGAGAGAGGCAGAATGATGCTTGTTCTCACCACTGTACTTTGACTTCTTGTTTGAACGCACACAGACTTACAACCGCCTGATCGCTTCCTTCACCAAATACGTGTGTGTCTGCCAATTTGCAGGTACTGTATGGAAGACATGTACACCACAGTATTTAGACGCTGTTCCCTCCAGGATAAAAAGTGATGGCTTCTTCATGTGTTGGGGTTGTTTATTAGGAAGTATATAATCCTTCCAACCTCTGTATAAGCATGTTCATCTTAAACCTTTTAGTAAAGATCTCCTCACTCCCCCTATGACGGTGTACAGAGTTTTCAGGGTTATCAAGGTGGCACAGAGACTGTTGTGCCTGTAGGTGTAGCCATTAATACCATTATCTGAGCAGATTTGCATGGGTAAGTGTGGTAGCTTTCTTGTGTAGCCGAGGAGCTGTGCAGGAGGATCTGACCTGAGGCCAAGAAACTGATACAAAAGTGTCTACCCGCCTGCTAATACATGGCCCAAAGGCTCACTCTCCCTATTTGCCCTATTCTGTGATCCTCAAGAGGCAGCTATCATCTTATGCGACCAGGGAGCCAGAGAGAAGGAAATAAATATTTAGTGTTAGCACTTTGATAATTGATACCATGCTGTCTACAAGTATGTCTGTGAACAAAAAATATATTGTTTTAATGGTTCTGTGTGCAACATGCAGAGAATTTATGTAGCAACAAACCACTGTTTTTTAAGATACAGAGGAGTAATGGCGTCCTGATGTTGTTTTGTGCTTTTCTATGTTAGAATGGATACATTTTAGCTTTAAGTGATATTTGAAAATACATTTTTATTAACAAGCTTTACTGCACTTTTGCCTGAGCTGTTTTTGCTTAATTTTGCTTAATTTTCACAGACACTTGTGTTGTGCACTTTTTTTCTAAATAACTTGTGACGGTAGGAGTAGACAATAAAGAATGTCTACTGAAAACTACCCTACCGCAGCTGCCGGCTGTCGTGGTTGGTCATGTAACCCTCGACGTGCAGATCGTAGCACGTCCCTCAAAAACTCTCCCATTTGCCGTAACAGATTGAAAAGGCAGGGGCAGAGCAAGATCTTTCTTTCAAGATCATTCGTGGCTCAGCCCAGACCGAAGTGGGGTTTGTTTGCGTGTGTGTGGGTGGAAGAAGCAAGCTTCTCTATTAAGTTTTTTTTCCATTTATGGCAGCTATATGTTCTTATTTTTTTCCAAACATGTGAGATAAAAGAATGTCTAAAACTCTGTACATCATTGGAGAAAAACATGAAGGTTGCCAAGTCAAAAGACAGTCATCCTGCTGAGCCTTCATCCTATTCTGTATCTAATTGTTCTCCAACTGTCTTCATCATTCTGAACCAAAACACAACAAATGTTGAGGATGACTAATTTCAAATCCTTTCATCTACGAGAGGTAAAAAAAATTGTCCAATGTTACTATGTTTTATAGGTATCTCACTCATCTTGAAACCTATTTTTGTTACTCTATGCTGGAGCACAGTTCACAAAATGAATGCTTAGCTGACAAATCTGCCACATTTGAATCCAGGCCATAATAATCTGGGCTGCTAGAACTGCAAATTTAAGGATCCCCAACAATGCCAAGTAAATGTGGTTCTCAGTACTCTCAGTCAGTGTCTGATTTGGACCAAAAAAGGTGCCTGATTCAGCATTTGCATGACCAGATCACATGTGTCCTGGCTATATTTATATTTATTCGCATATCTTGGCAATACATCCCACTTCAAATGTATTTGTATTCATTACATACATTACAAACAGCATACATTTCCACAGTATGTTAACCTTTTATGTAGCTACTGATATCAAATCAAATTGTACACAAATATAATTTTCCATATATGCTACAATACCACCTAAAATATGATACCTGTTGGCTTACAGTTTAGACTGGATGATGTATGGGCAAGACTGTTTGTTTAGCTCCAATATTTTAGTCAGATCAAAGATCACCTTGAAGCACAGTGTGTGCCAAATTAACATACATTGAGTATAACTGAAAACTTAAATGTCTTCCTTTATCTCAAGGTAAATCAAGATAAGTGCACTTGATCCCTTGCAATTATGGTATATACACAGCATGACAGAACAAAGAGGGAGAAAAGGAAAAGCATGAAAATAATACTAACTAATTTACGTTGTTGCACTGGCTCAGGCCTGAAAACATGCAGGCCTTCAATGCTATGTTGTCATACCTATAAGTGTGAGTATATTAGCACTTATATAGTACTGTCATGCTTTTACGTGGGTGTTTAGTTGTATTCACCAAGAGGAAGCAATACTGGGCAGTACACATTGAGTAGTAAGGGTACTTGTGGACGAAAATCAGACGTAAGTGCCACCCCTTTTTCAGCACTGCTCTGAATTGAATAATAGGCCAGCGTAAGAACATTTACTCAATCATATTACAGTCATATTACCATCTGAGTGACACAAGTTAAATGTATTTTGAAACTTTTGAGAGAACATTCGGGGCTGTAACCCCTGAAGCCAGTGCCCTGCTCCACCTCTATTATAAGGTGTGATACATGTATATCAATGTTGTGTTTACAGCTTGTTGCACGCCTTGTAAGTGGCCAGCAAATTAATAAATGGAGGTTTGATGTCTTAAAGGAAGAAAAATCTGTTGAACTTCTCAACATCTTGTCAACTTTTTGACAAAAAGCTGGTCTCAAGGCTCAAGATAATGTGAACCGTTGTGTCTTGTCTGAGAAATTGTTTGTTGCTTCAGGATGACAGAGATGTGGGAATGCTAAGCAGCCAGGGAAAAGGGTGTGCACCTCACAGACAGTCAACAGAAACTTAGATAATATTATGATCATATTTGCGGTTATATATAAACATCTGATTACATAGTATTCCATGTAAACATCCTGATTATTGACAGGACGTGTGTGCATCAACTTTAAAACACTGAATGGATGAAAACTCACAAATCCTATCATAAACATGATTTTCCCTTTTGCTGCACATTAAGTGTGGTGCAGTAAATTATTAACACAATGCAAGTTAAATTTTGAAGAATGGGCTAGGACCTAGCTTCCAGTAATCCAGCGGATTTACTCAGCCCTCCATGAATAACTGTTGTCTTTTTTTGGTTGCGGTAGAATTGCCTGTACCCTTTCCTTAACTTCTCCAGGGTCCTGATCCTTTAATGACTAAAAACAATCAAAGCAACAACACCAATGTGCTTCACTCAGCCATTCCAAAGTCAACAGGGGCTCATGACTTTAACTAACTCCATCAAGAAGGGCTGTGACTTAATTAAACCTTGCAAACAATGTCACGGACCACAGGGGCCGGCACTGCTGCCTTGCCAGAACTCAAAATGTGAGAGAAATGCCATTACCTCAAGTTACTTTAAATTTTTTTTCTCAGAGGACCTCACATTGCTTCCGGCTATGATCCTTGAGCAGACAATTGTCACTATTTATCGGCCACTTATAGGTACTTTGTATTCATTTGGTATCCTAAGCTTTTGAAAATGTAATGCAATAGAGATCAAGCTAATTCAAAACTATTTCCCTTATGTATCATAGCAGCAGCATAACAATGTATAATTCATTGACTGCATACCTGATCATTCCAACTTTTCAAGTCAAACAATAAAGTTCGGCAGTACAACTTGGATTAAACCTGTTGACTGCTGGCTTCACCACCCCAGGACTCAGCTATATGGTTATAGGCTATTATCGACTGATCATTAGAACCAGTTCAGCAACGTGGAAAATGGGATGTTCAGCGTTTGTAGTTACAGGTTTGTGAAGCAGATTGCATTAGCGCTCGCCGAGAAGTAACAAAACTCAGAGGTTGCTTAATTAAAAGAAGCCAGCATCTGTTCAGTGAGCGATTAAATATGAGCGGCATTAACATGTGGTATTTAAACTGAATTTTGGCACTATGGTTTCTTTAACAGATGATTTAGCAAACAGCTGTTGGTTTTTGTGAAATGAGCAAGAGTTTCCATCACTCTGCCAAGCCACTTTGTTAAGATGCTATTTTCTACGCCTCAGGTGCTTGCAGCCCATAAGTCTTGCTTGGCAGTGATGGGTAGTTAAGGAGTTGCTTCTCGGGTCAGGTTGGCCGACCTGAGAAGCAATTGTCAGCCTCTGGACTGCAACATAATTTTATAATCCGTCACCATCTCACAGTGATGTGCACTGCAAAGATTTTACTGTTTGCCAAGTTTTTAGCACACACACACACACACACACACACACACACACACACACACACAAAAGATGAAGCAGCCCACGTACACTGGAGAGCACCCTCAAAAAGTAAAGTTGATTGAGCTGTTCAGTTACAGGGAGGCCTGAGTGTGCTCATACTTGTTCAGATACAGTAGTCAAACTACTCATAGCACCACGAAAGACAGTTAATCATTCCCAGCCTATTCAAGTAACCTGCATTATACCACGGTGAGACACAATGCTGGGCCAAATAAACAGCACTTCAGAAACAATGGGCCTCACTTACTAATATGTGCGTAGAAAATCACCGTCCGATTCATGACATGTGCACCGGCTGATTTTGTTCATACTGCCATGAATCATTCTAAACTGACAGGTGCATGCCATCTGTAATCAGCATACTACCACGCCCCCATTTCTCTATGTAAGGAAATACATTTGCCCAGAGGTGTATCATGGAAACGATGGTGAAGTTGTTTCTACGCACATATTAGGCCCTGAAACACGACTGTCAGACCATCAGTGAGTGTCTGTGAATGAAATGGCAGCTGATGAGCCATTCGTCACTCTCTTCAAACATGTTCAAACATGTCGATCTCTGACATGCTCTCTCGTTAAGTCACGGACTGCAATATCTTCCAGAATGTTTAGATATGGCATCCTAACATCTACTTAGAAGTAGATCAGAATCATTTATATACCCTGGATGCCTATTAATAGGCTGCCAATGAACTAGTTGGCTACAAATGGACATATGCACAATTTTTATGAAATAAAAACTAGAATACTCCATTTTTATAATTGAAAAATCAAAATAGGTGAGGATAAAAGAGGGTTAATTTCTTAGTTAATGTATAAGTGAGTTAATGGTTTTAAATATTCTCTATTAAAGCCTTTTCAAATGACTGCAGTTTTAATATGCTATGCATTTAGTTAAAAGGTGTGTGTTTATATTTTCTGAGACAGCCAGGCCTTTATCATTTGTGCAACTACTCCTTTGTTTTTTCTAAATAATTTTTTCTAAATAATTTTTTAAAGAACTTGACAAACAGATCTACGTATATTTGTAGTGGAAAAATTCAGAGAATAAGAGAGAGAAGAGGAAGGGATGGTTTTGCCTAACTATATGCTCTATTATTGGGCTGGTTATATATAAATAAAGTACGTTTTTGGATAGGGACACTACAAGAAGTTCCCTAATCTGCACGCTGCTATCTTTATAACTTGAACTTGAACAGAAGGAACTCTTGAAATATGGGCACGGTTCAGGACTCATTTTAAGCACAGATGGGGCTTCCCCATGGCTCCTATTTCTGCAAGTGCTTCATTTCCTGCCTCTCTTATTGACTCTGCATTCCATCTCTGGCGTAGAAAGGGGATTTGATTCTTTGAGTGACCTTTTCAGAAATGGTAGTTTCTATGTCCTTTCAGCAGTTATGCACAGAATTTGGCATTCCCATGTCTAATTTCTTCAGATACCTGCAGGCGTGAAGTTTTGTCAGAAAATGCTTTTCTCCATCTCTTCAAACGCCACAATGCACATGGATAGACGATTGCTTAAGGATGGACCCGTTACAAAGAGGAGCCATATCCTAGATATACAAGTTAATTCATACAGCTGCAGCGCCCTCTTTAGACCGCATCAAGCAGCAGTGGGAGACAGAACTGGGCTTGGATATATCAGAAGCAGCAGAATCAGTGGGGTTGGTGCATACATCATCCATATGTATAAACATGGGTTGATAGAATTAAAGGTAATTCATAGGCTACACCTGTCCAGTAGCAATCTCTCCAAACTATATTCAGGTACAAATGAAAAATGTCCCAGATGTTGGTGTGATTAAGAAACTCTTAGCCATATATTTCTGGCCTGTTCTAAACCGGTGGGCTTCTGGGCAGGGGTCTTCAATACCCCCTTGGCTGTTTGTGAAGCATGGATCCCACCAAACCCTCAGACTGCAGACTTTCAGCCAATCAGGCTTCGGTGGTGGCCTTCTCCACACTCCTTGCACGCTAACTCATTCTGCCCAGTTGGCAAAAGACCTCCCCACCTTCACATGAGCGTTGGATGGAGGACATAAAGATGCACCTTAAAATTGAACAACTTAGATACATGATTTGGGGTGCACTTGAAAGGTTTCAAAAAATCTGGCTACCATCCTCTCTTCTTTTTGGCTGGGCTATGTTTGTTTTGTGTCTCGTCTAGGTAGCCTGAAGGGTATTGCACTGTTTTATGTATTGGTATGTTTTCCATATCAAAAATACAGTAAAAGCTTGCAGGTGTGTTACTTTATATGTTTGCATCATGATGCCAAAAAAACTACAAAAACAAACCAACTACAATGCTTATTCCGATCACAAACCTCTAGTTTTTGATGGATGAGCATCTGAACTTGTGAACCATAGAGGTCAAGCAGGTCATTTAAGATTTACCTTATTGATCCCTGAGGGGAAATTCATTTTTCGCTCTGTTATTTTACACGTTACACATGCCCGAAATACACAAACAGGGCGCATACACATGCATTTAACTCCATATTAAGTCCGTACAGGGACTTGAACCAGTGACCGCCTGGTTCCCAAGCCCAGTCCTCACGGACAGAGCCACTGCTGCTACAGCTATCATTAACAGTCTATGTTTCATCGCCCAATAAATGAATGTAAATGGCATTTGCCTACTTTTATCCTCAACTAGACCCCAGGGTGTGAGCCTTTGGAGCAGAGCAGCTCATCCTTTCCTGATGTACCTTGATTAAGTCATGACCACAGTAAAGGACAGTCACCACAGAGCCTGCTGGCTATGCTCCAAAATGCCAGGGAGAACAGAGGAGGGAATGAATAGGTGGGATGCTGTGACAGATGGAGACTGGGGGTCAGGAGCAGGACAGCAGTGGTGTGCTTCACTGAATCTCACAGATATTGATTCACATACCGATTCATAGGAGCACACACGGAGAGAGCAAATGTTGTGGACATGACATGAAGGAATGAAATGGAAGACTACACTTAAAAGCTCTATCTTTTTAATGTAAAAAGGGACAGTTCACCCAGAAATTAAAAGTGTGACTGGTGGCAATGAGTGAGATGAGATGCTCTCTATCACAGCATCAGTGTCCCTTTAAACTTCATGCAAAATAGTCCATGTTTGTTAAGCCCGATCTCTGCATGAAAAGTTAAATATTGGACCAAATTTTCCCCAATGCCCTCTCAATGGCAATGTCCGTATGAGTCTTGCTTCTTTTTCTTTTCGTGATTTCATATAAACAATAGACCTTGAAACAAAAGTGGCTTTTAGTACATAGTCATTTAAGATTTATTTAATTTATTAGTGAAAAGTTTCTGCGTACAAATGCAATACAGCCATATTGGTAGGGGAGAACGGGGTTGGTTGTCACATGGAGTGGTTGTCACATTCATTAGATCTTAGTTAGTGTACTGAAAATTCAGAGACCACGTACTTGGTCATTTCAGGAGTAGGAAACTTGACATTGAGGTTTGCGGACTTTTAGTGTTTTTCAAGTAAAAAAGTCAATATCCAGCTGTTCTGTGTTTCTCTTCTATGCTTTTACACAGTGGGTTTATAATAAAACAATTATTACTATTAAAAAGTATGAAGGGAGGGGTGTATGGTGCGCCGCGACCAGCTTGAGGCAGAGCAGGCTCACGGCTTATGTGTTTGTCACTTTCTTTTTCATTTTAACCCACACCATGATCTTTTCCTGACCCTAACCAAGTGGTTTTTGTGCCTAAACCTAACCAGACCTTAACCACAGGGCATCATGATGATTTCGGAACGGACTTCGGAACAATGAGTTTAATATGGTCGGAACAATGGGATGTCGAACCAATGGGCTGTCGAACCAATGGGCAGTTCCCGGTTGTGACATGCAGTGGCGCCGGCAGCCGTAATCCTATACACACTGTGCATACATTTTGTTCAATAATTTATCATCCTATCTTGAAAATAAAAGTGTGTCAAAAGCAGCACAGTGTGTCTTCTGTGGTTCTTTTTTTACTAATGAATGTGCCTGAGATGCATATGACGCAAATACATTTGGACGCCAATGATTGTTGCACATGTCACAGGCCAGCGTATGATTAACATCTCTGGCACTCAATTATAATGCTAGCAATATTGTGTTACTTTTGTGTTAGCGAGCAAAAGTAGTTATAAATGAGCAAACGAAAACAACTGAGCATTTTTCAAGCTTTTGAAATAGGAAAGTGAACAAGCAGTGCTAGCACCGGGTCTGCTAACGTTACTACTGCTAGCATCAACGTTACAATGACAGGGGCTAGCATCCAGCTACACATCGAGGATCCACCCCGATGCAAAGCAATGAGCCCCACAAGGAATCTACCGCTGCAGCTACCCTCGTCAGTGACTGCTGTGCAAGCTTAGAATACTTGGATGTTTTGTCTCAGGAGCAATTAGTTTGATGCAACAGGGAGATACAGAATCAACTTCAAAAAGGTAGGAATACTACTTAATTTTCTCCTTTTTATTGTGTATTGTAACAGCTTGGTTTGGGCTCTGTGTTACATACTGTTGATATGTATTTTTTTATTCCTAACTGTTGATGTTGTTGCTGTGTGATGCTTTTGCAAAATGAGGAAATCTGTTGTCTGCTAAATACCTGCACATTTCTCCAGGCTATATTCAGTGTATTATATTGTATTCTATTATTTTGCTGGCTGTTGTTGTCAGGTCTGTTGGCTTGTCTTTGAAATGCACATAATCAGAGTTTTATGGTGGTGTTGTGTTGGTAACATTAATGTTAATCTCTTGCTCACTCACTAAGTAGACTGCGTATGTCCATGCGTGGAAACCTACGTGTTAAAGGTACCCTACAAGTGGGTGGGCGATTCCTGTGCGTACTATGAAATACAATCCTGCCAGCACCACAGGTTATCCATTCTGATTGTTTTGTTCTTTACAGTGTTATATAATGATGAAAAATGTACTACATTCCTACCTTCTATTTTCGGCTTCTGTTACACATTGAAAGGGAGATCATTAAGGATGCAGTTTTTGAGAGGTTCCAATGACAGAAATAAGTGTGATGACCAACCTCGTTCCCCCGATCCATTTGCAGCCATGTTTCTGTCCTCCAGATAATTTTAAGTCCAAACAACATTCATACAACTTTTAGCTCTGTTTTTGGTCTGCATCTCCTGAGAAAAAAAGATAGAGCAAGATAGAGAGGCCTTTTTGCTGAAAACTATAGTCTGCTGCTGCTGATAATATGGTAAATGAACATGGCTGAATGAGATGGAAGCATGCAGTAAATGTGAGAGCAATATAACCAAAACAATGAGCTAGACAAGGCTTAAAAGCTCTGCTGAGTTGTAAGTTTGCTGATAATTCTGCCTGGATTCAAAACTACGTAAAAAGCTCTTTAACATTACATATTTTTAATTTATCTATGCCTTCAACAGCTTTCAAAAATGCTTAGTATTTAGTAGCTTTAGTAGCTGTTTCTGTAACTTCTAATTGCGCATGGCAATTTAAATAAAAAAAGAACATATTGTTTTCAAAATAAAAATCAAGAGTATTTGTCTTCATTATTTACAACAACAGTTCCAATCACTGACTGATGTCACTGGCCATGTCAAGGACAATGGAAGTGGAGTATAAAGCAAAAGACAAGTGCGTGCGTAAAGCATCCACCTGTGTTGAAGCACTTCTCAGTAAGAGCCTGCTGATTGTCTGCTGTTGCATCCAGACTCCTGCTTTGAGTGATTTTTATTAATTCTCTCTGCCATCCTGGCTCATCCCGCTCGTCATCCAGACAATGTGGAGAGTCTTGTCACCTGCCCCATGCCAGGGACTGAGCCGTCTGTTGGTTATGCAAGATCGCCCTTGACTGCATCAAAAACGCACCAGTCCTGATTACTTCAAAACCCACCATCGAATATTCTCATTTTTATGTGCTTTGTTAGAAGAAGACACAAAGGCTTGTTTGTTCCTTCTGTTTTACTTTTATATGACATAGGTATTACTGATTTCCCCCATACAGTGTGCTGTTTTATCAGCCTGGCTTCATGTCTCTGACTTATGTCTTTCTCTTTTATTCTTTTTTAAACATTTAATTCTGACTGATTATCACCTTTCCTTAACTTCATGGTTATTACTGTAACCATGACAGCTAAGCTCCCCTAACCTTCGCAGATGTAATTTTAACCCAAACCAGGATTCTACCCCAACCATAACTAAATACTCATAAGCTATGGAGTGAAAGTGTAGGGTTTTTGTCTATTTCAAATAAGATCATTCTGTAATTAGGTACAGAGTGATGAATATTTCCAGCTTTTCTTTCGTTTACGCTGTGAGATTTAACTGTACTTTGACCATAAGCAGTAAGTGGTCAAGTTCGTAGACTGATGTATGCCGTGACAACAACTGTGGCTCAGAAAAACTTATTTATAAACTCACCAAGAAAGCTGTCTGTTTTCACCAACTCTCTCCTTGTTGTTTGTATGTCTTCATGGAGTCACTGAGCTCCAAATAACTAAATTTTCAATCAAGTCGAAACCTTTTTAACTCTGGCGGACGAGTCTTCTCAATTTTCTGCACAGACAGCAATTCTGCTTTTGTTCTTCTTTGGTTGCATTCCACCTCTAAATATAGCTTCATGGTGTAAAGTCTAACTGAATTCAAATGACAGAATTCACCTTAGAAAAGTGGAATTCAAACAGCTTGGCCCAACTTAAGTATGTTTCTGTAGCATGATAGTACAATGTTAGTGCATCAATGTCCATATGCTCTTTATCTTCATGAAGACATTGTGAGCGAGGCATTGTTTTGCTACTCAGTTTAGTTTTATGTAGATAAGGATCTGTTTTTATGTATTTAAGAGTCTCTGCAACAACATGAATATTTATACAAACAATGAATTTCAAAAGAGAAAACACAGTAATGCACACAGTATGTGTAAAGAGGAAATAACAATGAATTTTTCTACTGTCTGTTTATTTTTGGTCAAACTCTGTTAAGTGAATGTATCACATTGTGAGCCCTATTAATGAACTGACTGTACTTGTTACACCCCTAGTAGCCAGCCTTTACATAACCTGCTGTTTTAGTAATACCGTGTTGGTCTGTAATTCTGTTTAAAGACACCCATGTTTGAAATCCTAAACCCTGCTCAACAGGGTGACATGTTTTGTACATTATCTTTGCAGGACATTCACATGATTAAATACAAAACCCAATTCACTCAAGACTACTTGTTGTGAAATATGCCTTAATAAACGAACAACGTTGGCAAGATGCACTGTAACACTGCAGTATGTAAGATGAGAAATACAAATAAGCACAGTATAGTGTGTATTTTACATCATGGATCTACAAAACATCCACGCATTACTCCAAAAATGAAATAATGAAACATTTGTCCACAGTGTAAAAAAACATAACCACCTGCTAAAGCACGGAGAATTGATCTAAATCCCATGTAGCAGTGGAAGTTTTTAAGGCACTTTGTATGCTGTGAACACTGCACTCACATTGCAATGATCACCTTTGCCTCAGGGTTGTGTCCACTTATGTGTGTGCAGACTCATACTGTACGTCCGTGAGTGTGATTCTGTGTGTATGTGCGTGTTTGTTGGTGTCTATGTGTCTTGCTGTGTCAAGCAGCACACAGTACTTCTGAGTGGTGAAGCTAATGCTTAAGTGCCTAGAGGTGTATTCAGACTGAACGCAAAGCGAAGGTTTGCCTTAATTAATTCATGTGAATTTAGCTGCTGCCTTTTCAAGCTAACAACAAGTAATTTTCCACTGGACTTTAGAATCCAGTCTCTGTGCATTTACAAGTTTTGTTATAGAAATCGATGATGTTTTGTTCAGACTGAGACATGTTAAACTTGACTGGATTTATCTAATACAAACTAGTGTCTATTTGCAGCAAAAGGCCTTTTCTACAGAACACATTTTAACATTAGCCAGCAGAGAAAAGCACAGGTATGAATGATGAAATTAATGACACTGTCATTGTTTATAGGGACAATTACTGAACTGAGCCATTGTTCAGTTTATTAGTGACACCTCTGTTTTTCCTACTTTTACAAGTCAAAACGTCTGCTGTAGAAAAGATGCATCTTACTGTCAACCCATTTTTTTTGTTGTTGTCAGGTTATCAATCGATCAAATAAGTCATCACATAAAAAGAAACACTGCTTCATTACCAGGCAACTATTGGTTCTCCGTAGGCTAGCGTTAGCAATCTGTGCTCCTACCCTGCGCTGGTATTAGAGGAGCAGTAACAAGTCGCCCGTAGCATCTTTGCTGCTGGAATATAATTAAATTTGGGTTTCATATACCATCAAAGGGAGGAGGAATGTCACATGGAAATACGTTATAATGTGCAACTGTCACGCAAAAATCTGCACTAACATAATGTTAGTGAGATAGCTACAGAGACATTGCCATTCTAGCGATCTCTTTTGTTATGCTTGTTATAAAAAAGGACCATCATACATGAAATCAAAACATTATGATGGTTACTGTAACATTTAAATCTTTATTAACAAAGAAAATGCAGTTTTGGGTTTATTTTGTTGCTCGCACAGCCATCTAGCTGATGATTTCACAAAACACTTGTTTTTGAGTGTGCCTTTGATAAACCTCCATTTGATGGTCTATGTAGCCCTAACACTTGTCCCTACCCGACTATCCCAACAAGAATCAAGACACCCTACCCCTAGATGTCAACGCAAAATGGAGAAGTAAGGGCTAAGTGGCAGGGGCAAGGGATGTACAGACGCTTTTACTTTGAGTTAACATGATGTTTTTTGGTGGGTGGGGCTTTGCTGGAAGCAAAACAATTCTCCACTAGGAATGGGAATCGAGAACCGGTTCCTGTTAAGAACCGGTTCCAACTGGTCCAATTCATCGACATCATTAGCCTTTATGCTTAACGTTTCCCTTATCGATTCTTTTCATTACGCCGAATCTATGCTCGTCAGTCAGCAGCCCATTCAACAACAAAGAAGACGTAATGGCGGAGAGACAGAAGCGGTCAAAGCCGTAGCTTCACTTCACGCTGTTGTTAGCCTCCCTGGAGCTGCTAGCTCACTGTGGAGCTTCGGCGCATCCCCGCTCCAGGTGGACGGCGGGCGGGGCGCTGTTGTTGTTAGCCTCACTGGAGCTGCTAGCCCACTGTGGAGCTTCGGCGCATCCCCGCTCCTGTTGTCGGATTTCATGGGAACACCAAGGATGGTAAGATGAGGGCAGTTGAGTTGATTTGCACGCTATTTGTTGTTATAATATGCTGGGCTAGCTGTGTTAGCTGCCTCACCTGAGTTAGCTGCACTAGCTGCGTGGTGTTGACACACTCAGGTTGTGAGCCGGGATTTATCTCTATATCACCAGCTAGGAGTAACATTAATGACAACTCATTGTGGCTGTTGTGACACAGATAACTGTATGCCAATGCTGGCTTATGACTGTGAAAGCTGCCATTAGTTTTTTGTGTGGTTAACAGTTAGACGGTGTCGAAACATTTCTATGCGGCAGGAGATGTGTTGTTAGGAGGCTCCGAGAGGAGAGGGACACGAGCTCAAAAGGGAGGGATCATGGAGCACAGAGGGACGGGGGGGATGCTTTTTTTCAAATCTTTCTCATCATCTTTCTAAACTAGACCATGGCTTTAAGGTTTATAATAAAACGTTCTGAAAGCAGATGTATTGGGTTACAAACAACAGGAGGTGATATCATTAATTCACAGGAGGAATCGATAAGGGAATTGATAAAGAATCGGATCGATAAGCAGAATCGATAATGGCATTGATATCAATAAAATCCTATCAATTCCCATCCCTATTCTCCACAGACATTAGGTAGCGCTAGCAAGCAAGTTCTGTTGGCTTGTTTTAGACAATGGAGGAAGATGATGCGAGTAGTGCATTCAGAAATACTCATTCCAAGTGCCGGAGTGCACTCTGGCACAAACTCGACCATGTGTAAATTCGGAGCCAGGGCTCCAGACTAACTTTTTCCACTAGGAGCACCAGCACAAAATTTAGGAGCACTATCTATATCGACACAACATATTCATAATTTTGTCTATATTAACTGCATTACTGATAGCAATAAACACAAACAATTTACAGTAATAGCAATGTACTGCTTTATTTCAAATGAAACAGTAATAAAGTGCAGTAGGCTAGTGCTTAAGAAAACACCATTACGGTAAATTAAAGGGCTTCCTTCAACAGAGGCACCAAATAATAAATTAACAAATGTAAACATTAAGTATGTGGTCAGTAACTTGTAACTTACAGTCAATACAGCACGACCACAACAAAACAAGTAAACAAACATTTCATTTGAATTGAATGAATTTCATTCTCATTTCAGCCTCTTCTGCAGACCTATTTTTACTTGCCTGCCTCTTAAATGATGTGTGCAGCGGCGCTTTTGCTCCATCATTGCATCTGTCCCTGCATAATTTGTGCCTGATACTGTTGTGCTTAACCAGCGTTTCATGTTTGAAGTGTGTGGTGGAGTCCGCGAATTTAGTTTTCCCCGCAAATTTCGGACCGCACTGAGAGCAGTACATGCAGGACATCACTTTCTTTTCTTTACAATATCTCGACCACATAAATTCAGTGAGCCATTCTTGTCGGAAATGATAGGGCTTTGGCTTTTTCAGTGCTGCGACATCACCTGCTGACTCGTCCTCTGAACTATCGTTGTCGGAAGTTTGGGAAACTGGCACAGGACCGACAGGAGTTTCTGGATTATTTTTTCTTGTGAAAAACGAATCTATAGTTCGTTTCATAGCGTCACTTTATGGTCAAACGACACAGCACTTTCTACTCCGGCTCTGTGACCCCTCTCTGTCCAACCCCGCGCACAGTGCACACGTACTAAAACTGGTGCACGTTGCTATGGTTACTGGCGCCCCCCCGCCTCGCAGTGCACATCCAGACACACATGACAGGCACACACACACACACACACACACACACACACACAGACACTCGCTTCCGCTCCTCCGTGAAATGCAATTATTTAAAAAAAAAAAAAAGAAAGAAAGAAAAAGGGGGAGAGGGTGGATTTGTAAGTCGCGCTGGTGCTCCTAGTTAAAAAACTATGTCGCACGGCCTCCAAAAAAGGTCGCAAAATGCGACCAATTAGGCGCAGTCTGGAGCCCTGGGAGTGCTGTCGGAATGTACTGTTCATTGGCGTTGGATTGGCAGAGCGTACTCTGGACGCAATGCCAATCAAGTGAATGTGTGATTAAATTAACTGTTTGTTAATTCATATAGAAATACAATGCTCTGTTTCTTTGGTCAACACGGCTCTCATTTTAGTGTAGAGCATCAGACTGAATTTACAAATGCACTATGTCAGGTCACTCACTCTCGGGGACAGCAAGTGTTACTTATATAGGTAAACACTGACCACCGGGACCAGACTGGCCGACCTGTATGTTTTCACTCAGTGGATGGATGATTTGACAGGATGGCCAGCTTTGTGATTGACTACCATACCAATCTTACAAAGGAGGATGACACTTGAACTGTTTCCTCCAGTTTGTTTTGCTATCGAAGCTAATGTTAGCTAATGCACTAAAAAGTTAACATTATGGAGAAATCTGATATTCCTCTTAATACCTCCCCATTTTCTGATTCGCTGCACATAATAACTCTTCATACACAAAACATTATTCATCCCTACAACAGGAAATAATTTCCCCGAACCTAATATAGTGTGTGTTGCACATGCAAGAGTTTTGATGGTCTCCTCCGTTCCTTCCTTTCGTCTTATCACATTTAACCATCGTTGTCTTTGTTTTTGTTGTTGGGCAGTGGCTGCTGGTATGTGTTAAAAAAAGTTTTGAGCCATGACTCCTTCTATTCTGGCTCCCAGTTACACAACGAAACGACATTTTAAGACTCGTGCGTAGCCTACAGCTCTGTGGTGGCAAGTTGTGTTTTGCATTCAGCTAATGAAATTACATCATTGTGACGTCGACCCTAGAAGGGTCTACTGGGATTGGTCCTCTGTATGAATTCACACTACTTCTAAATAAGACATAGCATTCACTCTGAGTTTTGTCTGTTCTGTGCTTGCTTGACAGATGTCTCTGTCTATCACTGTCAGCCGAGGTGGATGTCCCTTCTTTGACCCTCCTGAGCTCCACCTAGGGGTCCCCTTTGACCAAAGTCAGATTTTCCTGCTCCGAGATGGCAATAAATAGCAAAACCAGAAGGCAAGCAGAAATGGTCACACTGCTCTTTACAACCAATCAGACAGTGTGCTGTGGTTGTACAACCAGCACAAATCAATTTGTTATCATCATCACCCTGTAACCTACCAGCTGTGATCCTGAAGTGAGTCACTGGACACTCACGATGACTGATCCTGCATCAGTTACTGAGTGGGGCCAACAAGCCATCAGCCTGTAAGGCCTGGATACAGCCATTAGTGTAATATGATAAATATGACACAGATTAAGAAACACAATTTCCCTCTTCTAATAGGACTGGAGGTCTCATTTGGAGATATGGCTAATCTTTGCACGGCTCTCCATCTCCATCGTGGTGGCTCTTCTGAAGCCCAGCGAGACGGTTCCTCTCCTCCTCCAATGACATCCCCATTAGAGCAATCCTGCTGATAAATGCCAGGCAGATCACAAAAAGGGTGGTTTCATTTCAACATGCTCCTTAGGCTGCACTTCAAGACAGGCCAAGCCTCTTTCCCCGCCCTTTAAATTACACCCTGTTTCTTCACACAGTCAACCAGGACCCACTGACTATGAATAATGCATCAGGGTAATCAGGGCCTCTCAATGGTTGCACAGAGCATGGAAGGGATTGATAAATATGGCACTGCTTTGGCTACGGCGTACTGTATGCTTACAACACAATCTAAACACCATTGTAAACCATCCTGAATGCAGCACAACTCTCAGTATTGATGAGGACACTTATAGACTTCCCTCAGATCGATAGCATACAGTTTTCTGGCTTTGAATTATCTACTACCCAGCTGGATGCGGATTGTCAAGAACATGGCTGAGCTTTTAATGTCCACTACATCTACACCCCACTATGACTGCTGGAAGTTACAGTGCTGAAGAGAATGTATTGTTATCATTGGAGAGTGATCAATCAGGAGCATTCACGGAGTGCCAATGTCACGTTGGAGGTCTCCATACTGTGAAGATCAATCAGAGACAAAGCCCGTCCTCCTGCCAGTGGCAGTGGAACAGTCTGTTATCAGTGCAACGAGCACTTCAATTATAACAGTTGCAACGTTTAGATCCAAGATAATGGCAGAAACAAGAAAGAGCTTTAACACGGAGCCACTATGTTTCTCTCAGGTTCTGTTAGAAAAGAAAGTCACTGATACCTGCTGTCCATCAAATGGCTCTGGAGCCATAACCATACACTCTGAAACAAACTGCACGCAGCATCTCTTAACAGCTGAGATTCCCTACTTTTTTGTAGGACTACTCTGAAATGTGTAAAACACGAGTTGTCAAGGACGGCGAGCTTTTCCACTGCTCAAATCGTCTGTCCAATTTTAAAATATTTAAAGTTTTAAAAGACATAGCGATGGTTTGGATAGGTTTTGAATGTTCCTCTAGTAACAACAGTAGGATGGCCATTCATTTACACATGCATCTATTGAGAGCTGATAGCTTAAAAAACAACAAAGTGATACCCATTGAACACAGACTTCAACCTCTTAGCCTGGCCAGCACAGATAAGACCCACTCTGACCAAACCATGTGATGCGTTTAAGGACGAAACAAACAAAACCCAAAAGCACTCAGACATGCTGCAGTGTGTGGGTCTTTGTCCTACATGTAATACACAGTGTAAGGGGACTAACCGAGAATAAACTCTATATTGTGATTGTAAAGCATGATCAACTTAGAATTGAGAAATTCATCTTAAGTTTTTTTTATTGCTAGAAAGTTAGTCAGAACATCTGGTTAGGTTATTTTACCGTAATGCTGTACATTTTGGAGTTGTTTTTTTTAAAGGACTGAGCAATTTAAATAAGATAAAGGAAAATGATCATTCCAGTTTTTATATTGCCTTTTCATTTTCTTGACAGTGTCATCATTCATAGTCTATAGTTGAGAAGCAAAATAGATCAATCTCCTGCCAAATAGTGCACGCTCAGTGGGGTGCAGTAAGCTCATATCACACATCTTGTTTACAAGCCATGACAGTTTGGCGACAGCCAAATATCTAAAAAAAAATTACATCCTGTGTCTTTTCCTGAACACTTTTACTTGACCTTGATGGAAAAAGTCATGAGGTCAAGGAAAGATGTGAAAGACTTAGGGAAGAACACTGCGATACTAAGAAAGGAAACTCCAACTGCACTTACACTAGTCTACGGTGGATGTTATTAACATGGAACACATGTTGTTGCTGCAAGGAATTGTGTGATAGAATTATCTCCATTACTCTAGTAACAGATGGTCCAGTGTACCCTATGCTAAAGGAGATAGGAAAGGAAGCATCGAAGCACCATTCCTTAGCATTTAGAGAATTTGACCAGCTCATATCATGGCTGCAACTTATTAGGCCCTGTCCAAATACCTGCACTTGCGCCCCGAGGTCTTCCCTGAAGTGCACTTGCCGAAAGTGCATTTAGGGGCGTAACTGTGCAAGGGACTGACGCTGTTTAAATAGGAGAATTGGGACAGTTGTGTACATGTTACTTCTGTTTGGGTCCAGCTGGTCCATCTTCTAGGAGACGAAACATGGCGTTCGAGGAAATAACATTGTTCGCAGCACTGCTGCTGCAAATGATAAATAGATACAATCAGCAAATGATGAGGAGGATTAGGAGCCGCAGGAGAAGGCGGCATCTACATCAGATCCAAGTATTGATGCTGATGCCCAACCAACAGGTAAATTAAATTAAATTTTACTCTTGAATTTACCTGTTAATAATGTGTATATTAGCTGTAACGTCTTTTTTTTTACTCTACTGTTAACGTAGCTCCGTTGCTCTCGGTTATTTTGCTTTCCGTTTCTTTCCGTTGCTTTCTCCTTCGGCTTCCCATTGGTTCGCTGTTCGAAACGTCACGACACTACAGAGGATTCTGGGTAAAATCCTTCATCGAAGTGAGGTCTGATGCGCACTTTCGGAAGGGGTGCATTAAGGGCGCAGGTTTGCACCCCTTGATAACAACAGAAGACAATTGGGACACCCTACACACTTAGCGGGAGCGCGCTATTAAGGGGCACAAGGGCGCAAGTGCGGGTATTTGGACAGGGCCTTAGACACTTCCGGGGCCTTTCACTCAGTTAGGAACCTTCCTCAGTAAAAAAAAAGAGACTATTTGACTGCAGCCCCTGTCTCCATGGCTACAGACAATGCTTCCTCTTTAGTAATGGTGGCTTGTGACAAAAACTGACACACCAATGGAGTGAAAGTCCTCACAAAACAACAGCAAAGAGTGGTCACATTATATGATTTTATTATTTATGCATGAGTTGTGAGTTGAAGTCACATAGTCAGAGTCCCACAGCAGGGGCAGTGTGAGCTAGCTTAGTGTCTGTACATACTGCAGCTGTGTTTTGCACTTCACTGTGGCCATGTCCAAGGTGAACAACCCTAACAATGTTACGCAAGTGTTAAGGCTCCTGTTGCACTTAAGTTACATTCCTATGTGATTGGAAAAACTGTTTTGTTGGCAGAGTCTGTGTTTTTTGTTGGTTACATTCTAATGAACTAACCCAATAATCCAAATTAGCTTGATACAGAACTGATGCTTTTTAATAAATATTGTTATTATGTTCTATAAAAACTATCTGACAAAAAATCTGCGATTTCCAGTGTCAACAATGAACCTTCAAACTCAAGAAACGATGTGTTTTATTTGATCTTTACTACAGAGAGCACTGTTTTTTTACTGCTCTATCATTGATTGATGATCAGGTCTAGAGCCTTTTGAGGAAAATTATCTGCAAATAAAATAGATCAATTAATTTTTCTCCCACTGAAATGCAGAGGAGTTTGGGGACTGTTATCAGCCCTGAGAGTGTCTACACTTTTCCTCACAAGCTGCACAGCCCCAACAACCTCCACCAAGAGGGTGGGGCAGCTTGTTTGTTGCGTGAGATACAAATCTCACCAGTGCTTGTGAAGCTTAATGCTGTGAATGCACATAAACAAGCGAACGTGACTTAGATGATTATTTTAACATTTTGATCAACTCAAAGTTTTGTCAGCTGGACAATAAGAGGACGTATTTTAGTGGTATTTATGTGAATAAATCAAACTACACTCAGACTCTGGCCCTGGGCCTGATACACCTGTATAATTATAACACGGATAAATACACATAAAAACAAATTATTGTGGGATGCTGACTCTAGACAATGTAGTGGTGTCAGTCCAATCAGTCTGACTGAGTTCAATTGACTCTGCTGACATTTTGAAATTCATTGTTGTGGGGAAATGATCATGGCTCTCCAGCCAGCCCAGATGTTGTTGAGCTGGCCACTCTTCCCAGCAGTCTGCGTTTGCTCCTAACCCTGAGGAAATCATAGGAGCTCAGTGTTGCACACAGTGTGAGGAATTATTAGGTTTGACTGGACATTTTAGTCACCAAGGAAACTCAGCTGGGAAAATACTGAGGCCACCAAACATGATGATTTCTTTGTTTGTAGTTACTACACAAAGTAGATGTTTGTGGTTCTAGACCTTGTTTTTTTAATGCATCCACTACAACAGGATAATATACTTTATAACATTTAATACATTTTGCTCTACATACCTCTCTGCACGTGTCAGTTTCTGCTTGTTACATGCATACAATGTTTTTTGAAATAAACCTCTGGTTAGGCTTATACACCAAAACGACCTGGTTAGTTTTAGGAAAAAAATCATGGCATTGATTAAAATAATGGCACTGATTAAGATAAAAAGTGCGACTGTTATGTTAAGTCACATATGTAACCTGAATTATATAAGTAACTTGACAGGTATGGTTAAATGCAGTTAAGTACGTCATGTAAGTGATGCAAGTTAAGTACGTTACGTAAACCTACTTACAAGTTAATATAAGTTAACACTGACTTTTGGTTCCACACAAGACAAGAACAGCAATCTCCATGATAAAAGTCCTGTGTTTGTTTGCCTCTTTATACAACATACTGCAATACCTGTCTTCCTCCTTTGCTCTCATTAGGGCCACACACAGCATCATAGTTTGAAGTGTAGGTCCATTAAACGAGCTGCCACATTTGACAGGCGGTAGTGAGAACGCCTTGTGCAATATGAGGAATGAATCTCCTGAATTGTTGTAGGGTACTGCACGCTTTTGCTTTGTTTTTTGCATATTTTACTTCACACATTTCAGACAACTGTTCTGTTGAAATTATATTCCTTCTCCAACATTCAACAATTGCTGCAGCAATAGAAGATGACATGACACACAGGAAAGAACATAGAAACTCTGATTTCTTCCGCATTTCATCATTGATTGCTCGGTGCTGTGTTTGCGTATGAAATGAGCTGGCGCACTTGGTAAAACTTGAACGGTCCATGTGAGAAAAAAGTACATCACATCCACAACCCAGAGCGTGATTCTCTGCAGTGGTGAGATTACAAAGGTGATAATAGACCCCCCTACCCGCCACATACACACAATCACAGAATAGAGCATGGGACCAAAATGCAATTTCCATGCAAATTTTGAGCACACTTACAAAAAGATTTCCATATTCAGTGTGATTGTGACTCAAACTCTCTGTTTACTCTGCTTAACCTTTTGATTTATTTATACATTTATACTTCTTTTCTTTCCCCCTTTCGCCCCATCTCTCTGTCTCTTCCTCATGTGTTGGGCTTAATGCAGGTTTTGTGCATTGACCAGAATGTACGGGCACAGGGCTGTTTTACCCTCCTGTTCTTGTCGCTTTATTTATTCATGTGACATCTTGTCCTTTTGCCTCATCCAGCTCAGTGCTTCGCAGGGATACAGATGCTTTAGATAGCAGACACATTTGGGTTGCTCAAGCACTGATCGTATGCCAACCACTCAGACAACACCATTAATCTCTCTTATCAGCATCTCAGTGGGTGCTCTGGCCCCAGAATGGTATGTTCTGCATTGGGCTACCATTACTCAACGGATGCTAAATAAACCACATTGCTCCCTCTGATTTACCCTCGGTACTGATGTACAGCCCTTAGCTGAAGAGACGAAAAGGGCCATTGCTCTCCCAGTGGCATTGACCACTTTGTTATTGTTAGTTCCTTCAAAGTGTTCCTGGCCTCTTACACCAACGGCTTGACAATTTTGTAATTGCATTGTGTGATAAAAAGCTAATTAAGTTATGGAAGATCTCTTATCTGTTTTATTTTCCTCGGCGCTATCCAGGGGATGACCTTGATAAGATCAGTTGGAGGCTGCTGGCTTTTTTCACTGGTGCTCTGTGTTAATAGGGACAGTGATAACTACTGTGGATGGAGATGAGAAAGGGCTCCTTGATGACAGTAAGCTTAACACAAGATACAGAGATACAGGCTCCGATAAAAGGCAGGGAGTGCCTCAGGGAATCACCCACCAATAAAGTTCTGGTTCTTGTGATCCCATAAACAACTGATAAGACTTGGAAGCCTAATGAGTTGAATTATTTTACTGACACTTGCAAAATGCGGGTTGACTGCTGTCCTATGAAGCAAGACAATATGCTCACGCTTGCTAATGTGTAGCATAAGCGACTGAAAATGACTTTGTGGAGCCCCTGGTGTTTTACAGCAGGCGTTGAAGATGTGGTTACACTGGGAGCAGGCATTAAGTGGAGACGACACTGTGCACACACACTGGGTATGCTGCACTTTCCACATGAAAGGCCGAGATGCAAAAAGCATCTAAAGCAAACTCATCTCCGCTGGGCAACAGCGTCCACTGTCACTCAAAAACCAACAGGGACACGGCTCATGCAGACATGCACACATACACACGCTTATCTATTTCTCTCAGACTGCATCTCTTTACTTCAAATTGTACAGTGTGGTGATTCACCGGGAACAGCACAGACTTGGTATCCCATGATTGCGTATTAGGGTAGATTAGGATTGTGCTGTCTGTGCAGGAAATACATCTTAGTCTGGGATTTATTGCGCCTGGTGGCTTGTTTACAGTGCAAAGCATGGCTAGCTGAGCAAGCGTAGCCCCAGACATAAAACATCATTTATTTTAGTTAGGGATGCCCTGCTGGACATATATGGCACAGGAATGGCACTAAATAGCTTTTTCATTCAGTCACACACATGTCAGGGATCCTGCACTCCACCTAAGGCTGTAGGTGAGGTACACCATGCCACCAACAGCCCTCTCTTCCATGCAGAAAGCCAAAGAAATATAACTTGTACACACACATTCTTGTGAGATTAGATCAGATGATCATGATGCAGTTATTCAACTCAAAACCACACAAATAAAGGCAAATGTCCACCACGGAAGAGTTTAAGATCTGATATTGTCACATTTTAAAAAGACACCTCATTTTTCTCACACATGGCTATTTTCAAGACCCTCCATGATTAATGACTTTTTGCAAGAGCAGGCGATGTGGCTTCATATTTCCATTCTTTTGGATGTGTTAAGAATGTATCTGGGACAAAATTTGACAGTGCTCTCACCATGCATTACCTAAATGAACTGTTATCCTCAGCGTTCACCCAGGCCTTGTTTGGTATTAAATAATTCAGGACATTCTCTGTTGCAAACTTCAGCTGCATGCACATCACGTCCGCACTTGCTGTCTCCCTGGCGTTTCAAAGGCGTGATATATTACATCGGCCCATGATGCAGTGGAGACTGTTGCACATACTGTACGTAATATGTCAGCCTCGCATTCACCTGCCCAAGGGTGTGGTTTGGGTGATGGTGGGGAAACTACTATACTGTTGTACATCATTCTCTGCACTATTCCACTCTACTACTCTAATTGTATGGAATAGCAGCAAATGGTAGAGACAGTAATGTGACTTAAAGAACAGCTGTAAACAGAATTCGATACTTAACGTAAAGGGAGAGAGCGGACTATTCTGTCAATTAAAGTAAGTGGGAAATTACGTCAAGCTTTTTCTTAATGACCGACTCCATGGTCTTTTTGTGTTCATGCTGCAGGAGGTTTGCACTCTCACAAAGCCTCCATCAGCAGGACTTGTCTCGAAGACCTTCTCTTGCAGAAATTTAACTGTCCAACAGGCTAATTACTTCTTTGGCATGTGGCCTTTCCATTACAGGGAGAGAAAATCAGAGCTGTGTTATCACTGCTACAATATGACCTGCTGACAGACAGTGTCAGGGACCCTGCTGGGATTGGTGTATTGATCAGATGGGGTAGAACCCCATCACAGTGCAAATTGACTGTTTACATGTGAGTAGACCTGGGGGGTCAATTAAAAATGTATACCGTGTAACTAAGTGTGGTGAGAAAAAGGCACATTAGCAGAGGAAAAGGAAAAAGAATAAAAGTACAAACACAGGAAACATTTAATTTACGTATATACACACTCACACACATCATGCCAATTTCTTAATTTCAGGTAATTCCACAGGGAGACATTTATTGGATTCTTCTTTTTTTGAGTGTTGGGTGAACTGAGCAGCATATTGACGCTGCATGGCAAATGTGCCCTTCAGTGACTTCCCACAGCACCCTGGCATTTGTACTTGACAAACAGGCTCATTATTGGATGACTTAATGAAAGCCTTCCATTCAGAATAGATTTCTGTCTAAGACAAATGATGTGCACGTGGCACCAAGAAATTAGAAGTCTGGAAAGGCAGAGTGTGGCTCTGTCAGCACCCACTCAATGGGACAAATTCCTGCATCCAAAAGGGGTAATGAGCCCAGATCACCACAATGATTGTAATTATGACATTGTTTTGATCAATTAGTCCTCCATATTAGACTGGTTTCAACAAGATGGATTTCACAGTCTTTTTGGATTGGACAAAACCAAAACAATCAGAGTTAAACATGGCCTTATGGACTGCTTCCAAAAACACTGACTCATTTTAATTGTAATGTAGAAGAGCCTGAGTAAATAGTAAAATACTAACAACTTAAGAATTAAGAAATAAGTCAAACAAATGAAAATTCTGTACACAAAACAAAACAAAAACAAGACAGATGGTAACAATTAGGTTTATTTGGTCATATAAAAAATGGCACTAGTAATGAACTTTACTTGCTTTAGTCTGGAGAAAGTCAGAACTGTATCTGACTTAGCAAACATTAAATTTACCACAGCGTGAAATTACCCCAAGTCATATTTGTAGTACATAAGGAGGAAGGGCTGGGCCATATAACGACTATGTATGATATATCAATATACTGTCAAGCAAGATATAAATTTAGACAACACCGTTTATATCAGTATAGGTTGGAGTTGCATCACATGATAAATACCAGTGTGTGCATCTCTCCTCTCTCACATTCTCCGCACAGCTCCGCCCCACTCAAGTCCTCCAGCAACACTTTATAGAGCCGTAGCCTGACGTGCACCTCCCCAGAGATAAAGCTACGCGCCGTGGCGATGAAGACCTTCTGTCTATTTTTGTAAGCTGAAACCATTTCCCTCAGTGGAAATGAAGCTTTTATTTACTTTAAGTTCACAGATAATAAAAATATATACTGTGAAGACAATAACGGCTCCACAAAATAGCATTGTAAGTCTTGTGTGTGATTTATCCTGGCTTTATATGAGAAGAGGAAATCTTCGCTGTTCACTAGGCTAAATTATACAATGTAAAATGCCATAGGCTTGTGCTAATAATGTTAGCATGTTATATTTGTTTGGAAAACGTGTTTAGTATAATCCAGTTGTTTTGTGGGTGAACCCTGTGAGTTGTTGTTGATGTTGCTGTTGTCCCTAGCTTCATGTGAATAGATGAAAAGTTTACTAGCCTTAGGCTAATTTATAAAGTGTAAAATTTCAAAGGCTTGTGCTAAAAACATTAGCATGTTGTATTTGAGGGGAAAATGTGACCAGATAAAGACAAGTGTTTCGTAAATCCTGCAAGTTACAATGAAGCTGAATTGTGTAGCCTACTTGTGTTTGAAATGGTCGCTATTAAACCATGTTTAATGTGTGTTTTAGGTGTGTCTTGAATCAACTAAACTTTACAGCACTTCACAGAAACCCCGCTGCTGACTAGTGTTTTGAAGGTGTACCGGCTGTGCAGGTCTTTGCATTTTATTTTGATCATAAAACTGTTCATGACATCTCAAATGTGGCTTTGACTTGCAACTGAAAACATGTAGCCCATTTTGTTGAAAATACCGAAATAAATATAGTGTATCACTAGTCAGCCTGTAAATACAGAGACATGAATTTTTGTGCAGCCTTATAAGGAGACCTCTCCTGTTCCAGATCTTAAACCTACACACTTACCTGTAAATTATTTGTAACTCAACAAATCCCAGGTCAAAGTTTTTCTTGCAAAGTAAGAAAAGGCAGCCATCAAAACCAAAACCAGTAGTTCATGAACCAGCTATGTCCAATCAGTTTGATATCTTTCTCTCCTGACCTCCTCTTCTCCCTTTACTCCGTCATAATCTGTCTCCCAATTCTTCAAACCATAACCTCTGTACTTTGTTAAATTGCCCTTGTTGTCTGTTAGAGTACAGGTAGTAAAATTCAGCATCAACGCACCCTGTCCTGCATTGCCCCTGAGTTTTAACGTCCCCTTGTTAAACCACTGGATTTCCAAAGATCAATGTCTGAAGGCTGTCGCGTCTGTTTCTCCACCACTGGCTTGTATCCTTTCCCCTTAATAATGTTTGCGCTTGAAGCATTCTCTTGATACATAGCTTGACATCAAGACGATGTCTGTTTTTAATATTACACATGACAATGAGTAATGCCAATACAGTCAGCCTATTCATTTCAGATTACACAAACAAAGAACGGAGTCCCCCTTTTTGCATTCGCCAGGTCAATAACGAAAGCGTTAACGAAAGCGATTACTCATACAATGACAGCCCACTCATCCAAACAGGCCTAAAAGAAGCAGTGGCTTAATTCAAAATAAAAAATAACGACCAGCCCTCTGGTGTGAGATGAGAATGGCGGAGGCATTCAAACGTCTTCCCTTCCATGCATTGCCAAATACTGTAGGCTGCAGGATTCACTGTGGCATTAAAATGCAATCTTTTGGTGATTTTAACTACAATGGTTTAGTTATGTGCTTGTCTCTTTAAAGCTGCAATAACCTATTTTTTGGCCACTTAAAGAGACAGGTCACCCCCAAATCAAATGTACATACTTTTCCTTTTACCTGTAGTACTATTTATCAATCTAGATTGTTTTGGTGTGAGTTGCTGAGTGTTGGTGATATCAGCCTTCCCCCGAATATAACTGAACTAGATGTCACTCAGCTTGTGGTGCTCAAAGTGCCAAAAAATAGTTTTCATCAAAGATAATTCACAGACCTTCTTGTGGGCAGTTTCATGTAGGAACTATTTTCTTTCTAGGAACTACACCTGCCAACTGAATCACTGTGCAGAGGAGAGCATGCATCAACTGCTAGCTCACCTAGCACCACTGAGCTAGCTGACATTACAGCTCAGCTGAGAAAGATGCCATTAATGTTACATCTCACGCTGTCCTGAGCATGAACATGTAACCCATAAGTTGATGGCAACTTACACGAAAACAGTCTAGACTGATAAATAGCACTATAGGTAAGTAGAAAAATGTGCATTTTTGATTTTGGGATTAACTGTCTCTTTAAGACAAGTGTTGGTATCATGTATTGATGGTTACAACATGGTTATAACACAACAGATTACTATAATGAGTTTGTGCAAATGTCTGTAGTTTGGCTCAGGGCACATTTGAGGTAAATTTCATTCTTGGCAAAGAAATTAAGAAATTATCTTCGGCTCATCCAAAAACTGTAACAATCTAATTTGTTTTACCTTGAATTTGCTAATGTTGCTAATGCTATAAAAATGCCATTAGCTCAAGTTTTATGGCTAGTAGCTTAATATTTGGGTACTTTCTAAATTACTTTATATTTTCCTTCTATTTGAAGAATGCCCTTGCATGTATTTTTCAGCCCTTACCTGGACAAAACACACTCATATATTGCTGTGGACCCAGGAAGTAAAAAGAAACTATTTTGTATGAATAAATTGCTTTGATGCCTTCAGGGTATCTTACTTCTACTTTTCCTTGAATTATATTTTAATATTTCAGTAGCTCTCTATCTTTACAATATTCAAGGTTCAATATCAATGAGACCTGGTATCCACAATTACACACAGTACATGTACAGTAAAGCACAAATACAAATAAACACACAACACCACTGTCCTAGAAAACAAGTATGAGTAACATATGCACATGGGGCATCTACACTGTTGTGAAAGTATTTGGGATATGGCAACTTTAAAAGTTATCTCTCTAATTATTTTTATTTGATTGTTATCTCCTTTGATGTCTGCTTAAGGCAAAATTATTCATTTACAACTGAAGCGATCAGTGGCATCGAAGTGAAGGTCAGGCGGCAAATGAGGGGTTTTCAAATCTTTGTTTTTAATTGCCCTATAATGTTCATAATACATGGTCTGAGTTCTTTCTTGATAGATCAAATTGCATATATCACAAACAGCAAACACACTCCTCTCTTTAAGTTCTCTTGAATTCCCCCTACATGCCAGAAACACTTACGATTGAGGACATAAAATGTAGAAGGGAAACTGCCACTACAGAGTGATAACAAAAAATTAGAACAGGTGGAGCAGGGTTAGTGGAGGCAAATGTTGATCACCTGGGCCAGTATTAGCAATGAGGACCAGGCTGTTAGAACAAAGCACAACCAGCCTCGGGAGTATAAGAGTGAGAGCTTATTGAGTTCTAGAGTCGACATCATTCTACTGATTGGGCATGATCGCTGACACCTGGTGATTTCGAGAATCAGTTGATAATGATCATCATCTACGATTGCCTGATATCAGACAGAATTGACCACCAAGCTGTCGGAGTAAGCATGAAGCCCGTACTGTAACTAACTGCACACCCTGCAGAAATATTAGCATATTCTTGGAAAAATGAAACAGTGATTCCAGAGAGAAGCAGACAGAGGGGTCTACAAAACGTGCTTAAAAGATACATCCAGGATGTCAAACTGACTCAGCAGCAACAACAGGTTAAAAAGACAAAGGTAGTTAGAAGCTAAAGCCGAACTATAGGCTACAGATCACAGTGTAAAAGTGAACCACCACATCACTGCTGATCGCCACAGAAGACAATGAATATAAAGGGAAACTCTGCAGATATTGAACCAGTTGTGTGGCATCACAGTGTGCGCAGATGAACGGTGTTTAGCTTCGCCCCCGTGCTGCTGCCTGCACCCGGACCTCTGCCGCTGGACGGGCAGGGCTCTCCAGGGGGAAGTCAAACAACGTTTATCTGTGCACAATGACACACAGCTGGTTGAATATCAGCAAAGTTTCCCAGCTTCCCTTCACTGGTTTCTGTACAGCAGGGTCAGTCTTTTTTTCACTGTTATAATCATTAAAAAGCAAAAGCAGCATGTGTATACGTTCAGTAGGCTATATCTTCAGTAGCTAGCTAGCTAACCCTACACTTTTCAGGGTTTGAAAAAAGAAACGTATATCTTTTTCCAACCTCTCCAGGTAACGAGTATCATTAATACAGGACGTGCCCCAGGCACAACATTTAGCTCCAAATCCACAAAACCAGCCTGGAAATGAAGGAAATCTGAAACGATTGCATTAGAGTCAATGGAGTACAGCTGTGTTGTTGTCGGACCCTGGTCTAAGCTGACCCGATGCTACGTTATGATCGGCCAGTCTGTGTCCGGGGTGGGACTTAGAGAAGGGTCATTTATTGTCATTAACAGAAAGGCCAGAAAATGCTTACATTTCAAATTTTTGATCAACAGATGGTTAGTTGATAATGGCAAAGCAGCAAAATCTCTAATTGATGAAGCTGGAATGATTTTTTTTTTTTTTTTTTTACAGATACATGTATTTAATTATCAAAATGGTTGCAGACCAATTTTCTGTTGATCTATTGTTTCAGCTCTGGTTTAATCTATAATAATGCATCATAATTTATGAGACAATCATTTGTTGTGTGTGTAAGTTCTTAATTTGTAAAGAAATACACCTGTCAGATAAATGAAGTGGGGTAAAAAGTACAACAGTTAAGTAAGAAGGGGTATGAATTGGAAACACAATACTCAAGTAAAGTACAGTAGATGTACTTAGCTACTTTCCACCACTGAAGCATGCACATATGTCTTACATCTTCACACTGGAACATGAAGAGGGAGCAATGTTTCAGACTTCGATTTGAGAATGACGCTCACTTTGATGACTTATCTATGTGGAGATGGCAGAATACTGTACATGGCCTTTTAAGAAGCTGTGGAGGGTAAATAATGTTGAGATAACACAGTCCTCCCTCTCTGGTCTTCAAAAAACCAAAGTCTGATGTCGTAAATGCTTTGGCAAATAACAAAAATGGGAGGAGGGGGGCTTCCCACGAGCAAATTTTATAGTGACCAATTAATCATTTCACAGTCACACATGTGGGAAGAATGGAGGTTGTGTGTTTTTCTATATGAGGAAGACCAAATGACCAAAGTGACATGTACAAAGTACTCACGACATTAGACCCGTTTTGGCCATTGCACTTGTGACCTGGTGAGAGCATGCAGGTCATAGAAGTACAAAGCCGGGAAAGCCTTGACACCGAAATCACACCGTACTGCTTGATTGCTACTGACATGCCCTCTACTGTGCCTCTCATCCCACATTGGCACTCAAGTTCACAGCAAGTAACCAACATGTCAATCATGAGCTGCGGAGGAAACGGCTGTTTTGTCAAAATCAAATGACAAATTACAGTCTCTAATAAGGTGAAATATCTTTAGGTAACTGTAAGATAATTTTGCTAAACTTGTTTTAAGCTAGTCTTTGTGATCACTGCCTTAACACACATGGATTTAGAATGGATTAGATGGAGGCATGGTGAAGGATTCTGAGCAGAATCTATGATTTATTCACCCTTGCGAGGAAATGGGATTCTGTCTTATTTTTTTCTGCCACAGTGTTAGACAATAAGACGAATGGTTGCATTAAAAGATAAAAGAAAGGGAACAAGGACTGAATACAAAGGGGAACACGTGCGTAGCTCCAGAGATATGAACTATAATTCTTTTCATGACGCAAGCATTGACCTGCGATACCATTCTTCACCCTGCACTCTTTCTCTCTCTATGTCTGGGGTTTTTCTCTGTGGGCTCCCAGACGGTCACACAGCGCAAGAGATGCATCAAAATTCCCAGTAATTTAAAGTACAGTATGTCACTTTTGTCACTGTCACCTCTTAACACATTGCATTCAAGTGTATCTGCGCTTCTCATCTTTATTCTGCAGTTATTCAGAAGGAGAGTGAGTTAGTGTGTGCCGCCATGTGTGTTTCAGTGTATTATTGTTGCCCACTGAGCCCTTCTCTCATGACATATCTGAGAAGTGATTATGTCTGCTGGGGATCTCATGTCTGGCTAACGGATAGGAACAGACGTGATTGTGATCTGCTTCTTTTGTTCTTGACTGAACAGCGCACAAACATCATACACAGTTGGTCTGGCTTCTCCTCCTGTAACTATTCCCTTCCATTTAGTTTCATTACAGAGGAACACATTAAACAAGTGGCTATGTGCCCTAAGCTTTCAATATGCCTGTATTGATCTGGACAGTAACTTTGTGCCTTTGTGTTGCTGCCGTCACCTTGAGTCATGCCTGGAGAGCAGCCAGACTACTTGTAGCCAGTTTGCATCACACTAACAGCACACAGTGTTTTCTTAATAGGATTGTCACAGTGCTAGTATAGGGCCCATCTAAACACAGTGCTTTTCCAAATTGCTGATTAGTCTTAGAGAAGACCCAAGTAGGGCCAAATGCCTTCACTTATCAGTAGGGAAGTTACATACTAGCTGGAGTGAAAAGCTCTTATTAGTCTCCTCATTTGCCTGCATTTTCACCCCAGAGTGTAGACCATATGACACACTGAAAAATTCAGCTCCCTGGAGGAGATCTGGGTCATCAACAACCAGCGCAAGTGTGTGAAATATACATGTTAGCTCACACACAAATGTGCACATGCACAGGAAAACACCTATTTGGTGGTCGACAGTTACTGTGCTGCTGTAGCAACACATTAACCAGAGTTTACTGCATCTTGATGTTGACATATTGATACCTCACATCAGTTCTATGAACCATAAGCTATTTATTGAAGGGATGTCAATGTAGGATGCAGCAAATGGATGATAAAGCTGCATTCTCTCCAGATAGGATAGGAATAGTATTTGCCAAATTGAAATAAAAAAAACTGCATACAAAACATTTGCTCTTATCAGAGTCTTTGTCCAACAGCATAGTACTAGTACATGTCAAACAGTGTAGAATGCACACAGGCACAAAGCAAGATGGGAGTAAACACACAGCACTGGTCTGTTGCATTATTTGTGTTGCTATGTGAACAGCAGATATATATCTTGTTTTGTTTGTTTTTTTCACAGCATGTTATTCTAAAGGTAAGAAATTCTACTTTAGTGTCAGAAACACAATTTTTACCTCATTTTTAGCCTATCCTTGGGCTTGATTAATATAATATACTGTGTCTGTTTTAATATGCACATTGAAAATAGGCCCTTCATTTTTAGCCCCATTTTCTATTTTAAATCTGAGCGCTAAATTTCATATGTATTCATACACAAACAACAGTTCCAGGGCACACAGTAGCACTTGAATGCAGTGATTTAATATACAGCATTCACTGACATTTTGCTGAGTGTGCTTGCTATTTTTAAGCATTACCCTGTTTCATATTTATACTGCCAACCATGTCTGTACCTGGGAGCTGCCCACAACACCCAGAATCGACTCCTGGCCACAAGACGTCTGAGAGAAACAGTTTTATTCAAGAGTTCCTCATTTGTGTGTAAGGTGACAGCATTTTTATTCATTTTTCCCATCCAGATTTTTCCACTGTAGGGTGAATAATAAACCTGCCTGTCAAAAAGCCATATCTATATCTTCTAGATTACATATGCGGCAGAGAAATTTGATACTTCCAAACTACTTCAGTAGACACTAGAGCATATACACCCCATTTAATGCAGCCTTCCAACCTCATTTTAAAAAAAAAACTCAGCAATTTTATCATGTAACTGCTTTGAAATTAACTTAAGGGACAAAATTTGTAGTGAGGTACAAACCTGTATTTAAAGAAACATTACATATTGCTGGACTTAACCAAAATATGAATTAATGTGGGACATTGGGGGGGGGGGGTAGATAGATAGTAGATACTGCTATTGTAGAACTAACTGTCATAAATGGGTGACTCAGTGTACACAGTGACTCAGAGGTCAGCACTGTCACCTCTTATATACAAAGTTGTATTGCTGGCCCCAGCATTTTCTGCCCTCTCCCTTTGTTCATGTGGTTTTCCTCCAATAAATAGACTTTAAATTGCCTGTAACTACAAATGCCTGGCCATTTTCGTTAACCCTGCGAAGCACTGGGAACTTGTCTGCAGCCCACCTATTAGCACCAACCTGTCAAGAATTTTTTTCAAACAAGTCAAAGGGAGGGACTGAATGTACTGTGACTTGTTGTTGTATTCTTTGTGATATATGTCCAGGCTGTTCTATCAGTCCCTATGTATCACCACTGGGGGAAAGTGTAGGGCACACACAGGCATCAGCAAAGGCTGAAGGTATACAGTACCCAGTGCTCTGGACCTGAGGGCTGCCCATTAATAGTGCTCTACTATGTTACTGCCAATCCTTCTTCTCAACAAAATGCTCCAGATATGCAGTAAAAATAAGATCGAGCAAGCTCCCATCCATCGATGCAGAGAGCCAACATGTGATTCCTGGTAGCGGTACCCCCAGCTTGGATATGGGTTCCAACGCCCACAATCGGTCACAATTACTGGTGGGAAAGTAGGTGAGGGTTCTCCTCATTGCTCACTTAAGTTGTTTGCTGGTAGGTTAAAAGAAGCAGCTGGTGACAGCATATGTCGCAGACGTAGCAGATGGCTGTCTACACCCTCTTCAGGCCAACTGTAGAGTTAACAGTGACAAAGAGTGCAGTGCATACCTTCCACGTTAGGGTAAAACTAGAGGACAAATAACCTACATTTCAAAAACTGCTGTGGACTCTTAACCTTCCATCCAGTCTTATTGTGTAGGTTATTTGTTGAAGATGAAGGTGCAGGTGCAGCTCCTGTAGTCACATCCTGCATTTCTCTCTAATGCCAGGTTTAGACAACATTGTAAGTTTGTCTCTTCCAACAGTCACTATGTCAGATAAGACAATTGTGGAGTCATAACATTTTGCCGTGACTTGGCTGACAGACATGACAGACGACTACAACTACTAGGTACGTTGTGAGGTGTCCCAGATACGGTATTGGTAGTCATCTACTATGACACACTACATGGAATAAAACGACTGATTATCACACACGACACTCATTGTCATTCACTGTCCTCGCCAACACCGTAGCTGGGTCGGGCCATAATCGGGCTGATATCATAAAGTCTGAATCTGGCTTCTCATCCTGTCTAACCATCCTCTGTACAAGGTCATTTAAGGGGATGCCAGCAAGTTCTCATTCCCAGGGCGTCAAATATGGCAGCTTGGTCAGTGTTCGTCAACGTCTGATTCTGGCACACAAGGCACCCTTCAGCATCTGTTTGAGATGTACCAAGCTTTCAATTAATTCCAATGAAAACCCATCAGCAGAAATGATGTAGTATAAATGACGGAGGGGGAGGGGGGGGGGGGGATAGGTCACAGAAACAAAGGGCTTTCACCCAGGAGACCACTGTTCGCTTCCTGTGTGAGTTAGCATCACATAACATAAATGTCAGGTGACATAGGTCCCATTTGTCAGTGAAACAGTCAGTAACTTACTTAAGTTACGTTTTAAACATAGTTATTTTGACCCACACCATGATCTTTTTTTTCCCCAAACCTAACCAAGTAGTTCTGTTGCCTAAACCTAAATTAGTGTTGGTGAGGTAAACTACATTTCCTGTGAACATGGACATATATTTAAAAAAAACGCTGTGCTTTTCGTGAGTAGAAATTGACATGCTATCCCTTAGCATCCAAAACGGATGCTAGAGGGAATCCTGGACCGTCATTGTTTGAAGTATAGGACCACTAACCAAGTTTCCGTATTTGACGAGTTGGGAGCGAGGACGTATTGGTGCTGTAGTGCAGTCATTTATTGATAGTGAGCTCATGAGGTGTGGGTTACAATGACTTCTTCTCTAAGGTCAGGGGAAATCTGTTGTCATGGTTAGAATCCAAAAAACTCTTGGTAAAGGTTAGGAAAAATTCATGGCCATGCTTAAAAATACGTCTATAGGTTGGACACAGGAAAGTCAGATGTTTTGTTGACCCATCTATCCACCCTGATCTCTTCCCTTCGCAAATTTTGTTGCTCTATGATACCATCACAATCTTTCCTCCTATCTTAATTACTACAGTTTCTAGATGGCTTTGTCACATGAATGTAAACACATGTTGTGGGGCACTTGCTGAAACAACTGACGCTTTTGTTCTTCTTGAGAGGACTGTCTGTCTCATCCACATCTTCAGTCTTGATGTGTCCATTGGTGTTTCATTTGCAGTCTAAATGATCAAGACCTCAGCTCTCAGCCTGCCCACTCCAGAACCTCAGTCACCAAACTCTCTTTAACTAGTGTTAAAATCACAATTTATTGCTTTATTGTTTCCCCTTTCCTTTCTAAATGGGCACTAGACCCGGGTGAATAATTCTAAGTAGAGGTTATAAATAAATTCAAAGCAACACTTGACCAAGGCCCATAAATGGATAGCCAACCTTTTTTACCAGGCCTGTAACCTCTTAAGGGCCATAATGCTGTTTCAAGATGTGTGGGTGCACATTAGTTCACCCTTTTACTGTACATTCTGTAAAATGGAGAGGAGAGCACAGCTGTTAGTCAATGGAATATGCTGAAAAACATGAACACTGTTGAAGGCATGCAGGCTCACACAGAGCGGAACCAGTGGCACTTTCACACCGAGTGCTTTATTTTTATCACTTATTCATTTCACAGGGTAGCTGATAATTTTATTACCTAATTATTACTAATTATTTCTCTTGTGTGTACAGAGAATCAGTGCATGTTATTTTCTGTACACTACAGCAAACTAAGCTATCATGAGCAAAGGTGGAGAAGCTGTGCAATAAAGCATGCAACCCTGTACATGAGATCTTTATACCTGTGGGGATCCCTTGCTCCAATCTCTCATACCTTGCAGTAATGCTGACAGCTGTAGCTACACTGACTCCCCTACCTGCCTACACTAATATATACATTACGCTCGATAAGTTGGAGTTAGGGAGCAAAATGTACATTGCATGGTTTTCCCTGATGCAATTAAAGACTGCTAAACCATGAGCAGTGGCCTAGTCTGTTCCATAACCATGAAGCGGAATATTAGATTTCCCAGCTCCCCTTGCTTGAGCACTGTGAAAGTGATAAGGAGATGGTAAACTCCCTGCAGGAGACCTCGGATCAAGAACAGTATGTACCCAGCCTGTTCTAAGGACCAAGGCCAGAAATGATTACAATGTTATGACTGATATCAGAATTTACATGTAATTGTGTTCAAATTCCCAAATTTTAAAAATGATTTAGGAAAAGACACTGACTTTGCCTTTGTGTCAAGCACAACAACTTAAAGGTTGTTGATGGTTTTTGGAGAAACACTGAGGAATTAAGTTTTTTTTTTATTTCTCAGTTCAGAGATTTTTAAAATTACACACTGGCCTAAGGGGTTTGCAACACACCTTTTTGCCAACAAGACCTTGTGCCTTCCAAAATGACACATAGCTGTTCCATAAATGACTCATAGGAACTTTTTCTGATCTGCCATCTGGATGGTTAAGGTTTGGTGAAGTCTAGTCAACTCAGGGTTGCCCTGGTGACCTGAGTGTTTAGGGTTAGGGCAATCTCGGAACCTACTGGTTATCGTCTGACGATGATAAAGCCACTGGGGGCAATGGCCAATATTTCGGGAGAGCCAGTGTAGCAAGCAGATATCTCGGTCAAGCCTTGCTCTACAGTGCAGAGGTAATTTTGGCTAATCTCTATAAACAGATATTTGCATATAAATGCAAATAAATCAATACAAAGTGAAATCGTTGTTAGACGATAGCTGATGGTTCAGAGACTGCATTTTGGCCATTGCATTCCACCTCTCCAAACTGATTGTTTACCTGTGGCTCAAACATGATTGGTCAATACTACTCAAAAAACAAATAAATTACAAACGAAAACCTGAACGCTTCTGATACCATAATCTCATCCCATTGCCTATAGATTCTGCATACATATGCAGATATCTGTTTATCGAGATTAGGGTTAGGATTACTTGATTGAAGATAGGGAAAGACCATGATTATGGTTAGAGTCAGGGGAAAAAAGACAATGATTACAGAACATTATCCTTGTTTTGTTGTCTCTCACACACATTATACATCATGCAAGCATGTTTTTATTAGAAAGCAGGCAACATTTTGTGGGTATAGGCGAATATGGTGCCATTTAATGCAATAAAATTTACTTTTCACCTCAGAAGAGCAATGCTCACAACATCAACCTGTCATGTTTAACACGCATCTCTTTTTTTGTCTTTTGACATTTTTTGGATAAGTTTTGTTTCTTTTAATTTGCAGTTTGCTGGAATGTTCCTGTAGCTGACCAAAGGTACTGTAACTTAATCTTTGATTCAACTACTGACTACAGTTGGGTCTCATGTTGACTCAATGATATAGGCAATCTATAATGCATGTACGGGGTAAGGGGTGTACGGTTTGGGTCCACTTCATTGGCTAGATGCACATTTTCAGGGGCGTTTGGTGAGTTCATGCTGTCCATTTGGGATCTGACAGAGGGTTATTAAACGAGAGGTCCAGACTATCCATCTGATAAAGATTCATCTAAAAGGCAGAGCTGTTTGAAGACTGAAGCCAATTAGACATGATATGCAAAGGGGTCCAAGATTTACATTTTCTTCCATCAAGCGACAGATGGATTTATGTCACTAACGCCTCAGATCAGAAGAGGAACGGAGACCAAAGGCACGCACATTATTCATTCAACACTGCTGCATGCATAATGTTAAGTCTGTATTTGATAGAAATATTGTCTCAGAGGTCTGCATCCATGGCACAGAAACAGGAAACTCTTTACTTCAGCTCATGACTTCTAAATTTGAGTTTCTTTTGCAGGAGGGTTTAATTTTGTCAAGATGTATTAAAATAATCAATCTAATTACAAGCCTTCCATTTGCACAGAGAGAAAAAAACACATCAATGGGATTTTGAAAACATATTTACAGAGGCTGAGGCAGGGAGCGTATCTGCAAATATTGGATTTTGCTGTGAAGGGAGCAAATGGGTCAGAGTAACATTAGACACAGGGAAAACGATGACAAAGCGAGACCAAAAGGGGAAAAAATCTGATAAATAAGAAAAGCAATAAGTCAGATATCAATAGAGTGGATAAAGTACATAACATAGGCACACACACACAGTTTATCAAGTAACCACATTAAATAGGCTTGAATAAATCTTTCAAACTCTGCACTGTAGTATCACACAGCAGTCACTTATATAAAAACGGGGGACTGTTAACTATTGTCATAGTGTTGTGATAGTGTGCTGATAGCATTATGACATGCTGAAGGATTAAACTAATCTCATTAGGAATCTAGTGTGGTAAAAAAAAAAAAGCAAACCAGCATACATGACATGCTGTCGCTGGAAGAATCTGTCAGGCAGGAAACAGCAGAGTGAAGAGAAGCCATATTCTTAATTTTTTAGAAATTAGGAAGTAGTAAAGGGCAACCTCTGTATTTTCAACCTGGACCCTATTTTCCCATGTTTTTATAAATAACTAATAGGAACAAATATTTTGGAAATTGGTTCAGTATTGAGGGAGCCGACACTGGCAAGTGCCAGTGTCTGACACTGTAGAAAGGATCCCTACTATGATGGTTTTTTTGTATCAGAGAGTAAGATCCTTTTTGTTTAACCACAATTTGTCCAATATTTGTTATCTCCACACCCACCAGAAAAATAAGACTTTTTCGCGCATGTATAGAGCCAGCATATTTTCATATCTAACTGGGTGAATTAGGGGTTTATTTCAACCACACCAGAGCTGGTGATTGTTCAAACAGCACAAAGAGCTACTTTTACTACTACTACTTTTGTTAGTTTTATTTTGTTTTTGTGGACTTTGAATCAAGTGTGTTTTATGATGATAAAATTACTGTTTATTTAAATGAAGTCCAGTGGGTTTGGGGACAGCAATATCCGAGCTGTCTCTACGTAAACCAAAGGGATCCTACTCTTTTACAAAAAGGTAGACAACTGTAGGGCCCTTCCCATAATGCTGTCAGTGGCAAAAACAAGCCCTTTTAGTGGACGTAAATTGACAATGCACATTAGTATTCGGACTCCTGTTTTCAAGCCTTGAGTTCGGCGTTACAGCGGTAACCATCTTGGGTTTTTTTGGACGCAGAAATTAGCATATTTGTGTGAGAGGTTGGTGCTGTGGAGGAGTGAGGGGTGGATCTGACTGAGAAGCTGAGGCCACTATCACCAGACAGCCTGTCACCCAGTGTGGCCCGCCTTTTATTATTTAAGCCTTAAAAAATGTAAATGGGTGGATTGCACAGTGGTGCAAAGGGAAATTATCTATGAAAAAATGATTTTTTTTTGTTTGCTGTAAACGTGTTTATTTCTGCTGTAAAGTCGGCCATTTTAACATTGGGGTCTATGGGGAATGTCTGGCTTCCAGAGCCAGCCCCAAATGGACATTCAAAGAACTGCAGTTTTTGGCACTTCATGCTGGCTTCATTTTTCAGCCCCAGAGGAGCTTCACCTTCATAATTTACTGTATCATTATTTAAGAAAATAAAAAGTTATTATGGCTTTTACCTGAACTCATTGGGACATTCTTCTTCACTCAGAGTAGCTGCAAAATATTCGGATAATTGCAACAATCACAACACAGCTGACCACCACTTTGCAACCCATTTAACACATTTGCCACAGTGATCTAAACAAAGAAGAAGATTTTAATGGAGGTAAAAACAAGTAAAAATCACATCAGCATTGTTTGTGTGGTTGTGTACATGTGTCTGTGACTGTTGGTGAGCTCCATAGTAACCGTGGACAGGTGAAAGCAGTATCAGGAATTAAATGACAGACTAACAAGAGGACCTGAAAGGCCCCTTAAGCAAAAAAATGTAATGGCTACATGACAACCGCACAGTATAGAGGCCTGGAGTTTCCTGTCATTTCATCAGATGAATGGGTCTGACACACACTCACCATCTCACACATATACCGACCACACACACTGCATATGGACTCTGTTTTTTCCCCAGAGCTTAACACGTCTCCACATGCTGTGGATGTCTTTGTCTAAAGTGCATTGTTGAGATGTATGGGCGGACATTTTTAGCATGAATGCTTGAAGTGGGAATCAAAGCCCTTGCTGTGGCTGTGTAAGCACACACTGCTGTATTCTAGATGTACACAAATAAAGCAGCAGATTTTAAGACAAGAACTGTGTTAGGTCTATCTAGAATGTTGCAAGTGGGTATAAGGCACTGCACATGTCCCTTGTACAAACAGGGCCGTTATGGAAAACCTATAAGCATCACTTGTGGGCAAACAAAACAATTTTAAAAGCTTTTCAGTTTCAAAGCAGTTCATTTTTCAAAGCAGGACAAAGGTATGCCTTGTGCACGTCTCAACAATATATGGCAACTGGCGCAGAAAGTGATATGCACAAGTAGGAGAGTAGCAATTAGAGGAACAGTGGAGTGCTGAGCCAATATAGGCAGATAAAGAGCCCCTTTGCCCGCAGTTTTCAAGCTGTAATTACGAGTAATTGTGATTTTTTTTGTGTGGCCTCTGCGCTGCTCTCAGCACCACGTTCCTCTCAAATGAGTCCTGTGAGGCTCACCTTCACTTTCCATGCTCAGCACTTTCACACCAAACCCACTGATGGCCTGCTCCAACTCATTATTGAGGAGCCATGTATGGTTGGGTCTTCACGCCCACGTACCCACAACCGCTGCCTCCGCTGCCACCCCAAACTCCATCAGTTTAATGCAATTAAATTTCAGAATTTGCATTAAAGGGACTGTCACCACTGAGCATGATAGATGTACAGAAATACTGAACCTATCAGAGAGACGTAGAGGTACAAGGACAGGTCCTCCTGTACAATACAAAGTGTAAGTGCACATGGTCCAGATCGAAAGGTATGATGAATGATTTATAAAACAGCACTGGAAGTAACAAGCAGAAGAGTCCACAGTCATGCTTATAGTTGTGTGAGGCTTTGATTTGAGCTAAATGGTAGCATCAGTATGATAACACTAACAATGCTAACATGCTGGTGTTAAGATATCATGTTTACCATGTTCACAGTCTTAGTTTAGCATATAAACATGCAAACATTTGCCAATTCGCACTAAATACAAATACAGCTGTGACTGATGGAAATAACATTAGTATGGGCAACCTAGACTGGGTCACCAGTTTAAAAGGTGCACTTGTATAATCCAATATAATCCAGTGCAACAACCCTGCAATGAACTCTTCCTTTGTAAAACCTATTAAGTTTACTTTGTTGGATTAAGAGAGCTGCAGCCTTCTCTCGAAGTGTGGCTAGACCTATACCGTTGGGCTTGGCTGTATTATGTCTCTGGAGGGAGCCGTAGCTATAGTGCAGGAGGTTCAGTGGTACCAAGCAGATAGCTGGGGGCACCTCTGTGCATTAGCATTGGCTTTGGAGCTAAATACCTTGATAGGAGCTGAACTATCTCCTTTCCCAGAGTTGACCAGGGCAAAAAGCACTGGGTTGGTGTGAGAATACTCAAAAATCCCCAGCTGTGTTTGAGTTAGCTGAATTTAAAAAAGTTTTTAAAACCGATTAAATTAGTGCTTGTTTGGATGTAGGACTTGAGATGACAGCATTATGAACTGACCTATATCTATAGCTGGAAACCTTTATGAAAAAGAAGAAAAAAGAAAAAAAAAAACTCTTAAAAAAAAATACATGAGAGAGATAGTCTGGGAAAAAATCCTGTCCCTCTTCCCCTTCTACTGCTTCTCATGGCATTCATTAGAAACAACCACAGTGCACCAAAAAGCCGCCAATCAGAGCCAAGGAGTCTCTAACGCAGCTGTCAATCACGTCACTCACGGCTCGTGAACTGCAGTCAAACTGTCAACCTAGGCAGTGCTGATCAAATATGAATTAAGATCCTGTTGCTTCATTGTCTATTTTTTCACCTTAGATGTTTTCAGAAACATAGTTTAGTGTACTGTTTAGCTTTAAAATGAAAAAGTTTGAGACCCAGCTGCCATGTTGGACACATTCGACTGTAGTACCAAGCACCGCCCACCAGCCGGACCAACTTTCTCATTTCAGTCAGGAACACTTTAGTCAAAGAAAACTTTATTTCCTTTTGCAGTATTATATTTGGCAGTATGGCTCTGTTCTGGGGCCTGTCTGCATTTCCTAGGCCTACGCAAAAGCTGCTTCCATGTGCCTACGTGGAAAGCCTTAGGCAGACAGAGCACACATCTCCGCCCTTCCACGTGCCTGCATGGAAAGCCTAAAGGCAGAGAGAGCACACCTCTCTGCCCTTCCATGTGCAAATGAGTATAGTTCAAGGCAGAGAGAGCAAACCTCCCTGCCCTTCCATGTGCCTACATGGCAAGCCTAAGGCGGAGTAAGAACACCTGTTCTCCCTTCTGTGTACATATGTGGAAAGCCTAAGGCAGAGAGAGCACACTTTTCTGCCCTTCCACTTGCCTGCGTGGAAAGCCTTAAGGCAGAGAGAGCACACCTCCCTACCCTTCCACACACCTACATGGAAAGCCAAAGGCAGGGAGAGCAGCAGCAAAGTCCCCCCGGGAGCAGAACAAAGCCAGCATCAATGACAAACAGAAATGACATTGATAAGTCAAACACAGCATGAAAAGGAGGAGATGGGGTGGAGGTGGGTTGCAAAGTGGTTTACAGATGAAGTAGTCATAGTAGGCAGGCCAGAACAGTTTAAATAGGGTGCCGTGAATGAGATTTGCCAATTGGTTGCATAGAAGGGAATCGTGTAATTTATCAGCTGACTCCCTTCCACCAGTCAGCTGCTCCATCAGTTGATTGGGCTGCTTGAGATCAGCTGATGTAGCTGGGATGTGAGCTGAGCTTGACCAACACTTTTCTCAGTTTTACAGCTAAATAGTACACTAAAATATGTTTCTGAAAACACTGTGAAGACAGTAAAACACTAACATATTGCAAGGGCACTTCGATATGTCAACAGGTAACAGCAGGCAAAATACGTCCTGCCCAGTAATGTTGTAGTAAAATGGAAAAAATGAATCCTATTTAAGATACAGAGTATAATGGCACAAATGAACATGAATGACTCTTGAGCTGTACTCCATCCTCTTTGTCATCAAACACTCAGTGTTTTCTGTCTGTTCTGTACTTGTGGGAACATTTACACAATCACGCACCTGGGAGAAGTCTCCACCTAACAAGATTGATATGTCACCTGAGACTTGCAGCGAGTAGCTGAGTAAATGCTTTGCCAGATTATCTACTCGATGCTCCTCTCTCCCATTTCACTCCCTTTGGTGATGTCTCTCATGCAGAGAATTGGAATTTCAAATTTCCACTTTTGATGACATTTGTGCTGAGGGCTCTGACATAATGTTTTCTCAGTTGAATAAATATGTAAATAAAGACGATCGTGTCACGTCTGATTAAACAAATGAATAACTCCATCACTTAAAACTTTTATTTTTTTGCCAGCTTTGTGTACTTTTTAATGAATTTATGTGAGAACATTGAGAGCTAATTGTTGGCTGGTTATACTTGTACCTTGTGAATGTCATATCAAATGTCTCATATCTTCAGTAAAGAATGCTATTTTTCAACATATGCTGACTCATGTCCATTACATTCCCCGTTTCCTGTCGTCTAAATATTTGCAACAGAGACAGTAAAGCAGAGTGTGCTAAAATTCGAGAAGTCAAAAAAGCCCAGAGTTGAGGCAGAGCTGAATCCTGGTGGTGTGAACATTGAGTTTGTTCCACCATGATGCCACCCTGTGAGGCCCCAGGTGGATGCCTTAGGTTTTTCTCTGCAGTTCAGGGTTTCTTTCATGCCATCTGTGCCTGGCTCCGGGACATGGCATTCAAGCAGGGCACAGAGCAGGCATGGCTCCTATACCCTCGCTCCAAAGAGGCTGGAAGCTTTCACTTTGAGTGAACAAACCTCAGGTCAGATGGCTACCACAGCAAACAGACATGGCATTAATAGCAACAATGAGCACGTCATCCTCTACCCAGTCACGGATATGCTATTTATTTTCATCGCTGTGAGCAACACTATTGCAGTTATTTGTAAGGGGGCCACTGTAAGGAGACTGCCAATACCAACTATGCAGACAAAGTGCCAACAAGACATTTTTGAATACTGTTCAAGGCATAGGTACAAATTTGTAAAATCACAGTCCAGAATGCATATGTGCCTCCATCTGACATAATCAGCTTCTACTGAAAGTGATGCAGAATTTCTACATTTAGATATCTGCATCAAAATATTGATGGTAAAACAAGCTGGGAAAAACATCTTTCATAACAGCAGCAAGGACTGTCCTTTTCTACAAACCAACAATAAGAGGATACAGCATCAGGTTTCCGTTTAATCAGATGCTTAGGAGACAGAAGCAGGATGGCCGCCAGCTACTTGTGTTTCTGCATCTACAGCTCAGCTTGAGTCCCACTAATCTGGAAGAAATCAAAGATTAGCATTTTTGAGAGGTTTGCATTTGCCTCAAAGACCGCTGACTCAGATGTTCCCCAGCCCTCCACAGCACTCCAGAGACAAATCTGTCTGGCACATTTCATATTCCTCACTACAAATAACTTATATATATTTTTTAGAGAATGTAGGTTGCTGCTGACATGTGCCAAAGTTGAATTGATGGGGACACCACCTATTTGATAACAGGGGCGTGACCGATGGAACGATTGACTGCGCATTGAAAATTTCAATGTAATCATTCTTTACAGGAGAACATTTCAGCAATACTTCATCATGTGGAACAAATTGCCCAGTCCTCTTTTTCAGTGGCAAAATAAGATTAATCACTATGTACTCTAAACATGTAAAAAATTAAGAGTGAAATGAATCTGCTGGCATCGCCTTGATAGGCTCAACTCAAAGCTCTCTGTAGTTTCACTGCTGAGATCAAGCTGACCTAGATTCCATTATTTCTAAATTCTGCTGATTTTCCAGCGGCAGGTAATTAAGTGTGATTCTTCCACCTTGTTCAACGGGGCCCTGGATGTTTCAGAGTTGGCTGCTGAGTCAGATGGGGTGGCGCTATGCGGCTAACTGAGATCTAGGGGCACATCTCAGTGCTGCTGCCTTTAGTGTGTGTGCCAGCTGCCTGCCAGAGGCCCAGCCTCATTAGCTGAATTACAGAGATCAAACAGAGAGGCCGAGGAGCAGAAGAAAGAGAATCCGCTGTCCCTCTCCAAGAGGATGGGATGAAAGGCACGCAGATAGTGAAGTGGGGGCAGCAGGAGACATTGTGTAACTTGCTCCGAGTTGGAAGGGTGGGCTATTTGATTCCCTGTCTATTATAAATGAAAAATGTGTAGCACTTTGATGGGCCTGCACAGGTCTGTTGACATTCTAGTCTGCTTACTGATGTACTGCCATGAAGGAATATCAGTTCCATTGTGTCTTTGATGACTACAAACCATAGGCATGTTTTTCTTACAGAATAGTAGATTTGTAGATCGATAACATCCGATTAAACTTTTAAAGATGTGGCTCTGTGCGTTTCAGTGGAAATCCTAACTATGTTCATCAAGTTTTAAAAATCTGTTTTGTTGTTGATGCTGTTGTTTTATTAAGTCCAAATACTTATTTTTTTTTACGAGACGATCCAAGCATATCACTCAGAGAATCTGCTGAGTACACAAAATGGATGAATCCTAAGTCTGAATTCCTGAATCCTGAGTCAAATTGGAACAGTGACGCAAAGTTTGCGACCTGCTTTATTAATTACGCTCAGAAACTTAAATCAATTTCAGCTTTTAAATTGATTTGCTTTGAGCCTACAAAACACGTGTGAAACACACATAATTAAAGTTGCATACAGAATAGATGAATCATACTCTTCGTCTTGGACAGGGGTCTGCAACCTTTGCCATTAAAACAGACATTTTTGACCAAGAATAATTTGAAAAAATCTGTGGAGCTGCAAAACATGTTTGAGCCTTATAATCAAGGTAAATAGCCTATTCAGTCTAAATTAGCGTATACTTATAGTCTAAATAAGCATTTGTTAATATGTTTTACCACAAGGTGGACACTGTGCAGGGAACTATTAATAATTATCTGGTACTTAAATTTTGCAGAGCTGACAGTGAGAGTAAACAAATCTGTCCACGCACTACTACATTCTCTATTTTATTCAATTTACTTTTCTGGATTTGGCATCCATAGCTAACCAGCCACTGCTATCGAGGTTCAGCAACATTTGGATTCATAGAATGAATTTCAATAGACTTCTTTTCTCAAAGGCTCAAGGAGCCACTGGACAGGGGCTAAAGAGCCACATGTGGCTCCGGAGCCACAGGTTGCCTACCCCTGGTCTTGGAGAAAGGGTCAGCTCTACAGCCCAGCTTATTGAGCAGAGCAGTCTATCTGTATCCTTCAGTCCTCAAGAGTTCTGTCCTTACAATTAACAAGTCAAAACAGCATGACAATTGTGTCTAAAAAACCTCTCATCATTTTTCATTTATAATATAGCTGTTTATTTGAGTCTTCTATCAGTTTATTGCCAGCTGAATAAAGTCCTGATTTATTCAGGACAGATTGATCCAGCCTCGGCTCACCATTCAAATCACACTTGTCCATGCTGAAATTAAAACATGCACAGTGCGTCAACTGAGAATTGAGACAGGTAAAGCTTACACTGATTAAATTTCAATTGGAGTGCAAAGTGCAAATCAATAAATATGGCTATGCAGTTGGATTTTGAATATACCGCAGAGCTTCTTCATGACTGGACTGCAAGTTCAGAGCAAATCCACTTTAATGTTAGCACGTATTGATTTTATTGTCATTTTACTCTGTAAAATAGTGTCTATACGTGACTATACTATAATGTACTGTGTGCATGCCTGTCAGGCACATTTGCATGCAACACGAGCTAATTACTTCTGAGTTGTTTGGGCCCCCCTCTGATTTTGTATATCACAGTGTAGAATCAGATAGACTTCTCAGACCCCTGAGATTCTACAACAAAAGCCCTGCTGAAATTGGAGAGATTTCCAGTGCATCAGTAGTATTGGTAGAGAGGTAGTGAGGCTTACTTGAGCAGCAGAGGGGACAGCAGTAGATCAAGAGAGGAATTTCATTAGGGCGCAATAGACGAGATGGTGGTCTAAACCTCAGGAGAAGGGGTGAAAAGCCCACTGGACTGCATCATCACTTGTGGGGTTGACAGCTTTGGGTTAGAACATCTTACCAATATAGACACTTCCCTAATTAAGTCCTCACTTGCTTATAGAAAGTTAATTGATGAGATAATTGGGTGGTGGTGGGGGTCTCTGGCTAATTACTCCTTTGGAGGGTTTTTAGACACGGGAGGTGAATTGCTTTTATAATAGTAGTCATGACGCTGTGATGCAGAGAAACCATAAAATCAATTGATGGATTGTTTTTAGGAAAATGTGCAAGCACATCAGTATTAAAAGTGATCTCAAGTCACTTAACAGAAAGTTACAATCTCCAAGCTACACTGGGACATCCCAATTACATGGTAACACTTAAGTTCATGATGACGCATACATGTTATGAAACAGTGCACTTTAGTCATGCCGAGTGGCATGGTTCCCATGGCTGATCCACACTAAAATATCTCAGCAACTTTTGAAAGGGTTGTTATGAAACTTTGAACAGACAGTCAAAGTGTCCAGAGAATAAAGCTTACTGACTTTGATGATCCTCTGAATTTGTATCTAGCGCCACCAGCAGGTCAGAGTTTTCAGTTAAATCCTGATGGATATCTCTATCTTCTAGATGGAATGTCAAAGATTTTCCACAGACATTTCAAGACAATAAATCCTAATGACTTTGGTATTTCATCTAGCACATTTGTGGTTAACATTTATGCTTTTTCAAAAAATGGCCATGAAATATGATAGAAACATCCATTTGTAAACTGCTGTGATCCCTTCAAGGTATACCATGCAGGATTTACTAATATAGAGTCATACAGAATTAATCGCTTTCAATCATCATTTCAATTCACTACAAGAATGTGGCGGTGTATTTATCTGCAGACACTCTGCCCTTTGTCTGTATTTTCTTACTTCCTTCTTATTTTGCTATGTTCAATATGTTTCTAAGCGTGTAGTCCCACAGCAAGCAGGTGCAGGTAGGGACTATATAAAAAAGTAGCAACCAGGCACCAGACTGTGAGCAGCACACATCTAGGAGGAAGCTGGAAAAACTGCAAACACAGCACCAAAAAAAAAAAAAAAAAAAAAAAAAAAAGCAGATATAGCAAGACGAAACACCACGAAGACCAAGCTCATTTCAAGTCCAAAAGTGAATCTGGGGTTGGCTTTCGCTTTTACTTTAGCTTACAAGTGTGTTAACTATAATTTGAACTTTTCAATTAGCACCACAATCAGGTCAGAATAATTTGTCCAGGACTTTGGTTAGTAGCTAAACACCTACGAAACAAATGACTAAGGATAATTAGCACATGCTAGCATGCTATCGTGGTAAACTAAGATAGTGAACAGGGTAAACATTATACCTACATGTTGCCACACAAATCTTGGTATTTAGCTCAGAGGACTACTGTGTATAAGTATAACCTCACACAGCTGCTAGTGTGGCCTTTACATTTTGCATTAAAATACATTTAGGGTTATCAGATTGCAGTCTGATAGTCAGATAGCGTTTGACCCCATGAAAGTAGTAGTGTAGGACCAAACTGAACACAAGTACAGATGCAATTCTGTTTTTAATCCACAAACATCAACTATGTGGGCAAAACATATAAATGCACACAACTGTTTCAAACCAGCGAAGCAGCAGCGGCTCTCCTTCACTCCGTGCTGAAGCTGCAGGGCGCACGGTGGTTTCTCTTTCATTTGATGCTAACACAACTGTGGTGACACCCTCATTTCGATCACTGCCCTTACAATCAGGTAGGCCGGTGTCATTCTTTGCTGTTGACTTCTAAATCTCTCTGACTGGCTCTGATGTGTTAACAAAGAAAACTATGAACCAGCAAAAAACTTTTTTTTAAGATGTTCGTTTTACTTTTAAGCCAATATTGTCTTTGAAAGGAGACAATATCATGGTGTGCACAATGTGTGATTTTTAAAAGTTATAAAACCAAATTATAAAAACATTTTTTTTTCATTCTTATCATTAATGACAGGTGGGGGCTGGCGTGGGGCTCGTTTGAACTGCGTTTGGTTATTTGAGCTGGACAGAGTGATTGGATCTCAACTGGATCTTAAAATAGACACAGGAGAGACATTTTACTGTAATACCAGGTGTGAATGTAATCAGATTAAATGAATATGAAATGCATTTTAATTCAAGGTGTAAATGGGGGCCTTTTGTTTTGTCTTGCTACAGCAGTTTGGGAAAACCCCACGAAAATACTGCTGCACACGGATAACAAAGGGTCTTATCACTCCTTGAAAGTGTGTGTTGTGTGGAAGATGAAAGAAGCTTCTAGCTCATGTAATTCTGAACATAACAATACATTAAATAGGATCCTTTGAAATGCACTTTTAATTGTGTTCAGTCCTTGAAACAGAATGTTAATGTTTTACCTTTTCATGTAGATCTCAGACTCATACAAACACTTCTCATTACACAGGCTTCATTTTAATGAAGATGAGAATATGTTAAGCATCCCAGATACAGGCGAGGAGCTGAGATGAAACTGTTCTGAACACTTCAATTGTATTCAAAGGGAGTTCCAGACAAGTACGCTCCGCATGGATTTACTGTCCCTGGGGAAAGGGACAGACTCCATTGCAATCTCCTTTCTCATTTTACCCCCCGAAAAGGTGTTGGCAGTGCTTTGCATCTAAAGTGCCTCAGAAATTATCAGTGTTACAAGACTTGACATTAAGAGACACAACTTAAAGATCACTTTAAAGACCACCGAAGGAAAGGGAAAATTAAGAAACAGAGGTTTCATGTGATAAACGCTGCTGTGAAACTAATTTATTTAAATAGCATGTTACTGCGGAGAATATTAAAATGGTGATCTTGGTGAGAAGTAAATAGTAAATAGCATACTGCGCTCACTTTGTGATGCATTAAACTCCACTGTAAATCCAGAAGAATTTCCCTCATAACTGGGTCACACATCAGATCTGCAAACTAAGCATACTTAGTCAGAAGCCTTGAAAAATGCTTGAGACTCCCAAACCAATCACACTGTGGCGAAGGCAATGCCTGCTTGTTATCTTTGCTAATACAGAGTTCATATAATACATGGAAAGAGATTAGATCTTCAGTCATCTGACAGCCTTTTCATCCCATGATCCATCATGCCAGAAGTCTATTAGTACAGTGTGCTGATAAGAGAAATAGGTCACAATATGATGGCAAAGCACTTGCAATAGCTTTGTTCAAAATATGAAACACTGCACCTGATTTGAGAATCCTCTCCAGACACAGATTACAGTTTAAGTGAGGTTTTAGCAGTCTGAGCAGTCTTTCAAATGGTCATTCTACTGCTTTCACAGATCTCTGCATAGTTATGCCAATAAGGATATTAAGGAAATGCAAATGCACCACCATGCTTCCTTACCTGAGGCAATGCAGCCTGCTAAGGTTCAACACAGCAACCAAAGCGGAACTGCTCACTCTCCCTCGTGTACAACTGCAGCCCACGGCAGCTCAGGAAATGTAGCGATGAGCCAAACAGTAAACCGAAATATGGTCACAATAACACCTTCCACTCAGGGATGCTTGTTGTGCAGCAGTAGCCACAGAATTAGCTTAGCATCACTTCTGTCTGGTTAAAAAGAAAAAAGTCCCGCAACACCTGTGTGTGTGTGTGTTGGCTCATTATTCCCAATGTTATAAATAAAAGATAAAACATTACTCATGTTTCCAGGTAAAGAAATTACCATATTGGAAAACATGCCCTTTTTTTAACTCCCCATTTAATTTATGCCTTACTTCTTTATATTGCAGAAGCGGCTCAGTGTGCGTCTTTTCTACTCAGTGATTCAGCTTCCAGCTCCACAGTGAAAACCCATAAGTAATTAGGCGTGACCCTCTGGGCTTCATGAATGTGTGTATAAAAAAATTCACTATTAATAATCCAGTAGTTTTTAAGATTTGTGGTGGACGATTGCCAGATAGACAGATCGACATTGCCATTCAAAGAGCCATGCTGCCAACACGGCTGAAAAAAAAGCCCCTCCACACTTTGACATAATGCCTCCCAAGGCAGAACACAAACATCTTATGCATTCAATATGCATGATACATTTACATGGGGTGGGGGTGCTCAGTAAAACCGTCACTGTGTGGGGCCTTTAAGCTATCCTGAGAACAGCAGAGAGGTCACATGGCCCTATCACTGCATGGAGCCAAATTTCTCACCAGCCATTCATCCATATTTGCATAACCTCCTTATTTGCCATGGGAAACTTATATCAAAGGTTTCTAAGAACATTTTGCTTCAACATCTCTGTGACTATGAAAAGTGAGAGAGGAGACAGAAAGGCTGACTAAAGGAAAGTGTTTTACTCCAGACCTTCTTTATTCTTTTTTTTTTTTTTTTGTTCTTTACAGCATAACATTGCTCTTTTTAAAATTCCTATCTCAAAAATATAATAAGTGGATCACTTACACTGATTCAACATACACAACATTTGAAAAAACACATTCATAAACATCAAAAGGAATGTTTAAGTAGTTTGTGTTTACGTGATTATTGACGTTCTTGCATTATGAAATCAGATTTTTAAAACGTTTCATGAGCCTTAATTAACAGCATGTCTTTTCATTGCAGAGCAACCGACCGCTCTGCAGAGTGGCTTGTGAGTTCTTGGAGCATGTTTTTAAATGTCGAGTTTACTCTCTATGTTAAACAAAATCCTCAGTAATCCTCAACACTAACTACATGGTTGTATTATGGCCAACAAATAAACATTTTCACCTTTGAAACTGAGAACTCACATTTTTGACATTAGTTCTGTGTGGAGCGCTAAATACCCATCACTGGTGATGGCGATGAAGAAGACAATGGCCAAAGATATCAATCACACAGGACAAAGATTTTGTTTTTAAATCTGGATGCTTCTTGTTGTCAAGCTTATTGAGATTCAGATACTGACTTGATTTTTCAATCAGAGTTTTAAACCAGTGATCATCAGAAGTGTTGTACTGGCCAGTATTATAACCATTACCACTTTTCTATTTCCATCGCATTTATTGGAAACAGTAATTGGCTACAGACATTTTGTCCATATTTTCTTTTCAATTACCCACAATACAGAGGTATTGACCTCCATCAGCTTTTTAAAGGCATGATTTCATATAGTACGTGTTGAACATTAACCTACCTACAAAGAGACAGTAAACAGGCTCAAGAAACAACCGTTATCAGCTTCTCCGCAATTAGAACATCAACAGCAGTGGAGGACACTTTCATTCATTCATTCAGTATAAATGATGAGACTATTTATCATTAAAAAGCCATTTATCACAACCAGAAAAATTCAATGTGTATGTCCACTCCCGCCCGCTCCTACAAAACTCTGAGAATTTATGCCCGTACAATAATAGAGATGCATTCGTTTCCCTGGCCTGCATGTCTTTTGACGCACTGGTCAGGAATAGCGCTCCTATTTCGTTGTTTTCATTTAGTTTTTAATGAAATAAAGACTGTTTCATATTCTATTCTCCTCCTCTGTATTTTATTTATTTTTCTACCTTTATATAATCACGCAGTGATTGAGGTTAAGGTCTCTTTTCTAAGAGAGACCTGAATAAGAAACATTAATGAGATAAATATAAAGCCTATGCTCAATAACACCGGCATCATCACGCCTCTTTATGTAATTAACAAATAGCAATGAGAGTAGGCTGTGAGTGGCTCAAATAACACTAATAAATAACATATAATAAACAAAGTTAACGAATGAAACGAATGAATTTAACAAATGAATCACTTGGCCATAATATTGCTGTGGAGGAAGAGAATGTTGCTGACCGACTGCGGTCCCAGTCCTGTGTGTCTCTCTTCCAAGATGCGCCCACAGACACTAAAGGCCCGCTCTGAAGGCGCACTGGATGCGGGGATACTGAAGATGAAACGCGCCAGCTTTGAGAGCGCTGGGAAGTAGAGGGCTCAGTGCGCCTTCAGACCTTGTTTGAGCTTCTTTTCCACATCATTTGTTAACTCCATCCTGTCGCTATAGGCTACATCCCGATCCCGCAGTGTTTTTATTAGCCGCCCGTTCCCGCCCGCGGCAAAGTTCAAACCACCCGCTCCAACAAGATTTGGGTTGGGTCCCACGGGACCCGGCGGGACCCAATCCCAATGCAGCCCTCTACCCTGGATGCATTGGTTGTTGATGTTCTGGGACGGCATGTCAAGTTCTGCCTGTTACATGCATTGTCTTCTTTCAAAATAAACTTCCGTTTTCACTGGAAATTTAACATTTATATCTACAGTCTCTTTCAGAATAAATGCACTGTGACAACCCGGACAATCTTCCCCGGACCCACCGGAAACTCTCGCTACTCGCGAAAACAAACAAACAAAAAAAAAAAAAACTATATCCGGGGAGTCAAAAAGAGAGAGGCAGAGAGACTGTGGAGCAGTGGGCCGGTTGTGAGAGCATCAGAGCTCTGTGCACGAAACAGGCAGGGAAAAATAACGTAGCTAGACCGTTTATACCTCTCGTTAGCCACAACTGCCGCAACCGACATCCGTACTGACCTCCTCACGCCATAGATCCTCTCATCTGGACACACACGTTGAACAAAGTACCGCGATCAGCTGATCCAGTCACATTCATTCACCCTCCCGTTAAAACCCATAAAGCCTACACAGCCCACAGCTCACGCACACACACTGATGGGAACTGTAAGTAGGACGTTTTTTTTTTTTACTTTATTGACTGATTTTCTTTTGACAAAAGGAACTGAATTGAAAAACGAACTGATTTATTTTTGGTTTTGAAGAGGAATTGCTGATTTCTGAGTTGAACTGCCTATTTTATTTTGTTTTGTTTATTTTATTGAAAAGAAAGTCAAAACTAAGAGACATTTTGTTGTGGTTTTTTCCCTGTTGCTTCCAATACAAACTTTTTATCTGTATATGTCAATGTGGTATATGTCATTTAAAAAAGGGTGTAATCTCTAGTAAAGTTTTGTCCTTGTGTGGGATTTATACTGACTAAAAACAAAATCTTATATGCCAGGAGAGAGACCTGGCTGGCACCCCAGTCAACTAAAAACAACAAACATAAACAGTCACAGCACTATGTCGGTACAACACTGAGAAATTACTTTTTTTTCTTCAACAACTAACACGTGGTTGGATTTAAGCAACAAAAGCACGTGGTTGGGTTTACGGAAAAGGAACAGGGTTTGGCTTTACAATCATACAGGAAGCACACATCGGCCCTCCCTAGGTGAAAGTCTGTGTTTGTTTGACCCATCCACCAACCCTCCCGCTCACCCTGCCCGCCGCTAAACTGTAACGCCTACTGGCTGTATATCATGCTGAGATTTCAGAGCATTTTTTTTTCATCAGTGTCTGACGACGGAGGTCACTGCCCAAGCACCGGATTTTGACGACTCGGAGTGAGACCGGGTTGTACAGTATTTACACATCAAGCAGTAAGAGAAACATTATTGTTCATATGTAGTTGTATTTATGGCCACCTGGTAAAGGAAAATCCAATATTCACTCCCTTTTAGCTTGGTTTTTGGTCTCTACTATCTCAGAGGGAAATATCTGGCTCCACTGTAGTTGCTAAATGTTCACCAGCTAGTTGCTAATTGTGTCTCTCTGCTGAGGCTTTTCAGAGTGTTTTTGCACAGTAGAGTTGTGGGCCGGACAGATGAAAAATAAGCTTTAACTCGCTGAGCTGCCAGTTGGAATTGTTTATCTATCAACTAGGCATAGTGATATGGAAGCTGAAGTGGTTTACTGTGCCTGAAATCAGCTGAGAAATCAGCTGATCTTACATTTGATGTGTTTGAGGGAGTGAGCTTCCCACACTGAGAGGCAGCAGATTTTCTTCTTTCACATCATTATTTGATACTTTGTTAACTACACATTATCTTTTATAGCTGCTTCAAAGTCCCTTAAAAGTTCCAACTGTGTCTTGATTTGATGTTGATCACTAAGTTTACAACAAGTGTTTCTGTTCTATCTCCCAGTTAAAGAAAGAGAAAAATGGGGACAGTATGTATATGTACCTATATAACTATGATGTATTATGTGGTGATAACAATAGTGGTTCATTTTTTTATATCCCATATTTATCAAATCATTTTTCTTTAACACCTGTTTTCGAATATTTCAATCTGTTAGTATTCAAAATAAACCATGTATTTCCAAGATTTATAATAAACATGCCTATATTAATAAATAAATCCCCTGCAGACATGGTGCAGGTGCTGCTGGAAACCATTAGGCCCTACCAAACAAAATATCGGCGATCACGTTATTTTTACAAAATCGGAATCTGTAATAAAAGATAGGAGAAATCAAAACAACAACAATGGCCAGGTTTTTCATCTATGTTGTTCATTGTTGCCTCCACTTTCCAGTGTATAAAGTGTGGCGATCCTGTATATTTGTAGTTTATATTTTTTTTTATAAGACAGTGGTTATCAGCTGATGGCTTGCTCACCTCCAGACACACCCACCGGTGCTATCCAGACACACCCACCGGTGCTATCAGCCAGTGGGATGGCTCGATCAGCTGAGCCCAGGTAGACCGGCCCCTACACTATGCCGCTCCTGGCAGCATGGCGAGAGATGCCGGCGAGTGAGAAATGAGCCAGAAGTCCTCTGTGTATTCTGCCTACCACGGCATTTTACACCGCTCAAAGTCCGCGAAATAGGTGCGTTTCCCTGTGGAATATCATCCATCCGGCCACCGGCCTCCGGCCTCACCTCAGAGATTCCACCACGGATATCAAGGGATCCTACAGAGCCTCCATGCCCGAAACAACGGCGGAGCGTTACGGCATTCACCCACGGTCCCGTGAGTTGGCAAAAGCCGGGGCTTACTTTTCGTTTCATTATTCCTTATTTGGAACCTCCTGGCCGGGTTGATTTTTTTGCTTTGAAACTGAACTGAGTCAGAGCGAACAGTGGATTTTCTTTACTTCCCTGTTTACGGGAAAACCTGGGGTGGAGTTTTCTTTTGTTTAGCAAACTGTGTGGATTGAACTGAACTGAACTGTGATATGTTATTTGGAAATCCCGGAGTGGAGTTTTTTGTTTGACCTGGATTGAACTGACTGAACGGAACATTTCTTTTCTTTGGTGAAAAAAATATATACTTTATTGAAACTGATTACAGTTAAATTTTTATTTTTGAAAATTGAGTATAATTCTTTTGTTCTACAGAAACCAGGTAAAAACAATTTAATTTAGGTGTTAAGCGACCTGTTTTATGGGTTTTATGGTTTCTTTGTGGGGTTTGACTGAGTAAAACAAAAATATTTGCTTCATGTGTCAAACCGCTACAAAAGATATAGGCCTATTTTATTTGTTGAAGACAAGAAGATATTGAATTTCTTTACATTTTGTGCTGCTGAACCACTGACAAGCTTTTTGGATACTATTTAAATAAAAAACAAACCTTATGGGACAACTTGGATGCATTCTTGTTTTTTTTTTCTTTCTTAATGCTTTGCAAAGTATTGGATCAGACTTGGTATCGGACTTGGTTTCAAAATAAAGGACTCGGTATCTGATCGGATACAAAAAAAAAAACGTGACCAGAACATCCCTAGATAAAGACATGGACAGATTCCTACCAGGTCAATCAGCTGGTGCCACCAATTAGATGAGATCAACTCTGAGGTACAGAGGCATGGTTACCAATCACAATGACCTGTTATACAAGTACTACACATTCACAGCATCCTCAAACACCAAGATATGATAGCAGAGCATAAGATTATGCAAATGTATTCAAAATATGAGTATACACAGGATGGTATACACAAAATATGATAAAACATGTCCAACTAGGCCTCTAAAACTGCCCCCAGACGCGCAACTGCCCAACAACATAAATCCAGCTACTACACGGTCATGGTTTTCCTCTATTGTTACTTCAGGTCTTTCCTGAAGTTCTGAACATCATGTAAACAAAATAGTCCTGCAATCCAGATTCATTGCAGTTTAATACACGGGATGGAGGTCTGTTACACACCATCTGGAAACCACTGTAGGATTCCTCCCATATGCCTCAGCAGGAGACAAAGCTTTAAGCTTACAGATACTCAGACTTATTTATTTTTTCATAAATCTGTAAAATCAGTAGTATCCTGTTCTGTGACACCACTTTCAAAATTCACACATTTACACATTGGCACTTGTCATGTAGGAGCCATTTCTCCACTTGCCCATGGTTCCCTTATTGCTGTTCTCAATCATCAGGCTTCACTCCAAAGAGGAACAATCAGGGTCTGAGGGACACATCTGAGCAGTGTAGGCTTGTTGGCCCAGAATTCCTTTCATTACAAATCCAATTACATAAGAGTAAACAATGACATAATCCAAAATAATTAATACCTCAATATAAACCATTAAATTAGAGTCACTACTCAACGAAAGAGCCAGTACCAATTGTTGTTGCCACAGTTTGTAGCTTGTTAAGTTATTACAGTCGGCTTTCCATCACTGCGAGTGCATGATTCAGAAACTATAATAAAAAGCAAAGGGCTAACACTAGGGAGAAATATGCAGTAATATTTAAATCATGCCATCACAATGTCAAAATAAGCAACAACCCCCCCCCCCCCCCCCCCCCTCAAATTTCCACAAATGGCAACATGCCATGTGTATGACTTTTTAGTGTCCCATGGAAACAGTTTCCACTGTGTTGTGAGCTTCTCACAGCACATTTCTATATTGACAGTGTTTTTTCTAAATGCTGCATGTGTGTCATCAAGTTGGAGAAGATGTCTCATTATTTACTTGTTGAGCTCTAAAGGCCACCATACTTCTCAGATGTAAACATATATGCTGAGTGCTGCAATGTGGCATATTTGTATGTGTACAAGATGGGTGTCACAATTTAAAGTTATTCTTTACTGTTGTTTTTTTTTTTAGATTTAAGACAAAGAGAGCACACATCTCTGCCCTTACACGTGCAAACAAGGAAAGCCTTAGGCAGACGGAGCAAACCTCCCTGCCCTTCCATGTGCCTACATAGAGGAAAGCCTAATGCAGGGAGAGCAGTACAAAGTCCCCCCGGGAACAGAACAGAGCAGCATCAGTGAGAAACAGAAATGACACTGATAAGTCAGACACAATATAAAAAGGAGGAGCTGGGGTTGAGGCGGGTTGCAAAGTGGCTTGCAGAGGAAGCAGCAACACTAGGCAGGCCAGAGCAGTTTAAATAGGGCCCTCAATGAGATTTGCCAACTGACCGCCAGTTGATTGGGCTGCTTGAGATCAACTGATGTAGCTGGGATGTGAGCTGAGCTCCACATCGTGTCCTGCCTGAACTAACGCTATGGTAAATTAAGGAATTTGACTGGATATCCCAAGTTGGAAAAGAACTGGAAATTCTGCAAAAAATTAAGAAGATTTTAATAAAACAAATGAAAACAAAAAAAACAGGAATAATTCAATACTTGGCTGACAATGGCTGATGTTCACAGATGTTTTATCATTCAAATTCAACAAACCAAAGACATCATCAGTAAATTACCAATATTCGGTTGTTAAACGAGGCTTATCTATGAACCTGCAGTCTGTATAAAGAGTAGCACACCTATTCAGAAACCATTTCATTATATGGAATACACTTGCGGCAAACTGTTTATTCAGATGTATGAGAGTAAGCTCTATAAACTGTCAACACATGACTTTTGATGATAAAAAACTCAGCACTTTTTGCTGAAAAAGTGGCATTTAGATTTTTTGTTTGAATTCAACAGCACCACAAAAAGTGGCTTTAATATGCAGTACTTGCATATTATAATAGTGAGCAGTGCTGTCAAGGCCTCCTCTCTCTGTAGAGCCCATCATAATGAATTGCTGTAGGAGTTCTTGCTCCCGCATGAACAAAAGAGTCCGTTTCAAATATCAGAAACTATTTAAAGCTTTTGCAATCCAGCAAGAAGTCCAAGCTCTCCATTCAGAGCCCCATCACTTAATCTTTAATCTACTGTACTCTGTCACTGGAAATTTCCCTTTTCCACGTCCATCAAGACCTTTGCTGAGCACTCACTATTCACACAATCAATCTCATCACTCCACACAAATGTAGGCAACTGCAGACGAAATGAAGAGGTGTTTCTGAGTGAAAATAAAAAAGCTGACTTTTTGCTTTTTTTTATTTGCCTTTTGCCTTCCTTGGGATTAATGTAAGGAGCAGACACTCAACAGCTGAAAGAGCAATAATGCAGCGTGCATGTCACAGTGCACACCAATAAAACGATGCACACACACCCACAGACACACTCAAGTATGTCAATGCAGGGGCATCATTTTCAGGGCAGTTCTCAGAAACTCTCTTTTCAAGTAACACATTTAATGTATGTGAATGGTTTCAATGACATCTTTCAGCCACTACACTTTTTGAGAATGTGTTTTTTTATATATATTTTTCATTGGAAAATGTTGCCAACACTGGGGCAGAGAACAAACTAAAATTTGCAGTATTGCTTTATGTCTGAAACTACAGCCTCTGGCTCTTGTGCCAAAGAACAAACAAACAAACAAACAAAACAACAATAAACTGAAAGGTCAGCCAAGGGCAAACAAACACATAAAACTAAATATTTGCTAATGTCTTTGTCCAGACCCCATGCCTCGCAAAATACATTTCACATCATAGTTACACGGCAGCTGACCCGCCGAGCCGTGCTTTAAAACCAAACACTAACGCAGTTTTGCTGTCTGCCCTTACAAACTCTTATTTACAAGTCCCAAATGAGCCCAGAAGATTAAACATTAGGAGTCTTTTGCCTACTAGGCTACAAACAGAATTGTTATTGAAGCAGAGGTTGAACAGTCCCATGAAAGGTCCCTCAATAATTACACCATGCTCTGAATGTCTTGATCTCAGTACATGCCCGTGTTCTCGGTGCTCTGTTTTCATGTGGTTGAGAACATGGGGAGCCTCAGATCTTGTAAAAACTGGCAACTAACAAAGATCTTGAAGATCAAGAGCTGCAGATTTATTTTTGACGACACCATTCAGTGATATGCAAATATCGTCCCCTGCTCGGCGCACATTTTTTTTCCTAGTGTGCTCGTGAGAATGGAATGAAATGTATGCATGATGAAATGTGTGCACGGTACCACAACAGAGGAAACATAATGTGTGGTATTCAGGGCTAAAAATGGCCCAACTGGACTGGAAGGACCCCGCCATTGTGACATCCAGGGCATTATTATCATGAGAAACAATGCTGCATGCATATTTTTCAATATACACCCCCTAATGTGTTAGTCACAGTGGCTTTTCTCATGCTAATAGCATAAAAGTAATTCAGTTGAATAAAGAGCACATATTTCTATATACTATATCACATATTAATGCAGTTTCTCTGAAGCTCTGTCTATTGTACAGAGGTTCTCAGAGCAGGTTTTCTGATGTAAACTAAGGTCAGCACCTTATAGCAAATACATTAAATGGCTCAAGGATTCACACGTATGAGTTGGGGCACAAATACAGTGTTGATATAAAACACTTTATATCTTTAAAATGAATTCTTTCTCATAAAAAAAACCAAAACTTTAGGTGAAACAAAAAACAAGGTGTGAACAACGGTAAACACTGATGTCTCTTTTACATTGATTGCTATGTCGGAGTGGCAGTTTTGAGCAAAGATGACAGTCTTCTGTTATTACTGTTTGTGTCCACGATTTTATATCCCAACTTTGGGTGGGTGATGCCTTAAAGTAAACATTCGAGGTAGTTCATTTTATTTAGCAGAAGCATAGTGGCGCTTGAGTTACACAAACTATCTTGTAATCTAAACTTTTGGTGAGAAATGTTGGCCAATACCAACAACATCTGAGCACTTAAACTGCGGGTTCACATGTTGTCAGTCACAGTAATCAGATCAGCCCTATGCACAACATTTGAACAAAAAATAAACTTGAAGGCATCTCACTGGACAATGTTTATTTTCCTCTTTATCCCAGTTTTGTGTCAAAATCTATTTCCTTTCAAATAATGTGTCCCTCCTGTTAGAATAGTGAGGTACTATGGACCGCATATATCTCCACTAAATCCCACTGTACAAAAATGAAGCCAAAATATCCCAGATACAGCTGCTGCCATCTTGCACAGGTGATGTCATTTGGAGTCTGCACAGTAGAGATCTCTGCAATTACGAGTTACCGCCCATAAACCCGTCCAGCGCCATTGATCGCGTGCACACAGATTGGCACACAAAGCCAATGATGACGTAAACCCCCTTTGATTAGCATCTAATGACTAATTAAAACCAAACTTATCAGAATAATGAACCCTTCAACATACAGCAGTGTGATATGAAATAACTAAAATGTCAGAAACCATCTTTGGGAAAAAAATATTTATTTGATCTGTACTTTGATCTTTTAGTTTGGCCCATGTCCCATCCACTAATATGGTGGTGGCAGGGTTTAGCCAGGTTGTTCTGGCTTCACTTTTTGGGAGCTGTCATGTCATTCATCTTTATGATACAGTCTATGTGTGGTAGGCCTACCCTTCACAGTCAATATATCAGCAGGATTAAATACACCAGCGTCCTGCTCTTACCACCTGAGGTAGCTGAAGCCACTGTTGCTGCTTCTCAAAGTCACGTAGTCTCTTCGGTGAGCAGCTGAGTAAATGCTTTTTTAATCTGTCTGGGTTACCTAAAAATTAGAAATCATGTTTATTTTTGTATCGTCCAAAAGTTGCACATGTCTGTTCATTTACAGTTTTTGCTATAAATATAAATATATATATATATATATATATATATATATATATATGTATACACATTTTTTTTGTTTAAACTACGTTAATCACATGCCCATGCACACTGATGTTAGCAGAGGGTTTAGTCCCAATAGGTTCACTCCAATAGCACTTAATGCACTTTCTGTTTGTTTTGACAAATATTACTCAATTTCTATGACTTCATGTGAGAATTTCAGAGAGCAGTGTCACACTAAGCCCTGAATGGCACTGCTATAAATGTTCTATAAATAGTGTGAATACACTCCAGACATTCAAATCCATGCACTGTAATTGCTGCATATTTGATGAAAAAGTATCTTCTTATTGTGATCAACAGGATTAAATACGTCTGCTTTGTGATTTACATTTTTGCTTATTTGCTCCCAGGTTAAGCAGAGCAATTGCTGTCCTCCCAGGCTTAATCCTTTGATCCAGGGAGAGAGAGTTGGTGGAATGTCAGTGGGATGAACAGAGCTGTGACTGGTGAGAGACGAAAAGAGACAGGCAGAGAAGAGGCGTTCTGTCAATCACGTTAGTTGGAGAAAACCACAAGCTTTGCGTCTTAATGAATGAGCCAATGTCCACTTTAAGAGGACGGGCATGTGAACCGCACTTTGACATTGTTTAGTTGAATAGAGACTAGCAGCAAAGAGACAAGGAGAGACAGGAAGAATCCATCCTGCCTTTTAACGATGGAGGATGGAGGGAGCTTTGGTGCAGATCCACAGTAAGGAAGAGGACAGCCACAGCTGCGAACATGATGCAAAACAAGGTGTAGAGGAGAAAATAAAACAGCCTGTAAAAGCACTTTAAAAGTCAAACTGCAAAAATGTTGGGTAAAATGTGGAGACAACTGCCAACTTAATACAGAAGCTAATAGGACAGAATATGATACCTGCCTTCAAACATGCAGTACACACTGCACATGTATTTATGACAACTTGCACAGTAACTCATTCCCAAGTATTATAAGGGGCTGGAAAGTCCCTATAGGGCAGGGAGGGGGGGTGGAAGGGTCCAAAAAACCTTGGACTTTCACCTGGGTGCCTGCTGTTTGCTTCCTATTTAAATGGTAAGCAAAACCATTATGTGTTTTTCTAAATCTAACCACATGCTTTGTTGCACATGGAAATAAACACAAATACAAAATGTTTTAGCAATGTTGTAAGTTTATTTTGAAAGAGAATGTATGAATCTGTGAAATTTCCTGTGAAAACAGAAGTGTATTTTGAAAAGACACAATGCATGTAACAGGCGTCCCGGAATTGACACGGCGTCCCGGAATGTCACCGTCAGAAGCAGGAGGGTACACATTTAAGACTTTTTAATACCTTTTTAATACCACCTTAAATGAATTTACGACCAAACTTGCAATGGAAATACACATTATTATTAGGTGAGTTTAAGTTTAATATGTTTGATGTAAAAAGAAGAGAAAATCTCATCACTGTCATAAATGCTATTCATTATTACAACTCTTCTTCCAATGATTGTAAACAGTCATTGGGTCTGTCAGGCTGATGAAATTTTTGTGGTAATATGGCCGACTAATATTGAAGACCTATCAACTTTGAATTTAAGGCAATCGAAGACTTTCTAAAGCCTTACATTAAGGAAACTTAATTTAAGAAATTTCACGACTTTTTAAGGACCTGTAGACACCCTGGTCCACTGACCAAACTGCGATATTTGGTGAGTTGAGATGAGAACGTGTTGGCCATTTTGTACCACGTGCAGAAAACGCCTCCTGCTACAGTATTAATTGATTCATATCCTTATCTCTTTTCTCCTCACCTTGGTTTGATACTTCTTTAATGGTTGAAGTTCCCTTCAGATGGATTGATGCAAAGTCATTGACTCTTTTGCAAGGTTCACTGCAGACTAGCTCTTCCTGCTCTGTCAGGGGCCAGACCACAATATCATTAATAATATAAGAGGAAGACAATACACCTTGGCTCCTAATGCACAATGCCAGATTACTGAATTGCCTTGTGGGACGGGGGAAATACTGGACTATCCAGGTTGCAGTCTAGTCTTCACGACTGTAATACTTTTAATATGAGAAGTATTATGCATGTATTCATTCTGAGTGACTAGTTTTATAACTGTATTATTATAAAACATGGCCTGAGGATGGATGGCTGAGACATGTTCGGAGTCTGTGTTATTAATGCACAGGTTTATCTGAGTAGTAGCAAGGCCTCTAACTAACAAAAAACCTTCTGCTCACCATCTGCTGTAAAATTACTCATGCCTTTGAATAGTACATTGATTAGCTATGGCTAATGTGTTTGTGTACCATAGCAATGGGTATCAATATGCAACAGAGGTGTGATATTCTGCAGGTTTCATGAACTTGTTTCTTTTTGTGCTTAAAGATCTGTCAGTCAGTGAATCACATTGTCAGTGTACATGAAAATGTGCTGACGCTTGGCATATTATAACTCGTGATAGCTACTTCTGATTTTAAAAGCTAGAATAAAGATTATATTTCATGTACACCCAAAGCCAAGCCAGGTATTATACAAGGAGTGAGTAGTTTTCCAGTGCCTGGAGCAGTAACATCGCTGTAGCAGTGACACAGTGTGGTACTTATATTATTCAATCACTGCGGGACGATACGCTGCATAATGTATACGCTAAAGTATGAGAATGCAGCACCCTACACAGCTGGTGAACCACATCTTAAGTCACTGTCTTTCTGCCGAGCTAATGCCTTGCAGTTGGTATAATTTGCCGAGCAAAATAAAGAAACAACAGAAGTCAATATGTGTCAAATAAAATCAATTGTCTCATTAGGGGATACAAAATGGAACATTTTTCACAGACAAATGAAATGTGATAGCCTGCAATTCACTACACCCTTCGCCTTTTGAATTTTGTTAGTGCTGTAATCACACTGAGATTGAGCTCTTGTTTAATTAAAATAAACAAAGGGAATGGAAACCATATCCTTATAACGAACATTCAGACAGCCTGATAGCTTCAAATATGTCTTTTTTTTTCGTCTTTTTTATTTGAATACACCTCTCCATACCATAATTTTTCTCCACGCCATAGACTTTAATATCACACTGTAAATTAGAATTAATGTCGGAAAGATTTTACATGCAGGTCTTGATTTATAGACATTTGAATCTAGCGCACCAGATTAAAATTACAAATTCACACATGCAATCTGCATGATGACAATGGATTTTACTCCATTAATAGAACCAGGCTACAATAACCTCAATTCTCTAATGATCCTTTAAGGCACCTGATGACCGCTGACACACTTCAGATGACCACTGAGTGCACCTGTGGATTTAAGCACATGCAACGTTTCCTGTGGTGATCCATCATGGCTCCAACCTTCAACCATAGTCCCCCTGATGGGGAAACTGTAGTGAACCTAGTTTCACTCAGGGATAATGAACAGAGGTCATGACCTGATGGTTCAGCCTGACCTCACTCCCTCACCTTTCCCCTCTAGCTAGAAAAGTCACTTCCTGTGGGTTTCGATTACTCACTCGCCGCCGGTTCTCAAAGAGCAGTGCTACTTTCCTCTTTGATTTTACAGCAGAAACTCTTTCCCTCTTCTCCAGAATGAGCAGTTTTGTTTACTTGCCCTCAAAGTAAATGTTATACAAGAATATACAAGCAGGCGAGCATTAGTACATTCTGAATTCAAAACACATTGGACTATATATCAGTCAAGACATTTCATATTAAACACGATTTGTCACGGGGCCAAGGGAAAATAAAGGTCGGACAGAATAATAAACAAATACTGTATGAATAGGGTATGGCAGTTTGGGCCATAAGCTTGAGACACGTCACATTTTCAATCTCCACCAGTGGGAGGACAAATCGCCTGAGAGGAGGGATTAGGGTTGTGAATCACTGATGGAATAAAAGCCTCTTGTTGTTGCTTTGTAATTGTCTCTGCCATATTTACATGTTAAAAAATGGAAATCTTTTGTTAGGTGCTGGCATGAAAATCGTTCTCCTATGAGTCAGCAGTGATGTTAAATATTCATGACTTTATGTGGAAAGCAGCATTTAGGTCCAGGATGCCAATGAGAAGTAAGCAAAGGCACGGATTAGCAGAGGTGACAGGGTTGATGAATACAAACATTTAGGAGATTATGTTTTTGATTGGAATAATGCTTTGCAGGCAGATTTATTCGGAGCATTGGGGGAATGATTAGATTTCCATCCCCCCCATCATCCATATGGAATTTTGACATGCTGTGTACGCCGGCTCCCCAGAGGTGGGGTGGCATTCAGTTTTCTACTGTGGAGGGGGAATTGATCCACAAGGTGACACCCAGTATAAGAACTGTCAATAGAAGGTCAGGAGCTCTCCACCGCCAAGCATACAGAGTGTGTACTAAGCCTCCTGTGCAGCCATGCAGCGTCGATCAATGTTATATGAGAAGGTTGTAAACATCCAACTGAATCACCCTGCAGCTTTGCATTGGATTGCAATAGGCACCAAGCCGCATGAGATCGGGATGAAAGGGAAGGGGTTCCGAGAATGAACTTAAAATTTTTGACAACCTTACAAAACAACACTCACCAAGTACTGGTGGTTTGATAACGTGTGAGAGAAAAAAAAAATCAAATCAAATAAAAAAATACAGTGGGATTCAGTGATTTCTTAATAAATGTGATCACTTTCATGTGACAGACAAAACATCTTCAAGCAACATTAAATTTCTGTTTGATGTTTCCTTGTCAGTGTCAGTAAGATAACAAAAGAAACACACTCACACACACCAGTACAGACACGTAGACACGCGGGCAGGCTCAGATGCACACACTGTTACAGTGGGGGGAAAAACTTCAGAGATGAATTTCTGTTCTTAATGTTTGACTTTGATCTGCTTTATTTGATGTGCACTACTGAAAGAATGAGTTCCACTTTTTTTTTTTCTCTTTGACCTGCTTCCTGCTTCGACATCAAATAAGCAGTGTCCTCTTGTACAGGAGATTGAAAGGTTGCTAAAGTATACCGAGGCCTAAATCAGAGAAAATATTTGGCTCTCCTAAAGTGAGTGAGTTTTTGCCTTAACTTATCATTATGAACTAAATGTTGACTGCACAATGTAATGACAATGGAATAATGACACATTATGTATTCAGACTGGTTCCTTATAAGCCTCACTTTCACTAACATACTTAGACACCAAAGTCCAAGCAAGACTGTGTAATGCCATGCTAACAGTGATCATACTAGATTTTTACCAAATTAAAAATGTTAAAAATAGGATGGTCAATATAACGTTACAGCCATTCATTATTATACATGCATTCCAAGGCACTTGGAGATATAACCAGACTGCTAGCACAAAGACAATACTTTTCACTCACTATCTCTAGGTGTCATTGTCTGGGTCTGTCAATTGAGTCATCAGCTTCAATGGCACAGCGGCGCACCTTCTGTCAGCCTACCACCTCACTGCTCCTCATTTTAAATATGGTTCTTTCTCTGCCGTGGTTCTTTCTTGCTGCCTTCGTGCATGCCCTCCACCTCCCCATCACCTTCTAGCCTAGTCTTTACAGATTCATCAGCCTCATCCGCCTCAGTGGTCAGCAGCCTCAGAGTCATCAGCCACCACCACCACTGGCTAAACAACATGGGGGAATTTATCTTGCTGCCGCTCAGATGTCCCTCAATCACAAAATATCTCCCTCTGGTGTCCGAGCACCAAACCCTTCTGTTAAAACTTAATCAGCACAAATCACTGTAAATCTGTACACTCATATTATGTATTAAATATTATCTTTTTTTATTCTTCTGTCTCTCCTGTTTGAACAAGCCATACATGCCAATGTGTCAGACCGGCACATACGGGTGCCTCACAGAAGTCAAGGTCGCGCTCCTGGAATATAGATCTGATGATCCCAGAAGTTAACAAGACATTTCTCTTAAAAACAAAAAATGCCAAAAAACAAAATGGCCAGTCAATTTTTGTCAAAGCCTGTTTATCAAAATGATTGTTTTAGCTAGCATTTGACAAGTAGCATGCTTATGAATTAGCATCATGGGAGCTGCAGACTTTGAATGCAAATATAGGGCCACTGGAATATGGACAAATATGATATACAAGCTTTTCAGAGCAATTGAGAGAACCATCTCAATGGAGGCTCAATTGGAACAGTCCTGTAGCCCCCCCAAAAAAAGAAGTCAGCATTGTACATTTCTGAAACCATGGTTATATTAGATTTGTACATTCAGACTACATGTATATGAGCTGGGTTTCTCTCTAGCAGGGGGGGATGGTGGATGGCGTGACAACTTGGCGAGATGGCTGCCAAGCAGCAAACCGCAGTTGACCCCTGTTCAAGACCAGTGTTGGGTAAGGGTTACTTTAAAAGTAATCAAAGTACGTTACTGCGTTACTTTTTTAAAAAAGTAACCAGTTACTTTACTGTGTCACTCCCTGAGTAAAGTAACTCAATTACTTTAAAAGTACTTCCAACGTTACTCCCTGAGAAAAGTAACTCAAGCACTTTTAAAGTACTTTTGAGTATTCTACATTTCCTATTGGGCAATGGACCACAGGGCGCTAAGCCTACATTTTTGTGTTTATATATTTACTTTTTATCTGCTCCGTTGTCTTTATAAAGTTAACTGTCTGTGTGCTGTGTACATACATCTACTGATGCTTCTGGACACATCATCAGTGATGTTCCTGGAATCTTAGGGCGTTTCAGGTCTCTCAACATCATACGCCCTCCTCCAGGTGACCCAGCCAGGGCCGATCAGACCCCAGCTTGTGTCCAGATGGCTAGCTAGCTACTATGACTCCATGGCTCTCCTCTTTTGAGCCACAGCCATCTTGAGGCTCTCTCTGCCGCATCGGTGGTACTGCGGATGGCTCTCCTCTTTCTCTCTCCCTCAATGCCTAAAATACTGAAGGCTCTGGCCAAGGAATGGGCTGCAAATCCTCTGCATCCAACCTCCACAGGGAGATACCTCGTTCTCCACCCAGCCTGCTGACAGTCGCTGACCAGTCCTGCATACTTGGAGAGCTTCCTCTCAAAGGCTTCTTCCAAGCGATCATATCGCACCGTCATTTCAAACTCAACAATTGTTTCAAATTAAAAGCCCCTTTTAACCTCGGCTGAGAGAATCCCTCCATTTTTTAAATAGATTTTTATTCTGAAACATTTGTCAGAACTTCCTGTGGAAGATACAGTAGCTTGATAGTTTACGTATGGCGCTTCAAATGTAGCTCCTGCCATCTGCTGACGCTTTTAGGTGACTACAACAACATGTCGGCTGGCACATGAACAGACACAAATAATAGTAAAAGTGATAAAAACAGGACAAGAATAACCCGATGACATCACACACTCTGTGAAAGACGACCGGGGATAATTGGTGAGTACCAGCGTGTAGCGTGTACCAGGCATAATGCAAGTCCTGAGTCTGAAATATGTCTGTCAGCGAGTCCTACTCCACCTACTTAGACTCCACCATAGACAACGGCAGCATTTCTCCGACCACGTAGCGAGCCACAAGCTCCGTGGCTTCTTTCAGACTGATAAGTTTAACGTTATCTCCATTATTAGAACCAATCGACAGCCGTTGCTGTTTCGGAGCTGAAGGACCAGCGTTCTAAAAGTAACGGAAGTAACTGATGTCTTGTTTGAAAATGTACTTAAGTATTTGATTACTCAAACAGCAAACTAACGCTTTAGGTTACTCGTTACTGCAAAAAGTAATCAAAGTACTCTAACGCGTTACAAAGTAACGCGTTATACCCAACTCTGTTCAAGACCAGCAACCACAGTTTTTATTTTTAACGAAACATTGGTAAGTTTCCAGCCATGTTTGCTGCAACCAAACCAAGTATTTTAGGCCAAAACTTAATGTTTTCCTAACCCTACTAAAGTGTTTTTTGTAGCTTAACCTAACCCAATGCTAATGACATATCTGCTACTAATGAAATGTACAAATTAACATATCTGTGGGTCTCCAGAAACGTTTATTGTGGTGATTGGGTTGAGTGTAACACAAGCTAGCCCAGAGGCCACCCTATAGCAGTGTCACATGGGAACATAAAGAGTTGGTGTTAATGGCCTACTCTTTGTGCTTGGTGGGCAAATAGTCTAATTCTTTCTATTACAACTTGTTCTTAGTTTGGACAGCAGTATACAGTACTGCTCTATACCATTTTACCTTTCCCACTGGCCCTGCTCAATTATCCAGGGTTTAGGCTGTTTGACTGAAAGATTAGGGAGCTTATGTTAGCAGCGGACATCTAACAGTTAAATGTTGTACTTAGCTTCACTTGGGCTGCTGCATGGAAGTCCAATTATTTTGAATTTTGTAACCAGTGGGTTAGACAGCCTGCCAATCATTCAATTAAATAGATGTGTGTGCAGTATATACCTGCAAGGGAAGCTCCATCACTTCACATCACCGCTGCTACTGCTGTCATGTTGCATTCCCGGTCAAGTGGTATGTCCGTTGTGTAACTCTTACAGCATTGTTCTATTTTTTGTTCATTTAAATTACTAAGTTATCGCTGTTTCAGACAGATGATTTCACACTGCTGCAGCTCTTACACTGTGTATATTTGTGCTTTGCTTCCTGTTGCTGTTTGAGAAAGCTCTATGTTATAGACTGTATTTATGTACAATATGCGTTTAGGTATAGGAAACAGTATTAGTGTAATGGAGTATCCTTGTTAAGCATCTTAAAAATCTGCTAGTCTTGAGTTTGAATCCCAGGCATGCCCACTTCATACTTTTTCTCATCCAGAGTACAAATAACTTTGCTGTCTCAGTAAATAGAGATAAATACAAATAGCTGCTCCCTATTGTAGACTGTTTAGCTTAACATTTTGTCAGAACACATGGGACTCTGAAATAAAATAAAATGGAAATAATACAGTCATTTTTAATATTAATATGAAAATAAATTAAATAAAATGTGAGTTAAAAAGATCCAATTCCAGTGGATTATTCACAGCCAAGTCCACCACCAAAAGTCAGCTTATCATGACAAGAAAGGAAACAAATAAACTCATGAATAAATGCAAATGGGTATAAATATGCACATACATAAGCCAGGCCACGCTCGTCTGATGACAAGAGGTGGTCGGATACAGAGCTTTACCCCATTGCTGATGCGCTGTTGAGCAGGGCACCCCTGCTGGCCCCCAAAAAGACTCGACTACAACCCCAGTACCCCGTTTGCAATCTAAATGCACTTAAGGCACAGTTCCATGTTCTTTCCTCTGTTTGCATTGTGCTGGTAAAGGCGCCTCTGTATTCTGACAGTAGCAGGGTGCTGTGTTGAACTGTACACCGTGTCTTTCAGACTGACAGGTTTGTTTGTATGCAGAACACACACAGCCATCACCTGGGGAGCAGCTGGGCCTCAGAGCAGAATAGGAAAGTTCAGACTTGCTCAACTACACCTAGATGAACAAAAAGGGCTGTATAGGGATAGACACAAAGAAGGACACAATTGTTTACATGTCCATCCACATGTAGCACTGGACTTACTAAGGGAGGTAACAGCATACAGGGTAATGGATGTCAAAGACCAGTCTCCTCCAACTGTTCAAAAGCCATTAGAGGAGGGGCTCTATATTAAAAAAACAGAGGCAGGAGCCTTTTAAAAATCACAGCAGGAGTAATGGCATTAAAAAGACAAGATTGATGTGTGAGGAAGGACTGACACGCGTGAAGGACACAGGAGCTTGGCCTCATCTTCAAAGACAACAAGGACTGTCATAGCAGTGAAAATGGTAACTAACAGAATTATTTTGGAAAGTGGCTGCTAGGCTCTCAGCCAGCACTCCAACCACAGATTGAGAAGGGGAAGGGTGGTGTCTGCCTCTGCTTACAACACTGTTACAGCATCACTACCTCCACTTTCTCCAAAAAGGCCACCAGCCCAGAGTGGTGTGGGTGCCACCTGAGGACGAGAAATCACATTTAGAGGGCATCTCACTTTTGTTTCCTTGTGAGAAGACCTTTTATGTTGTCATGGGGGGGTTAACATCCCCACAAATACTGCCTGACAACTGGATAAGTCATTTTGATGAACAGCAAATTGTATTCAGTTTTATTACAGACTAAACTAAAGGCCTTTACACACTGGGGGCATTTTTTTCTTCTTCGTGCAATTAATTTGCACATCAATATATTTTCTGAACTGTTATTTTCATCATAGTGTACTTTTACAAAGACAGCAAATATCTCACAGTAAAAAAGTGACAATTTTGGGGGTTTTTTTGGAATGAGGTCTGAGGTCTGAGCTTTTGCACTTTGGAAAACACATCGATCACAGTGCAACTACACATATGAGGATAATAAACAACACCATATAGACTCCATGGTCTTCACTGTATCTTCATAGACTTTATTACTCCTATCAACCCTGACAAAGTCAGCACATACCAGTCCCTCTTCCTCCATTCTTATTAGGGACGCACCAATGTATTGGCTACAAAAATTGACTGGCGACAAATCGGTATCGGACGATATTCGCCTTGTTGACTGCCTATTTGCAAATAATATGACATCGACCAGTGGCAGTGGCTGATGTTTTTTTTTTTTTTTCCCCATTGTGTCACAATTTTGTGCAGGCTAAAAAGCAGAGCTCTAGACTAACGGCATCCTATTGTCCCAGAGACAATTACGTGTTTGGCATGAACAGAGATCTTGCCTAGGACGCCATCAGGACGAAAGGACACAGTAAACTCACCACAGAAGCGTTAGGGGATGCACCCTATTTTTTCATGATGATGCTACATTGTGTACAACAAATCCATGTTACAGTCGGCAGGAGAAGAGTTAGTTAGCATTAGCTGCTAGCAGCTGGCCAGAGTTAAGAGCTGACAGTGGTTGCACCGTTACATTACGGTGCGTTCAAGGTCTATTTAGTAAAAATGAGTATCGGGTAACAGAAAATTATAAATTACAATGTTCTAATGATGTGTTCAAATATAACCTTGTAAAATATAGTTTTTGTCACTTGTTGATGTTTCCACAGAATATAAAACTGATATTAGAGAGGGAATTATCATATATTATATATAAAGAGGTTTTTGAAGCAATTATTTAAAGAATGTTTTTCATGTGGAAGAAGGTTGTTTCAAAGCTTGTTTCAACAATGTGTATGGTTAAATTTGTGGTCATGCAATGGAAGTGTAATAAAGGACTGAATGACTTAAAATGGTTTAGTTATTTTTTATAATGTAGATTTCTTTGTTTCTCTGGCACATAAGGGGGAATAAATAACAACAAAAACAAAACAAACAAACAAAACATCGGTCTTAGTATCGGGTTTCAGCTAAATTGTTATTTTAGTAAACAACAGTATTGGCTTGGCTCAGAATTTCACATCCTGTACATCCCTAGTTGATACACACTGTGTATCTGTAACCTCTGCACCAGAGGGAACTCAAATTAACTCAGAGCATTTCACTACGAGTCAATAAACTCAATAAAATAGCTTACAGTAGCCTATAGGCTACACAACAACGCTGCCCGCAAATCTAGTTGCATCAAAACGTTTTACTGAACAAGTGTTTCTGGCAACCTGCTCAATGTACTTCCAATACCCATAGCCTTAGCATGGCACCCACTCACCTGAATTCCCTCACTTATGTTTATGAGCCCTCTCATTCACTACAATCTGCCAATAGACACTCAATAGTTCTACCATCAATGCAAGTCAGGAAATCTCAGTCCAAACTCTTCTTCAGTGTGCTCCCTTGGGGTTTTGGATGAATTACCTAAAGCAATTCAGTCAGCAGGATCCTTCTCTGTCCTTAAATATCGCTTGAGGACCTACTCACCTAATATATCCTACCTCTCTCAGGAAAAACATGGCCATTTACTACGCTTGTGTTAGTTACTCCATGCAAGTTCAACCTTGTGGTAGTTGTGTGAGGTGGAAGTTATTCTCAAAAGCATCTCCTTGATTTACTGGCATGGACTGTACCTCATTTATACATTGCTTTAGACAAAAGCTTCTGCCACATGAATAAATGTAAATGTGTCCATCCATCCATTTTCAGACACTTATCCAAGACCTGATTGCATTGCAGCACACTAAAAAAGTAGCCCAAATTGTATATTTCTAACTCCTCCTGTGGTATCATGCAGCATTCCCAGGCCAGTATGTTCTGGGTTTGAACCACTGTCTCCTGTAGTTGTGTGGCCAGAATACAGGATGACTCCATAGGCCCCAAACCTCTCCCTTTCAATGCAAAGTAGCAACAATTTAGTATTGAGCTCCACCTGGATGTCTAAGCTCCTCGAACTGTGTGCTCAGACACATAGCAGAGGAATCTCATTTGTACAACTCATAACTATGACTGTGGGTGAGAGTTGAAACACCAATCCTCCTGTCAATTTCACACTCCTCTTACGCTTACTTATGAACACAATGAACAAGACCTTGACATACTTGAACTTCACTTCAGGCAGCGACTCGCGTCGAACCAGGAGGGGGCAATCCACCGTTTTCAAGAGTGCTGTGGGAGCGGACTAATTTTGAATTATTATTTTATTCCAGTGATTATCAATTTATATCAGTTTCCATTTGGATACAGCTACGAGACATGGAGGCACTGCTGCCACATAAATTGTCTGTCTATGTTAGGTCAGTCATGCACACATGTACATGTAAGAAACCCTATTAGAAAGCAAAGATATCATGTTTTTCTAGCACGCAAATGCGATGGTAGTTTATTCATAAAATCTGTGCACTTTAGCATTCACCCCAGAGCTTTTACAATAATTTTTCTTGACATTACCATCCAGGTGTTTTATGTGCAAATTCAAAATGTGCATAAAACAGTTGAAAAAAAAGGGATATCAAAAAGGTTATTTTGATGTCTTATTACATTGTTCAAATATCAGTTTTTTCTCTACTCACTTCATCGAAAGAGAGTAAGAAGTCACTTGGAACACATTAGAGTCTAAACAATTATGCATACACTTAAACAGCATGATCAGAGTAATTAAATTTGTTTTGCATTCAGACAGCAACATAGAAATCATTTTGTAATACTTGTATAGGTCCCTGGAGGAGACTGTATGTGCCAGGATTCTTTATTGTCATTTCTATCATAATATTTCGAGACCCGGGGAGATCCTTTGCTCTTTTTTAGATGGCTCACCTAATCAGATTACTTAGACGCTGTTTGCCCTGTGAACAGGTTTTGATACAGTGCAAATGATTTTAATTTCACCAGGCCAGCCTGTGAGACAGCTCTAGCCTTGCCTTGCTGATTGGTGAAGTGCTCTTTAATTGGTTTAAACTTTGCTCTCGCTGCTCAGGGATCTACACGCTTAATTTCAGCAAAAGGTCAATATCAATAAATCTGATGCTCGAGAAGGGAAGAAGGCGGAGGCATGGAAATAAAATGCTCCACACTCTTCTGGCTGCAACTGACCACTGGGAGGGGGAAGCGAGCTGACCCTGGTAACACCGCGAACCAACAGGGTGCTAAGAGAAGATTAGAATTTGAAGCTCCGTCGGCCCACCCTCTTGTCAGGTGTTTATTGCCCATGACCCCCCGCAAGATGAGGTCAGATTTTTATATTATAGCAAACCAACTCCTTTGGCACAATTGGTCGCAGTATATTCAACAACAGAATAATGAAATGGCCCAACAGGAAGAGGAGGGGCTGTATCAGCAAGTGAGGAGAGACGAGCAGGGATATGTAGTGAGTCTTAAGGGGCGAAGTAGAAGAGACTGCGCAAGATTGTTTGCAGTGCAGAGCAGATGCAGAAAGAAGGAGAGTGATATGAAAGAAAATCTACTCTGTAGGGGCCTTTCTTGTTGCATCAGCTCCTCTCTTGTGTGAGCATTACAAGGCCCTACAGAGGCAGGCATGAGAGGCTGCCGTGCTCTGGGCTCTCAGGGGGGTATCCACACTCCATACTTGCCCCTCAGGATTTCACTCACCCAAATGGAGACATGAACAGCCCCACTGATTACATGTCTAATACTTTCTACGGCTCATCACTCTCTGATGCCCAAGTGGAGCGCTCGCTCGGTACACGGGCACACACTCAGACTCTCTTACACAAACACACAGACAAAACTAAGTCATAATCAACCAACATCCTGGCTCAGAACTGCCCTAACTGCTAAGAGATTATGTCACCTGTCAATCAGAGTGATGGGAAAGTATTTCAGTTGACACACACACACGCACTGAGCCAGGACTGTCCAGGTAAGATTAAAATAAATTACCACAGCTCACCCGGTGCTTTTCCTAATCTGTCAGCTGATTGGTCTAGGTGGTGGTGGTCATGGCTTCAGCAAAGCAATGTGCACTCCTGCAAAAGGGAGCTGAAATTGGGTAATTATTCCGTCTGGTCACCATGAATCACTGCTCGCATGAACTCAGAGAAAGGCAACACCAGCCAGAGGGGAAGTACAAGGAGAGAAAAATAAAAACAAAATGAATGCCAGGGCTCTACAACATCAGGACACAGAGTTTGGGTTTTCTGTTCAAACACCATTTTACTTCTAACAAACTAAATCATCTATTTGTTTGTTAAAGCAATCTGGTCTAACCTTAATATATATTCAACAGTCTCTGTTGTCAACATGCGGTAAAATATTGTATCACGGCTGATTAAAGTAGCTTCACTTAACTTATCCGTTGTTTCATCTTTATGAGCTTTGTTGCACATTGGTTTGGAAACAGGCACCATACACTAATATCCCCACCCTGCATTGTATAATATACTGCTTCATTATATATCAATGTCAATAAATCTTTGTGTTTCTTCATATTAACGGCTGCTGAGAGACTGCTGGAATCAGCCTGCAATATTAAAGGATCCGAGGATATGTTGGAGAGAGAGACAATATGGAATATCAATTCATAGTGTATCATTTCCTGACATTAAAAAGTTCTAGTCTGCATTGTTATCATTCTTTGCCTGAGACCACAAATAACATGTTGAATGTGTGACTTTCAAATGTAAGATTTCAAATGAGATCATTTAATTGAGATGAATAATTCACAATTGCAGATGAATTCCATATACAAGGTGCTATGAAGAGTTCCTTTTTGTGTTTATGTGTAGAGCCAGCTCTGTGAATTGCGTATGAGAAAAAAAAAAAAATCTTGCTTCTCAGTATTGAAACAGAAACATATTTTGTAAAACTACAATCATTAAATAATCAGTTTCTTTTCAACATGTGTGATATCACAGATTCTATTAGCTTCTCTATAAAGGCTCATTCATCTGCAGTCCGTGTGCCAGAGAAGATGTGAGGTGCAGTATGTAATAAAATAGGCAAATGGTGCAAATGCTGTCTCTCTGCATGTCTACTCGCAGTGTCATTTAATTCACTGCTTAAAATTAATAAGACATGCTTGTTAAAAGTGAAAATTGACTGAAAAATAAGATACAATGGGAAATGTAGATGGTCTGAATCCAAAGCCAGACCTTCATCAAACAACAATGTACTGCACCACAGTTGCAGTGTAGAGGATGGTGCCATACCTGTGGTCATAAAGTTATCCCATTTCTTGATGTGAGGAGGGGGGATGTGAATATGGGAAATATACACTCAGGACCGGGTTGGACCCCTTTTGCCTTCAGAGCTGCCTAATTCCTTGTTGCATAGATTCAACAATGTGCTGGAAACATTCTTCAGAGATTCTGGTCCATAGCATCACTATGATAGCATCACACAGTTGCTGCAGATTTGTCAGCTGCACATCCACGATGCGAATCTCCCGTTCCACCACATCCCAAAGGTGCTCTATTGGATTGAGATCTGGTGACTGTGGAGGCCACTGGAGTACAGTGAACTCATTGTCATGTTCAAGAAACCAGTTTGAGATCATTTGAGCTTTGTGATATGGTGCGTTATCCTGCTGGAAGTAGCCATCAGCAGATGGGTACAATGTGGTCATAAAGAGATGGACAGGGTCAGCAGCCATACTCAGGTAGGCTGTGGCGTTTAAACGATGCTCAGTTAGTACTAAGAGACCCAAAGTGTGCCAACCTCCTCCACCACTGGCCTGAACTGTTGATATGAGGCAGGATGGATCCATGCTTTCATGTTGTTTACACCAAATCCTGACCCTACCATCTGAATGCCACAGCAGAAATCCAGACTCATCAGACCAGGCAACGTTTTTCCAATTTTCTATTGTCCAATTTTGGTGAGCCCCTGTGAATTTTAGCCTCAGTTTCCTGTTCTTACCTGACAGGAGTGGCACTCAATGTGGTCAACTGCGGCTGTAGCCCATCTGCTTCAAGGGTTGACGTGTTGTTGTTAACAACGTTTGAAATGGATGCATCCATTTTCATACGTAAAGGGAGTATAAATGAGCCTTAAGATGCTGTATGGAACTAACACATCTGCCTACCTCTTTGAAATGTTGACAGTGTCTTTGCATCTGGTGCAGCATTGTGTGTGTCTGACTTGCTGGCAGTTTTGCTCTTGAATACTTTATTGGAGACCCCTGACAAAGGTTGTTGTGTGGTACGTGGCGTGCCCTATGAGCCGGTGTAATGGATTTGAGTTATGATCATCTACAGACTACAGACGTTACGTTAAACAAGCAAGCTACTACAAGGGTTGTAAAACATCATTTCAATGAAGCAGGTGACTGCGGTGTACTAGGTGTCCTTAAGCTAAGCTACGAGAAAATGGCAAAAGTAGCAGGCTACTTGCAAAGCTACTTATATTTTTTGACTTTACGTTAATAATCAACATAAAAAATAACAGGGGGGAGATTAGAACATGAACATGTCCAAATAACACATGACATCTGTATGTCACGCTCTCTCTCCTCTCTACCTTCTTAAAGGATAACTTCAGTATTTTTCAACCTGGGCCCTATTTCCCCATGTGTATGTGTGCGTATGATTCATGGGTACAACTCGTTCTAAAATTGGTTCAGTATTGAGGGAGGCGGATGCAGCCGGGAGCCGCGAAACGAGCTAAAACGGCAACGGGGGCAAATGCGTCCCGTATAAGTTTGCGCATTAAAAGTTCTTTTTTTCGCCACTGACCGGTTCAGATCGCCAGTGCTATCTCTGTAAATAGCATATTGTAGCGACCCTGGGGCAGTGGTGAGTGTGATATGAGTGGAGTCAGCTGTCAGTCAGTGTTGGAGCAGAGAGGGGGAGGGCTGCCCCGCTGGGTACTGTAAGTGAGTATGTGTGTATGAAGTGTGTGTGTTACGCAAGAAGAATCAGAGTTTGGGACGGAGTCTTTTACGTGCTACCCCCTGGAGTGTTACCGAGTGCTCAAATAAACGGGCCTTTTTCCCAAACGCAAGAACAGGATGTCGCGCAACACCCCATACAGCTTTCATAGGCTGTCTTTGTCGGACGGCAAGATGCTGAAGTTGTGGCTAGTTGTGCTACAAATGGATGCTAACACTCCTGTCCAGACACTGCGCCTTGCAGACCACCGGGTCTGCAGTGCTCACTTCTCCCAAGATGACTACTGCCAGCCGAAGAAGAGAAGACATCCAATCCCGAAACACCTCTTCCTCAAGAAAACGGCTGCCCCACGAGTAGAGAAAGCTACAGACACAGTGGAGCAAAGCTCGTGACATCACACAGCCCAAAGGTAAGGGAAAGGCTAGTATGCTATTTACAGAGATAGCACTGGCGATCTGAACCGGTCAGTGGCGAAAAAAGCACTTTTAATGTGCAAACTTATACGGGACGCATTTGCCCCCATTACCGTTTTAGCTCGTTTCGCGGCTCCCGGCTGCATCCGCCTCCCTCAATACTGAACCAATTTTAGAACGAGTTGTACCTATGAATCATACGCACACATACACATGGGGAAATAGGGCCCAGGTTGAAAAATACCGAAGTTATCCTTTAATACTGCCCTCTCTCTAGCTCTTGTCTTGGCCGTTGTTGTGTCTATTTCTCTAGTGTCCACTGCAAATCCACCAGATATATATAGTCTATGGGCAAGACACCTGAGAGACGTGTCGAGAAGTGCAATGTAGGGCAGGTCTTGCCAAGAAAAAGCCAATTGCAAAAGCAGCAAGCAGAATAAACTAAAGGACAAGTTGTGATGTCATGCAGAAGTGCTTCCCCATGCCTCGGTGTGGCGCTGGCATCAGTCACATTACTTATCCTCGTTTTTATTATTCTTATTTTTATGTAGACCTCTGCAGAAAAAAAAGTCAGAGATTTTCCTGGAGAAAAAAGCTTGTAACTTTTGTGGACACTTCCGCACTACTCGGTCAATTAATCAACTTCGCTGCTGAAAAGCTATTTGGCTCAGAAAGTAGTGATGTTACCACCAGGCTACTGAGAAATATAGTCAGTAAAGTTTTTACTTGTGGTGACGCTAATGCCAAACATTGGTGGTGGTTAACTTTTACACTGTGATCTGTAGCCCATAAGCTAATTAGGCTTTAGCTTCTAAGTGTCTTTACCTTTTGAACCTATTTTAGCTGCAGAGTGAGTTTGACCTCAAACACATATTGTAGACCCTTCTGTCTGCTTCTAGCTGAGATTGCTTTCCTGTTTTTCCAAAATTTGCTAATATTTCTTCAGGGAGTGCAGTTAGTTACAGTGTGGGCCATAGCAAAGGGGCAATAATGTTGCACAGCACTCATCTCTGTCAGTTTTGTGTGTAGAAAAGCACAGCAGGTTGTGCATCTATGTTTCAAGTTTTATCTAAATCAGTGAAATAAGTGCACTGTTCTACCCTGAACCCTGTTCACATTATTGGTATTCAATCGTTCAGTTATCTAACTCAGACTCTGCCTTAATCACACTGAAAGTTGCAAGTTGATAGGCCTTTACTGTAAGTGTGTACGAAATGGAATAAAGTGTATACACACCAACTGTCTGCCAGACATGTGTATCAAAACTGCACTTGATTTGCACTAACCACCACAGCTGCACCACTCCACCAAAGGAGTGAGGTGAATTCATCTGGAGCCAGGAGAGATAACCTAAGAGACCTGAGCATATAAAAATGGACTTGCCCAACAAAATGTCAATGCCCATGTGCTTTGCCAGCTTTACGGTGATGATCATGTAATGCAGAGCTCAAGCAATGACTAGAACCAAGAGACAGCTGTGTTACATGTTTTCTCCAGCTGACTGGACCTGGCCTTTAAACCATCTGCGGTGGTTCTTCCAACCTAATGACTACAGGAGAAACGATCACCCTGGGTGCTCCCCTCTTGGTACCTTGCTTGATGAGTGCTTCACGAAGGCATGAAGGAGACTGAGGATTGAAGTTTGTTAAAACCTTGCCCTTCCTCATATATCACCATAATGGAGCACAGGATGGGACCAAGGTGCACAGATTTCAGCTGTCAGGAAGAGGGACTTAGCATCGTCTCAAGCGGTGATGATAATCCATGTTCACCTATCCCCAATCAGGAGATGAGAATCTGTAATGACAGGCCCCAATAAACTTGAACCCCGGTAGCTAGGGGGCTAATAGCATTTCATGTCCAATTAGGTTAGTTGACGCTGGTGCATCTCCCTGACACAGCCTCTTTTCTGTGATAGGCAGACTCTGACGGAGAGGGAGGAGGGATACCTCTGACTGGGTTGACAGACTGGGTCAAAATCAGCTCTCCAGTGGGTTAAGTAATTCTGACACTGTGTCTGCCTTCCTGTGTAACTGAGCTGAGCCACAATATACAGTGCACGGAATCATAAAAAATTGAAAGTGATATTTCGCTTTTGAAACAAAATAGCCAAGGCATCGTTTTCACCACTGGAGTCCATCTTAAAGCTTAAATGCCGAGGTGCATTTCAGACCAGGCTGAGAGAAGTCAGTAGGGGTGATGCCTCTGAAAATGCTTTGATAAAATGGGAGACTTGACCGGTGAGGCGTGTGATGCAAATTAAATTCCTCTAACAGAGAATCTGATTGAAGTCAGAGAGGAACTGACCAAGCTGAACACAGACCTCACAAGCTCATCATCCCAGCCTCTGGCTCCTTGGCGTGTAGCAAGATCTACCCCCTGTAGCCGAGCAAACACAGATGTGGCAGCCTCATTTAAATACCTTGCTCAGGGGCCTGCAATCTTGTCCATGTTTCCCCAGCTGGCAACCAAAATCTCCTGTGAAAGAGAAATTTCAGTCTTTAGAGAAATTGCCTGTTGTTTCCAGTCACTGATTTCTATGGTTTCAGTGTACACAAATATGCTTGAATGAGTGTGAAGCCAGTCTTGATTTGTTTTTAGAGGGAAAGTTGGGGAAGCAGTATACATCAGGATCAGCTCAGGCTTTGCTTTGTTCAGAGAAAGAGAACCCCGGTGATCCTCAAACTACATAGCAGAGCTATAGCGGTATGGTTGCCCTGTTCTCTATAAAACCAACCTGAGTAAAAACAGTAGGGAATAAAAATAAAAATCAGTGCGCCTCTGCCAGATGGAGCCCTGTTTGGTAGATAATGCCCATCGCCAAGCCCCTGAGGTACATTAGCAATGCTTATTTAAACAGCTGGGCTGAATATTGCCCTTTTAAATGGAATGAAATGGTCCCATTAGCGGGCCATGCACTCTACTCCTTCCACTTATTGTTTCCTACTGCTGTAAAACTCCCTCAACATTGAAGGAAAGTTGATTAACAGTAAGTGAAGCTGAATGGGTGGTAAGGTGGCAGCAGAACAAAGCAATGCTGCTGGAAGCTGGATCAGAAAGACAAAATATACTGTAGGCATCTATGTGACATTTAACTTCAACTGCTTTAGACATATCTGCTCCTCAAAGGCACACACGTTCACCTTGTTGACATTTTTTCCTACTTCACCACACAAAGAGGGAAATACTGTACTGCTCACCGTGCTATATTTATTTGACAGCAATTATTAGTAGATTCAAAGTTTTACATTTAAAACATAAAGAGAACAGAGGCCTTGACACTACATCTGGGCTAGCCGCTGTTCCCATAGATTGTATGAACTATTGTAATCTTTTCTTGAGGGTTTCTTGCATCTGTTTTGCTGAAAAAGTTAACTTTCTTTCTGGTGTTTATGATCCATATCATTAGATAAATGAGTGTCTACTACAGCAGTTGTACTATAACTTGAGGACTTAAAGATTTTAACAAATGCAAATAGCGATTCATTTGTTGGCATTCAAATATCTAAAGCTCCTGTGGATTTTACCATCAGTGCCCTTGACGTTTTGCTCAGTTTATCTAACTCAGGCTACTGGAGCTGCATATTAGCTTTTTAATAAAATTTAGGTTAATTTGCTGATAATATTAAAGTACTTTTAATTCAGTACGTACTTTTCGTGTGATGGAGTATGACTTTTATGTCTCAGGTTGATGCCATGATGTGGAAGTGTATGGTGTCTGTAAACCATAAGATCACTGTTGGGTCATGAACAATTCAACCAGAGCTTAAATCAACTGTTAGCTTGCTAGTACAGTAGGTTACTTTAAAAGGATAGCTTAGATCTTTTAAAGTGCGGTTTGTATGAGATATTTAGCCATAGTCAGTGTATTACCTACAGTAGATAGCCCAGATTCCAGTTTGGAGAAGCAGGCAGGTGTACTGCCACAGAGGCTAAGTAATTAACTACTGTGGACGTGGGCAGCAGCAAAGTGTATTTTAGCCACCTCACAAAAGGCCCACTTAAAAGTAATCAGTATCAGTTCAGGTAATGCTGTCAGACAGCCATCATAAACAGGGAACTGAATTTAAATAGAATAGATACATAAAATACATAAACTTTATTGTCTGTCCTAACAAAATTCTCCTATGACAAGGCTCAACAATACACATGATTCACATTCAAAACATATTTAAGACAAATATATAAAAAAGAACTGCTAAAATAGCAACTGATAAAAGCAGGTTAAAGTGCTGTATCTATTTTAGATTGTTCAGGGTGGTTATTGCAGAGGGAATGAAGGATTTCTTGTAGATGGTTTTCCGGGCCAGTGGGACTTTGTACCGTCTGTCTGATGGCAGTAACTGGAGGGCGCGGTCGAGTGGGTGAGAAGGGTCCTCAGTGATCATGGTGGCTTTCCTGATCATTGAGCGGTTATACAGTAAAGTAAAACATATCTATGCTCTCTTTAATGCCAGACTCCATTGACAAAAACAGCAATTTTACTGCCTCTATTGGTTATTTTGTTTGTGTTGTTGTGTGACTTAGGTGTTTTAAAGGGTCAGTTCAGATTGACCAAAGTCATACAATAATCCAAAAAATGAAATGATTGAGGCAGCGGTAGAAGAGCAGCTACTGTGTTCAGCTAAGTAAAATTTATCCTTTTGTCAATGAAGTCTGGTGTCTGTAAAGAGAGTGATATAATGGCTTCAGATCACTGTTGGAAAGAGCTGTCTGACAGAAAGGTAGGGCGGCGAAAATATTCTTAATATAGCACATATTTAATCTTATATTGTTTTTTTTTCCTTCCTTCCTACCTTTTGCTGCTGCCCCATCCACAGCAGTACATTGCTTAGACTCTGTAGAGGTACTCCTGTCTGCTTCTCCAAACTGAGAGCGCGCTGACCGCCACCTACTGTATGTAATTCACTGACTATGGATAGTACCTCATACAACCCCACTTTTGCAAATCTGAACTATCCCTTTATACCTATGAATAGACTGAAGGTTGGTATGGCCACACTCCCTTTAGATGCAACAAACAGATATACTCTCCCTACCTGTCTGTTTCACTGGTTGCAAGAAGATCTCTGCTGCTACTGGTCAGGTATGGCAAGAAGAACACTGTCTCACTGAGTCGAGCTACAGGCAGAGACAGGGTCTTTATAGACTATGGTTTTGTCGTCTTGATATCGTGTCTTCGGGCAGTGAAGAAAAATGGATGCAGAGCTGCGTTCTGACATCTGGCAAAAGATTTTAGCTCAGTTTGATTAGCTGACAAAGTATATACTGTGTAAATTTAGTGCAGTGCACCACAGAAGACAGAAGTTTAGCCTTCTGCATAGCCTCTGTTGGAATCTGTGTATAACAAAACTATAAAACCAAATATGTTTAAAGAGCACATCTTATCATAATTTTACTCTAATATGAAACAAAGACACCTGTAATTTGACACACCAACACACTTCTTTTATGAATATTATGCAGAGGTTGGAGTATGTGTCTTGGTGAAGCAGTGATGGTTTGACAGGAGCTCCTTTCCTAGACATTGGCTGTCAGTCTGTCAGGTGAACTATGCTTTTTTCAGGTCTGATTAGGTTGACAGTTCGCTCTGTACCGAATGGTCATTTCCTGGAACAATTGGCGGCAGGGCTTCCTGCAGTGAGCACTTTTATACCCTCTTTGCCTGAAGTTTAAATTAATGTAGTGTTACTGGACAGGAAATCTACAGTAGCCGGGGGGCATTATGGATTATATATGTCAAGTTGGAGCCAGTATTGCTTCCTTGCAATCACATGTCAGGTAGTTGTACGTGTGAATGAACTCAAGTAAGAAAATGAAAATGATTAAAATTAACTCAGTTGCACCACAGCAGATGAGATATGCAGACGTCCTTGTATGATGTAGTATGCGTGCAAGGTTTGATGGTGAGCTTATACAGTACAGCACTTTGTGTGTATGTGAGAGAGATACAGGAAGATAGGATAGAAAGAACAAGTGCGAGATTTTCATCCTTGCTTCCTTTTGAGGACAGAGTATCACATTTCTTTTTAAATTTAATAAAAGTAGGCAAGGAATGTGCCATTGACTAGAACAGGCTGTCTCTACAGGGGATGGAGAGCTGGAGAGTACAAAATAGAGGAAGCTATTGTAGCTCATTAGCTCTGTTGCACCATTTACTTTTATACAGAGTTTTCAATGAAAATGTCCTCTGAATAAACTGTGTTAATATTCTATTAGTGACTGAACTAAGTTAACAAGCTGTACTTTCCTGCTTCAGTAACTTTTTCTTGAACTGAATGGTGTGTAATGGTGAACAAAATACCAGATAGAAGCCCCAGGAGCTATACTGAATGACTGGGCCCACTAGCGAGTCAACGGTTAGCTTGTCAGCTACAGCTGTTCACTAAAGCCCCATTTCCACCGTGCAGTACGGTATGGTACAGTTCAGTTCAGTACGCTTTTTTCTGTTTCCACTGTGAAAAGTTGTGGATGGTACCAATGGAACCGTTCCATCCCTATTTTTGGTCACCCCTCTGTTGGGGTACCTAGCACACAGATTTGGTACTAAAAGGTGAAGCTGTGAACACTGCAGTCTGTTGATTGGTCAATAGCAGACGGTCACTCTGCTCAGGGCTGAGTTGTGGCTGGTTTTGAGGCTCATGTAACCACTGTTCATACCATGGCAAATCTTACATATATTAGTAAACTGTAACTATAAAATGAAAGGATGTTTTGCTGCCTCTCGCAGCAGGTGTAGACTGAGAAAAAACAACTTAATTCACTGGGATGAAGGAAGGAGGGCAGCAATGTTCACATCTTGGCCAGAGAAGACAAATGGTTTGAAATAGGTGTGAAAGAAGCCATCTACGTCAAACTGCAAAGACTATCGTTAAACAGAGGAGGTGGCCTACGACACCACTTGTCACCCACCTACAGTGCAGTCGCCTTCACACCCAGAGTTTAAAGCCTGTGACTCTGCACCAGTCTTTCAGAGCTGAAGTCGCTTCTTGGATGAGAGGTAAAACGTCTTCAATAAACGCAAGCAAGTCCAGCTGCCTATGATATGACATATCACACACAAGTCTTCTCTCTCATTCCTTCTCTCTTTCTTTATTTCACTCCCTTTTCTCCTTTTCTTCTGTCATCCTCTTGTTTCGTGCCTTGGTCCACATGTGTCCTCTAACCTCTAAGGTCCTTTTGCTCCCTTCACTTCTGCCATTAACCAGGACACCAACGATGGATGGAAAAGGGCAGAAGCCCTGAGCTATCCAACCAAGATCATGACCCTCTATTTGCTTGCTGCCTACAATATAGACCTAATGATTACCATGACCTGGATGACTGATAATCTTCACTGACGTACTGGTCTAGTTTGAATAATAATCTAGATACAAATTGATCATTACATTGTTAAAGTTGATTTTTTTTGTCAATAGCACTATTAAAGACTTGTGAAACTAAAGGGTGTAGGGATGCACCAATCGATATCAAGTGATATTGGCCTTGTTGACTGCCATCGACCTATCAGCAAGGAAGATGACCTTCACTAATGGCAGATCCCCATGTTTTTCCTGTTCAGAGATCTTGCCCGACAAGCCTTCAGTGTGAACAGACACTGTAACTCATGACTGACGTGTCAGGGGACACCCATTTTTTGTCTGGTAATGTTGCATTGTGAATAACGAATCCCTGTTAAATCAGCAGAAGAGCTAGTTAGCTGTTAGCAACCGCTGAACGGAACTACAGCTGATGGAGGTTGAACTAAGTAACATTATGATGCACTGAAGCTCTACTCAGGAAAAAATAGTATTGGGTGAAGGTAAATTATAATGTTATCATGATGTGTTCAAAGGCAATCTTGTAAAATTCAGTTTTTGGTGGAAACTTCAACAAATACAGTCGTTTGAAGGAAATATTTTTGAATATTTTTACAGCAATTCTTTATATAGTTGACTAATATTTAGTAAAAAGGCATTTCAAGCACTTCTGAGACAACACACACATTTTTATGTGAAAGAAGGTTATTTTAAAGGTTGTTTCATCAATGTGTATGATTGAATTTGTGCTCATTCAAAGGTGATGTAATGAAGACAGTTCAGATATTTTTTATAATTAAGATTTATTTGTTCCCTGCACAAAAGGGGGAATAAACAACCACAAAAACAAAGTACACAACAAAACACAAAAAACATCGGTATCGCCTATTGGCCCCATTGTTATATTAAACATCACTATCGGAATTTCACAATCGGAGCACTCCTTAAGGGATGTACTTGCTCCATGCAATATATTTTCCACAAAGACATCTCTGTTCTTTTGAGCAATCGAAGGGAAAGCAAACTTATATCTAAAATAATATTTTCTATATCAATTTTTATATACCTTTGATGTTATCTTTGTACTGGTCTTTCCAGTATTGTTTATTTAAAATATAAAGCAAATGAAAAGTAGTCCTGAACTGACTTGACCTTCTCACCAGACAATCCTGGCTCAAACACTGTAGACAGAAATAAAGATAGGAATTTAGGACATTTTCTTATTTGGTCCTGTTCGAGGAGGATGGCTATACCTGTGAGTGACAGGGAAGTGGAGGTGTCAGTGAAAAATGAGTTCTCCCCACTCAAATATAAGACTTGGCTATTACCTCAATCGCGAACCACACTGATTGTGCACATTTGTCATTCCTTTTGACAGAGCTTAAATAACATATAACCGGCTTTCAGACACATTTTATTCAAAACTGAAACCGCCTGCGCTCTTGTTGAGATTGTGTTTATATGTCAATATATAGACTGATTGATTGAGGCAATAACGCCCCCCCACCCCTACAAGGTTAACCACTCCTCAGCGATGCAAAGTTTCCTAAACTGCAGTACTCTTGGTGTGATTTTAGCCGCATCCCTCAGAGCTGTGCCAGTTTGTGTCTGGAGGTTTGGCTGAGAAAAAGCTGTCTCCAGATGGATAGGGATGATATAGTCACTTCTCCTAGGCCCCCAGTACTCTAATCGGCTTTGAGAAGAAAGACTGATAGAGGACATCATTGTCTGTTGCTTGGTGTTTCAGCCCTGAAGCCCTCAGCTCCTGTGTACCAAGGCCAAACATCTCACTGGCCTCACGCAATCCAGCTTGTGTGAGGCGCGATCTGTTTTGTGCCCCAGGGAGCTAGCCACTGCTGGAGCTCACCAAAGTTTGTGAAGTTATCCCAGACTCACTTCTTTCATGTCTAGATGTGTCAGTGTCTCAGCAAGATCCCAGTATAGCCATCTGTGGAGGGGAACCCTTCTCAAGGCTGTTGTCTTACTTCGTTCACGAAAAAAGGTTCGCCTTTATTTTCCCTCTCATTTCACCTGTCTCTGAAAAGTGAAGCTGCTGTATTAATGCACCATCCCTCTACCGTAAAAGGTCTGTTCTTTTTTATTGAATCTTCCGAACTGCCCACACGGCTCAAATTAAGTGTCTCATAAAGCTTCCACTTAAATTGTCCTCTAAAGCGTATGCAAAGGTATTGCAGATTCTGCCATTAAAATCTGTATCAACAATTCCCCTGGCTTTTAAAATTTGCACTGGCTTTTAGAAATACACGATCCCACTATAATGAGGAAGCAAAATTACAAAGTCAAAGTCCCATTTCACCACCAGAAACAAAAGTCTGCATCCATTATTAATTTGCAATTTCACTGCGTTTTGCTCACCATATTATTTGTTATGTCACCTTGCATTTAGCATTACCAACACTAAATTCTACCAATGTGAGGTTTGCACTTTCCCCAGATTGCTTAAATGTGATCTGTGTTGTTTTTTTCAATAATGCATGCTTTAGCAGTCCAGCAATGCATCATGATTCAATGTAGGAGAGGTTCTTTCCACTGATGAATGTTTAATATAACCAACCTTGCCTTTGAAGGACCCGTAGCACTGTCTCATTATGAATAAGATGTTGCTGCATTAGTTTCACTTTGGCACCTGGGAGACTCGCGAGATTCAACTCACCTCATGTTTTGGCCCAAAGTAATGGGAGGGATGTATTTGATCAATAATGCATCATCAAGATAAATGCAGAGCACTCCTGTTGTTTGTTTCAATGAATACAAAGGCTTGCACTTTAATGGCACTTCAATCGCCATATTGGGTTTAGTAAAATTATCATTCCATATCTGTACACATTTCACCAAACAGCAAAGAGCAGTGCCCTTATTAAAAAATACTCTAATACAGATGGACATGTTATCTGTCAAACATCAAGGTATTTTACAGCAGTGTGTAGCCAACTGAGGGCTGGCAAAGTGATTTGAATGCTGCTGTTGTCATAGAAATATGCAGATGTCTGATGTTAAGTTCAACATCTCGGAGGTAGCGTGAGGACAAACCATCCAGTGAGAAATACAACAATACCACATTGTGCATGAAGTAATTGTCAAGTCCTTGCTGTAATTTGTGAGTGTCTCCCACGTGTGACTGGTTGACCCATTCAACAGTGTGTGTGTACATGTGTCCATTTGTAGTTGTCTATTAATGATGTGAAGCGAGCAAAGTGTTTTGTGTGTTTGTGTTGTGTGCGCGTTTCATTTTTCAGCTACAAAACTTCAATTTACCTGTTAATAAATTATTTACTGCATTTGAGATGAATTGAAGAAACAGTAACATGATGCTTGCTACATTTTGGTTTGTCCACAATCAATTTTGGGTAGTAATGAATGATTTAGTAACACATTACAGTTTGTGATTTCTTTTCTCTGTAATGAGTAGTGTAAAGGCGTACAACTTGAAATTTAGTGATTACAATACCATTACTAATCAGGGCTCCAGCCTGCGACCAAAATGTTCGCATGCGTGTTCATTTTTGGGGAGTGTGCAAGTTAAAACTTAATATGGTCACATTCATGCAAGTCAATCATTATTATCAGTGCCCTACACACAGTGTGTGATTTGCCTGTGCATCATGGAGCCCTGTATTGTTGTAGGGTCCTATGAAATCCATGTTAAGTTTTTTCACTTCATTTTATTTTTTCCCAGATTCCACATTTTCCATTCTAATTTTCTGAATTCTGTGTTTTACAATTCCAGCATATGTTGTCACAGAAAGTGAAAAACATAACAATTTAAATATAGTAACAAAAAAGGTGCAACAAAATCATGTGCTGATGTACCCAACTGGGAAAGTTAGTCTGGAGCACAGCTGGATTTGGTAATATTATATTACTTAGACATTATGGGGTTCCGCTTTTTTATCTTATTGGGAGTAGGATGAGGTTGCTATTAATTTTATCTTTGAGTGTGAACACTACACTTCTGAGCACAGTACTTTTAGAGTGCTGCATGCAGTCACTGGGGCTAAGCTAACTGTTGATGGTCAGTAAATACCTCCAAAACACAAGCTGGCTACTTATTAAATAACATCCTCTAGTTTTATATTTCCACTTATGTTGAACAGTAAAGACAGAACTGTGCTGATTAACAAAATATTAATGAGTACTTTAACTAATTACCCTTTCTTTTGAGCACTTCATGAGATTAATTTTAGTAACTTGCCCAAAATCGTCCTCAATGCAAATAGCAGATGCACTTTTACTGAAAATGCTGATGCAATTTGTTGTTTCTACACTACATCCTGTATAAAATACTTGAAGTATGCTGGCACCCTCTTCCTGTTCAGAAATCCTCAAATTACAGCTAAGCAGTGCACTAAAATATGTCTCTGAAGACAGGGTTGGGTCTCCCTCCATCTGCTTTTACACTCTTTGTGTCTGTGGTGGCGGGCATACGAAAATGCAGGGGTACAATCTCGTTTGAGCAAAAGCCCTGGAGCTCTTAGATGAGCAGGGAGATCTGGGCACTAATACGATGGAGAGAAATTTACCACAGTTCATTTCCACATACTACCCACATCGTTGTGATACAAAGCTGGTTAAAAATCGATAAAGGATCCCTTTAACATTAACTCCACAGCATGAGTGTCTGTGCAAGTGTTTAAATGTGCAGGCCTGCATGTACACACATGTATCTGTGGACATTTATGTGCAGCTGCCTCAGTTTGTGTGCATGTGTGTGCCGCTACTTTGCATGGTGACTCAATTCCAAGGCTGTGGCTGAGCACAGGGCTGTCCTTGGCTGTCACTTCTCATCATTTGCCGGTCAGTGAGACAGCTGAGCAGAGGGCAGCGTATGAGCAGTGAGGAGATGGAGGGAGTCCTGGTGCTGAGTGACAGACTCTGGCATTGAGTGACTGCGCCCTGTTAGGACCCCTGTTGTCTTCATGAGGAGCCTGGCCCTCAAGGGGTATACAAAGGACGAGGAATAATGCTGCACATCTACAGTACACATCCACACTTCCACACACGCATGCAAATAGACATACCAGCAGAGGTATTGGATACATACATGTATATGATTTGCATACATGCAAAGAGTCACAAAGCCATACATGTACAGACAAATATAAAATGAATGTATTCACAATGCAACCACCCACGAGGACACACACAGACACATACACACACCCACAAACAATCACACTGTTGTCTCCCTGCCATTGATATTCCTCACAGCTGTGGCCTTCATGCACTTACAAGTCATCATAGGCTTCCTCCAACCACCACATATAATGGAACTCTGTATAGCACTTCATTCCTCTCCTTTATTTTATCCTCTCAGGAAGGACTGTGAATGCATACAGAATTCCACGTATACACACATGCATGCACTTGTGATTGCAGCGATACAGCAGCATACAGCTACATTTATAAATACAAACAAACTCACAGAAACACAGACAGAATTACACGCCCTGAAACCCATGCATTTAGCGTCTCAGCAATACAATAAACCATCTTTAAACTGAGAGGACCTTCAGCCAGGGAGGTCTGTGATTAATGCAAAGCATATATAAAATTCGCAGGGCGCTGTAATAAATGGTCCCTCCCTGGGATTATTAGACAGAAGAAAAACTGGTTTTACCCTGTGTATCAGCAAGATTCCCTTATAGCCCGATCTCTCTCTCCACAGAAAAACCATCAGCACCATCAGTGAGAGAGCTGTAATACACAGAGGACTGTGAACAGGAAAGGCAGCGGTGCCTGTCAGAGATTCAGCTGTTAGTTTAGAAGACTGACAACAAAGTAAGAGCGAGAATATTTGGGCTTTCACATTCGCTGCATGATCCAGTTTCGGAAAACCCCGTAGTGCTGCTCTTAAAATTTAATGATCCCCAATTGGTAAGCAGTTATGTGTAGGAGAATTTCAATGAGACAAGGCGATGGATATTCCAGATATGGGAACAAAAGGGGTCAGGGAATAATGTAACACAAAAAGACATATCCACATTTTGCTATTTTTTGCAGTAATCCTTAACATTGGAAGTCAGAAGAGTGAAAAGTTCAGCACAGCCCTGAGCCCATTTTACCTTCACACTATCAGAGGGAACTAATACATCCATGGTGACAATGAGAGTGTCTACTGAAAGGCAAGGTAGCTTCAATGCTTTCATGTGAGAAAGGATGTATGGACTTGTGTATGGAGCAAAATCTACTAACGTAACCTGATTGGAAGCTGTGACAGTGTTGGGTGAGTTCTGCAAACATCTTAATAAGTCATTTAACTTTATATTCTGCCTTTAGATGTGATTTATAAGTAACATTGCTGGTAGGATGAGGTAATGTCACCTTTTCCAATGCCATCTGAGTTGCCTCGAGAGTTTAAGAAAATCTGCCTTTAAAAATAAATCAAGGCTACAAGATTAATTTTAAGCAGAACACCGATAAGGGTTTCTTTAATGTTTTATATTGCTGTCATTGCACAAGTGGCACTGATATTTATTTTCTGGCTGAAAAGAAAAAAAAACTCTCCTTCCCTCATTTCTCTAACCTCTATCCCTATATCTCTGCCGTCAATCTCTGCTGTAGGCAAAGATTAATCAAATTGTGATATATTTTAGCCAAGCAAAAAGACTTCACTTAAGTTATTACCTCTGCTCAGGTCACGGCAGAAAAGAACGGGCCTTGAAAATTGCTTGATTACAGAGTGACTAACTTTTACCACTATGCCAACACTTTCAAGCAAAGCTGATTTATACACACACCAAAATCTACACAAACCCAGAGATTCCCTGCTCTGGCGTGGTCGTTGCAAATGACTTGATAACGGCCAAGGGTTTGGCGATGGTTCCACGTTAGCTTGTTATCAACAAAGATACAGTTCTGGATCAGTTTTGGGAGATAAAGCTCAGTATGGCTGCTGGACTGCAGATTCAGAAAGCTGGTTAAACTCATTGCGTATGAGTCCAGGATAAGGAAAAGTGCATCCATGTTTCTTTAAAAGTCTATAATCTACCTCTGGCTTTAACCAGGGCCTTTCTTTGGCATCAACAGTGCTGCCTTTCTGCAGCCTCATACTCCTGTGTTCCATGCTCCTTTTCACTGTTCATGTTATTCATGCTCTCATTCGTACTGTGGATTGAGGCATTAATGTCTGCTCCATGCATTTTGACATTTACATCTAAAATCCCAAAAGACAACACACAGTGGGTACTAATGTTTTTGTCTTTTTCCGCTCTGGTTACCTGCTGAGATACTGTGTGTGAGCTTTGTGTGTGTGTGTGTTTGTATCTGTGTGCAACTGAGAGAAAAAGACGTTGCATGCGATAAAATGTGTCTCGCACGGCGTGAGAGCACTTTGTTTTTTCAAAACTGCCAGCTGTGTGTTTCCTCAACATGAGTTAAGTATTTAAGAAAAGTACTTTTTAAAGGATTTAACTTGATGCTGAGTTAGTTAAATGTCCAAATGAGGCACGGCTGTTGCTTTACTGTACCTTAAATAACCTTAATAATAGAGTTCATAATAAAAATAATTAAGTTTGTTTTGTATGCATAGTATATGGGAAAGAGAATCTATGTATGAGGCATTAATATCGGTATACATGTTACTCTGCAGGGGCCTGTGTCCATGTGTACTCTCAGGTTGTGCATTTGTTCTTCTATATTAAAGAAGCCCAACATCATGTCAGCATGTGGCTCAGGATGACAAATCTCCCCTCACTATCTACAGCCACGCAGCTCTCCACTGCGTGGCTGGGGCCATGTTTCCCTGCTTCTCTGACACACAGGCAAGCAGCCTGCCTGCTAAACTACCCCCTCTCCTCAAATGGAGTTCTCATTTTCAAGGGGAACGGCTGCATGGCATAACGCACTTTGTCTTGGGAATTACTTTTTCTCTGCCTGTGTGGCTTTCTGGGATGGACATGGCTGGCTGGCTCTAGGGGAGACAGATGGAGGCCGCTGGCTAGCCTGACACATGTTGAGAGGCTGTGATGAGTCAGTGACGAGGGGTGGGCGGGATAGGGGGGCACAGCACTCTGTCTATGTGATGTGTTGATGAGAGCGGAGAGAATCGGAGGGCGGAGGCCTCGCTTGGCCTGAAATTTGCTGTACCAAGACTGGATTGAGTTGCACTAACCTGTATGGTGAACGTGATTTGGATAGGAATAAGGAAATGTTTGATCACTACTGGGGACATTAACTGGCATTTAGACACATAACAAACTTATGATATTGTGATGATAATTATACTGTTTATAGATTTATAGAGCAGTGGTCTTGTTTTTTTTCCCCCTTTCTTTTCTTTTTTTTAAACAAATCTTTCATAATTCATAAAAAAAACACTAAAAAATATGTGTTTTTAAATGCTTAAAAAAGACTAAAGCAAGATTTATACTTCTGCGTCAAAACGATGTCAATGCACGCTGTACCCTGTGCAGCAGCCTGACATGCACCTCCCCAGAAATGTAACTACCCGTTGCGGGGATGCAGACCTCCTGTCTATTTTTGTAGACTGAAACCATTTCCCTCAGTGGAAACAAAGCTTTTGTTTACTTTTCTTTCACAGATAAGAATCAATAAATTGTGAAGACAATAATGGCTCCACAAAATAGCATTTTAAGCTAGGCTAATTTTTACAGCGTTAAATGCCATAGGCTTGTGCTAATAACGTTAGCATGTTATATTTGTTTGGAAAATGTGTTTAGTATAAGACAGTTGTTTTTTCAGTGAACCTTGTGAACTGTAATGGAGACGAATTTTGTAACATCACCTTTGTTAAATGTTGCTGTTGTCCCTGGCTTCATATGAGGGGAAGAGTCTGCTAGCCCCCAGGCTAATTTATACAATGTAAAATGCCATGGGCTTGTGCTAAATATATTAGCATGTTGTATTTGTGGGGAAAATGTGTCTGGCAAAAGACAAATGCTTTGTCTGTGAATGCTTCGAGTTATAGTGACGCAAATTTGTGTACTTGTGTTTGAAATTGTCGCTATTAAGCCATGTTTAATGTGTGTTTTGGGTGTGTTTGAATCAACTTAACTTCACAGCACTTAACAGAAACCCCACCGCCGTCTAGTGTTTTGGAGGTGTAACTGCAGAGTGACACAAACAAGTGTAAATGCTCACAACAGCGTAGGCCATGTGCGTAGGCTCTGCATAGAGATGACGCACAAGTATAAATCAAGCAGCTCTGTGAGGCTGTACTGTAGCAGTGCTTTGAGCAAAATGTTTATTGTGTACACTATCTTGGTGTAACGTGTTAGTATCTTAACACGTTACACCAAGATAGTGTAATGTGTTAGTACCCTAACATTTGCTACATAGCACTAAACACAAAGTACAGCTGGGGCTGATGAAAATGTCATTGGCTTTGCAGATATTTGGTCCTAAACCAAAGTACTTTATAAACTGAAATTTGACCTAAGGAAAAGTCAGAGGATCACCAAAGTTACTACAATTCATCCTGTGGGGAACATGAATGTCTGTGCCAAATGTCATGACAATTTTCTTCCATAGCTGCCGAGACATTTCACCCAAAACCACAAATGCTAACCTTGTGGGGGGACAGCCCATTGTCCATTGGACCAACCACCCACTATCCCAAAAACATGCATTGCTCTGAAATTCTGAACAGAAACACATAGTTAATTACTGTGCAAAATGGCATCATCAGACCTTCCTACTTTAGTGGTGGTATGACTCGCCCAACTCTGCATCTGATTGGCTAGTATTTGCTACCTTTGTTAGTTGGTTTGATTAGGTTTAGGCATGAGGAGTGAGATTGGTTACGATCAAGGTAAGAATGTCAGGGTAAGCCAATCGGGGGCATTGTTTTCAGGATACTGGGCTGTTGAACAGATTGCATTTTGGTCCAATGGGACATTTTTTGGACTACTAAGGATTGGGAATTATAAGGCATTGAAATAATGGGATGGCAACCATTGTGGTGGCACTACAGTAAAAGTCAGAAGATCACTAGTTATTACATTTTATCCTCTAAGAACCATGGATATCTGTCCCAAACTTTGTGGCAATCCATCTAATAGCTGTTGAGATATGTCTCTGAAAGCCTCAAGGAAAAATCAGGGGATTACCAAAATCAGTTTGCTTCATCCTCTGAGGGACATAAATGTCTGAAGTGTCAAAATGTGAATGGTAATCAATACAATATTTGTTGAGATATTTCAGGGTGGACCAAAGTGGGGGAATGACTGACCCATATTGCCATCCTCACAGCCATGCAAGATGGCTAAAAGTTATGATCTGACCTCCAAGACCCAGGTAATTATCTTAGTTTGTTTGCTACAAATAAATTGATTAATATTAACTATTATGTTAAATGGATACAAGCCATATGTATTATGGTGTGCTCTAATTAAAACTCTTTTCACACATTTGCAGTACCTAATTCGATTATTATTCATTACAACATGTAACTCAATCAAAGGCTAAACTAACGCTGGTGTATGGGAGTCTACAGCCATACTTTACCTTGTGTACACACACGAACATATGTACATCTTCTTTATTTCTAAATTAAATATTGTGCATCTGGTCTGACTGTTTCTCTTAGGGTTTTGTTGTCTTAAACCAACCATTTCAATAGATTTTAACTGCAGTGATGTGAGCTTTCATTTACTTAAATCCAGCAAACAGAAATAATTACACAGATGGGGGGTAGATGTTTGTATTGCAGACCAATTATTAATTATTCAGAAGTGGATAGTTTGCACTGTCTTCTGTAAATTTGAATTTCATATAAACTCTCATCACATAACAGATCTTTCCATGAGACAACAGCAAGGCAGCGCATTGCCTTTGATGAAGTGAGTCTGAGATCACAGTGAACTGATTCATTGTTCAATCTAATTTGTCGCTGCCTGCGTCCTTACACCAGATCTTGGCTGCTACTTTACAAATGCTAACTAGAGGATGGCAGTCTTCCTCTGGTGTCTCCTGCTAGATTCCAGACCATGGCATCGAGAGAGGAACTTGGGCTGCCTAAGGCAATGAAACAAGAGTGGCAGTAGGCATCAGGGTCGAGCTGAATAATTCAGCCCCTGGATCACAGTACATTTTCATATTCATATCTTCACTGGCACATTTATCTGAGCAATCCTCGCCTCCTCTGCCTGAATGCATCTTCCTCTTCAGACCCCATAAATATCTGAATCAACTAATGACTCCTCTTGAGGAATTAAAAAGGCATCATTAGCCAGCACCTGAAGGTTGGGTCTGATGTACTGTGAGGACTTTGTCGATGCTGATTAGAAAAACAGTCTCAAGGGTTGATCTGTATCACAGCAAAGGTATATGTAATGAGTGGGCCCACATGGAATCTGTGCACACAGAATTTCAACAACACCTCGACTGATTTTTTTTTTTGAAGTTATCTTAAATGAATATTGTGTATCAAGCCATATGTTAAAATTTTTTTTAATAAAAATTGGCAGAATTCTGCAGATTTCAGGGCGTCGGTGGCTTAGTGGATAGAGCAGGCGCCCCATGTACAAGGCTGTTGCCGCAGCGGCCCGGGTTCGAATCCAGCCTGTGGCCCTTTTGCTGCATGTCTCTCCCTCTCTCTCTCCCCCCTTCACACTTCACTACCCTATCAATTAAAGGCAAAAATGCCCTAAAAATATCTTTAAAAGAATTCTGCAGATTTTCACTCTGGATCGCTGCTGAAAACGATAAAAAAAAAAGGGTGCAGAGTCCGTTTTGGTTTGGTAATGAGGAAACCAGGCGTACATTTAATGTACACCATTTCTCTTTTTACTATTGTCAACACTCCACACAAAGCATTCCAGTTATTGGTGTCCAGACCACCCAAGAGACACTAGAGGCACACAGTAAAGAATTTATACATTTTAATATCTTTTTATAGAGAAACAGCTTTTATATGGACTCTCTGCACAGAAAAAAACCCCATCAGCTATCCTGTGACTGACGTTTACATTACAGGGGCTGTGTGGCAGCTCTGTAAAAGTATAAACAATTCATTTTATGAGTATATTCAACACTACAATAGACTAATCAATAAAAACAACATGATATATGTATATAGCAGACAGCAAATCCATATCATTTCATTTCAGCCTCCTTGATGTCATCAATATGGAAATAACAAGTGCGTCATGACTGTATATAAAGATGGACAATGCATCTCCTCTTTATCCCACTGTACAAAAATGAAGCCAAGATATCTTGGATAGGGTGGCTGCCATCTTGTGCTGGTGATGTCATTTGGAGCCAGAGTGCACATTAGAGATTTCTGCGGCATCAAGTTCCTGTTCAACCATTTCATATATCACCGCTTGGTCACTGACTTTCCATGACATATGACGTGCAAGGAACCCTGGGTGCATCTGTTGCTGACATTCTGCGACGCCGTGTCAACTTCAGTCTGTTACGTATATTGTGTCTTTTCATAATACACTTCTGTTTTCAAAGGCAATTTGTATACAGTCTCTTTCAAAATAAACGTACGTCAGTGCAGTGCCGCAAAGTGACGTTTTTTCCTTCAACAAAAAACTTGCATGGTTACATTTAGCCAACACTTGCATGTGGTTAGGTTTAGGCAACAAAAGCACGTGGTTAGGTTTAGAAAAAAAAAACAAAAAAAAAACAGAGTTTGGCTTTACATTCATACTGGAAGCAAATACCAGCCTCCTGGGTGAAAGGCAGTGATTGTTGGACCCATTCACCACCCCTTCCACTCACCCTACGTGGACTTTTCGCCCCCTTTAACTTACATAGTTGTCTGGCTGCGTTTCCCCCTGATGCTGTAAGGTGCTGTTACACACTGACAGTGCCCAACTGCATATCATGCCAACCTGAAAGGATGGCTTTTTTGCATCAGTGTCTGATGTGAAAGTCACTGCCCAAGCGCCAGTATTCAACGAATTCTGAATGAGACCGGGTTGGTTTGACCAAGTGCAAACACGTCATTGTCAATCACAACGTCAACCCACCTTTTTATAGCAGCTAGTTATAACCAAACTTATAAAAAAAATGAACACTTGAACATACATCAGCTTTATAAGAACAGCCTAAAATGACAGAAACCATCTTTGGGACAAATGTATGACGTGTACTTTGACCCATGTACCATCTGCTAACATGAAGTGGGTAGGGTTTATGGGGGTACTGTCATGTTGTCCATCTTATTATACAGTCTATGGTCACGGCAGTAGTATACTGCCGCTTTAGTGGTTATGTCTGAATCCCAAGAGAACACAGAAGATTTAGTTTGTTGCATAACAAATCAAAAAGTTTTGACACAAGAAAAGTGGCAGTAATTCTCAAAGGTTTCTTTTATTTTTTCCCAAAATCTTCCACTTTAGAGTGCTCTCTTTTAATTAAGCTCTTTCTTGTACAGGTGACAAACCCATTAGTGATGATTTTACTCTCCCTTTGAGTGAGGTAGACTTGCAGGAGAATACATTTTATCTACTCTAGTCTAGCACAGCTGAGACAAATAATGCTTGTCAAATGGGCAACAGGTGCACAAAAAAAAGTATGAAAAGGGAGAGGGGGAGAAGGAGGGGCAACGGGGAAGATGTGGAGGCAGCAGTGATGACCCACATTGGTGCGACTCGTTATGAATTCGCAATGATGCTGCTGGGCTTGTTAGCACACGGCTGGGGAGCCAGGGGTGATGGGAGATGCACAGTCGGCTATCTCGGCTAACCCCTCTGCAATTCTATTACACTTGTTTATAGCTCTTGGCAAACAGCACACCAAAGATACTTTAGCTTCTGAGAGAAGGGCAGGGTTAAAGGGGGACGACTACTTAGCATTTCACAAGGAGACAGAGAGGGCATCCTGAGCAAAGTGAGCACGCAGGGGAAGTGAGGAAAGAACAGATTGAAAGATACAAATAAAACTGGGCTGACTGTTAAAGTACTGATGCATGGTAATAGGACCAAACAGCGCAAAAACACTATGGGATTAAATGTTATTATGGATTATGTTTTTTTCTAATCTTTCTGTGAATTTGAACCTTTATGTCCTATCCCTAGCACAATTTGAGAGGATTTGTAAAAATCTCCCCGGTCTGCATGAATATTGAAAACATTTTTGAGTGACATTCCCTCATCCAGTTTCAAGTGCTGTGCCAGTTTGAGAGGTGCCAACTGTCACAGCTAATGTAAATGCAGAGTCGGTGACACTATGCTTTTTGTTCGGCAGAGTGAGGATGATAGTTGCACCTGCAAATTAGCAACTCTTGTCACACACACACACACACACACACATACACACACAAGGGAAAAGTGTGTATGCATGTGTGTGTGCGTGTGTGTGTGTGTGTGTGTGTGTGTGTGTGTGTGTGTGTGTGAGTGTGAGAGAGAGAAAGAGAGTGAGAGAGATGATGTAACCTGAGCTGCTCACAGCACTCTAATGCCTCATTTCCTTTGCATGGTTTGACTCGTCTAGACTCAACTCACTTTTGTTACTAGGCCCTTTACTTTAGTTCGTTTTCCACTGCAGACAGTACCTGCTCAGTGTTGGTGGGATTATCATTCTGATCACCATAGCTATGCCAAGTGAAACTGCCATGACATCAACTTCAGTGCAACAGTCGCTGCATCCTTTCATCAGCAACCAAACAGAAGAACATCTGGACTTTGTCAATTGTGCGGGGTCTGCCCATTGGTCCGACAGCCCATTATTCTGACATCCCATTGTTCTGACCATATTAAACCCATTGTTCCGAAGTCCCGTTGTTCCGAAATGCTGATCATGATGCCCTGTGGTTAAGGTCTGGTTAGGTTTAGGCACAAAAACCACTTGGTTAGGGTTAGGAAAAGATCATGGTGTGGGTTAAAATGAAAAAGAAAGTGGCAAACGCATAAGCCGTGAGCCTGGTTCGCCTCAAGCCTTTCCCAGCTGACCTAGAGCCGGTCGCGGAGCCGCCGGGAGCCGTTCAGCACCGCGGAAAGCTCCCCACACAACCCAGACCCCAGAGTTAATAACAGAAGGTTATGGTGTTTCACTCTCTCCTCTCTACAGTATGACACTTGTATCTCGACCAGTAGCCTACTTTTGTTGCGTTGCTGATCCTCTATGGTACACAAATACAGTATAGCCTAGTATAATCACATATCGGAACAACGGGATGTCGGACCAATGGGCTGTCGGACCAATGACATGGAGCCAATTGTGCAACATAGTGTAAGTGATTGTGGGCACTATCGACGGTAGCTTGACTATCCAAAAATAGCAAGTTGTGCAGGATGTCCCATGTTGTGCAAGGGAAGATTTTCAATGACCAATCAGTGGTCTGCAGTATTTAATTCCACCTTTTAGTATCAGCTCAGCTCGTTTGGAACCTAAACCTAAGGTGACTCTAAAAAAAGTACCAGGTACTACCATCTAAAGGGTCAACCGATTTATTGATTAGGTCGATTAATTGGTTTGACAAACTATCGTATCGGGACGTACCTTACATCACCGACTGTAGCTGAAGAGGGGAGGGTTGTGTAAAATGGAGCCAAAAAGGAGCTGATCAGCGGGTACAGCTTCAGAAAAGGAGGTCCCCTTTGCTGCATGACTGTGTCTGAGTGTACTGTTCTTCATTTTAACATGTATTTACATGAAGGTTTTGGCTGGACTGCAACAGCTAGACCAGCACTGTACCGCTATTAGCACTAGAGCGAAAGTCTCAGTCTGTGTGAATGCCGCTGTATCAAAAAAAAGCCCTCTCTTGTTTCATACACAGTCCAGTCATTTACTAGTTTTTGACCTAGTCTTGTTTTTTATGTTTTATGAATCATTGAGACAGTATATTGAGTATTAAAAAAAATCATGTCAAATTACATTTCAGTTGTTTTTTGTTTTTTTTTACCAATTACAAAATACTTAAAAGTATTTAAATACATACTTCAAATGCAACTAACAGAAACACTGACCAACTCTGATCACTGTTTTGCATGGAGGCTCCATACATGAAGTCACGGTAATGTCACAACCAATGTCAGGTTGATTTTGAAAAAAGTAATCACTGAAAAAGTAAAAATCACTCCCACCTATATCATTCACGGCCAGTTTGATGTTTATTTCCAGATTTAACTGTTCATTAGTTTAGACACTTGTTTAGTGACTTCCAGCATCAGACACTGACGAAAAAAGCTGTCATTTCACATCTGCGTGATGCACGGTCAGTTGCTGTTATTGTTTAACAGTGCTCTGTGGTCAGGAGGAAACGTGGCGGGTCAACAACGAAAGTTAGGGGGGTACAAGTCCAAGTAGGGTGGGTGGGAAGGTTGGTGGGATGGGTCCAACAACCATAGACTTTCACCTGGGAGACTAGTGTTTGTTTCCCATTTAAATATAACCAATGCCAAACCAAGTTTTTTTTCCTTAACCCAACCACGTGCTTTTGTCGTTGAAGGAAAAAAAAACGTCTATTTGCCTTGCTGTGCCAATGTACAGCGCTTTGACTTGTATGTTCAGGTAATTTCCAACACTGTTAATTAATTTATTTATTTATTAATTCATTGGCAGGGAAATGGGGAAATCGGTCGATTATTATTATCATAATTATAATGATCTCTCAAATATCCAATGTTAGTTTACGTCTACCACCAACAACTTTTGCTAATGTAAAACTACAAGAGGAAGAATCAAGTTGAGTGAGGTCATGCTGTACCATGCAGTGCAAATGCAACTAAAAATGATTGGTTTGGGTGTTTCAAAATGACTATACCCCTTTGATTGTGTTATCCACATGGTTACTAATAAGTTAACAGATTTTCCATATGAGNAAATAAATTAACTCTTCTGCAAATGCAAGATGGGGAAAAAAAAACTCAAATTGAACTAAGGAATCACTTTACCCCAGTACTCAAAAATAATGCTTACCATGATCAAACAACAAAGCTTGCACAATGTAATTTTAAATTCAACTGCTGAATAATTTATAGACATATAGGCTGCATAACCTTATATTGAAGATGTTTTGTATAACCTGCAGCTTTGAATTTCTCCACTATCCTTTCCCCTTTATCTTCCTGATCAAAGGCTGGATTTTGCTTTGACATCATGTACATCTGATGATGTACATTTTTCTACCACTTTCCACAGTGCAAGATAAAGCCATTTTCTACTGTTGCTATGAATCACAAATTTCTTAGCAGCTCATGCAGCAGAATAATCAGGGAAAACGAGTCCCATAAATGCTGCATAGAAAGTCTGCCATCACAAAAAAATATTAACATATAAAATCATTACCTGCTCGCAATCAAAGTTAATTTTACTAACTATTACAGCAGTATTCAAACTGCTCCAAAAATATCCAAATACTATACAGGTTCAATGTCAACTCATCAGACAATCCAAAATGACCTGAGTATTTCTGCACATTTGTTGAGCAATTAATCAGACCAAGATTTATCTCAGGTGTCAGATAGCTGAGTGCTCTTTACCCATTTTATGCGTTTACCTTTAACAGAAGCCAGCAAGAAATACATAAACACCAGCTACTTTACAGATAAAGAACACAGATGGGTGGGAGGGGATTGGCATGTCTGGGTATATGTAACACCAACATGGATTTTCAGTATGACAATAAATAAATTACAAAGTGATACATCAGCCAGTGGCAGCTATTGATGGGAGAATGTTGATGTATTCAGGTTTCTCACTGCATATGGCTTTCTATCCTCAGGGCAGTGGAAGCATATATAATGGAAGCCACAGCATGTGCTGCCTCATTTCTATTTCCACTGCATCCTCACAGCGGGAGATAACCACAGTGACCCACAATAAGCAAGGCCAAACCGTGACGGCCCCCGTCCTCAGTCGTGCAGTGTGGACAGCACTGTAAACTTTTTGGCTCAATATGTATGTTATGCTGTTAGGTTGTTAATGGCAGCTGAACACTTCTTATTGATATTTCACATTGACATCTCTGCAACAGCAAAGCACTGTAAGAGTGTAAAGCATCAGCAGGATGTTTCAACTTAGTTATTGAGGTTATGGTGATTAGTGTTGTGTCGTTTGCAAATGTTTTGTTCAGAATAACAAATTTTAGGGGTAAAGGAACTGAACTGAATCACTTCCTGAAATGACCTATGCATTTCTCAGTTCAGTTAAGCTCTCAGGCAGTTGTGAGTGAACGTGCAGGGACTCGCTGAGTGAGGAATTTAAGTCATTCAGTGATTCGTTCACTAAACGTAATACACTGGCCTGAGTGATAGACAGTGGCTGCCTTAAAGTCTCAAAGTGGGAAGTAGTACCAAATATTTTATTTAGTAATTAGATGTTGTGATAACATACATGCTGTTCCAAATAGGTTAGGAGTTCATCTTTCAGTTTGCTTTTCAGTTTGCAAACAGTTGCTCAGCTAACTAGCTTATCTGTCCTGAATGTACTAAGCATCACTCATGTACTGTGAGGAAACCGTGCATGTTCAGTGACTCGTTCACTGAACGAACTACACGGTGAACGTATGACCTTAGTGAGTTGCTGAGTCACTAAAGCTCCACCCCTCTCCTACTTCTTCCTTCTCATGTCATGAACTCTCAAAGTAGGAGGCAGTTCCAAATATTTTACTTAATGATAAGGTGTCACGAAAATATACGAGTTCAGCTTTCACTTTGCAAACAGTATTTTTATCCAACTAAATTCTCCGTTCTTAGATCACTGGTTAGTGAGCTGAGCTGAACTGAACTGAACGTTCAGCTGTGTTTCTGTTCAGTGAGTGGGACTATGTGCAGTCAGAGCTCCAGTCAAGCACTGAACTATTTGGTGAACAGATCTTTTGAACAAATCTTTTAAATGGTTAAAACATTTTTGTGGATTTAGTAGACTGAAAAGAACTGCTTTGCCCATCACAAATGGTGACCAACCTTCAAATTCACTTCTAGACTCATCTGCGTATAACATTTTAAATGTTGCAGAACTGATGACGTAACTCATAAGTTAAACCCTACCGATTTTAAACATCAAAGTCTCTTTGAAGGTCTAGGAAAGAACAACTGCATATGTGAAAGTTGTATGAAGTCCTTTATGGCTCCAGAGGGAGGCTGTGTGGAATCTGATATATTGCCTTAAATGATGTCACACAAGTCTGCAAGGATTGGGTCTAAAGACTACATGTTAGAAAATGAAAATATCTGGGCGTTCTGGAGACCTCTGTAGCCCACTCTCTATCTCTGCTTGAGGCTAAAGGCTGGAGGCTACATTAGCTGCTACCAGGATAACACACCTGAATCTCTGATGAAACTGTTGGCAGTCTAGCATTGTGGGTATGTACTAGGTTATGCACGGAATATGAATGTGTGGGGGAAAAAATAAAAAAACAATATTTCTGATTCTGCTGCATCTGTTTTTATCTTTTTTAAAAACTGCCCGTCATGAGCTGGATAATATTTTAGGAATGCAAAGCTAAATCTATAATGTTTTTAACGCAAACCTGGCGCTGTGCCACTGCTGCTGTCCAATGAAAAACCAACAGGCAGAGGCCTAGACAACAGAGGTTGGTCAAAGACGCTGAACTGCAGCCACGTGGTGGTGCATATCCTTGCCCCAGTAATTTTTTCAATGGGGACGTTCTCACCCTGAGATTTATGCTTGATTTGATAACCGAGGCTACGATTTATAATCACAAAATCTTGTCAACCCAAATTAATTAACAATTGTTTGGACATTTGCCTAAATTGCAGCTACTTGTAGTCACTGAGGAACAGAACTGGATTGTTGTCATTGTCAACTAATGTGTTGATTATTTTCCCTTTTAACTAAGTAGTTGTTTGGTCTATAAAACTTCATAAAAGAAAAAAAACAGTCAGTCAGGGTTCCCAAGCCTGAGATGACGTCTTCAAATGTCTTTTGTCTACAACCCAAAGATATTCAGTTCACTGTCATAGAGGAGTAAAGAAACCAGAAAATATTCACATTTAAAAAGTTGGACTCAAAGATCTTTGATGTTTTTTTTTAATTACTCAAAATAATTTATCAACTATCAAATTAGTTGGCAATTAATGTAATGGTTAACAACCAATTAATTATTGCAACTCTAAAAACACACCAACACATCAGACACGATGCTGCATATCGGTGCAGAATTCTGAAACACAACAGACATAACAGCATTACTGATATTTTGCCCGGCAGCTTTGCTTACATCTTCAAAAAAACAGAAAGGTAGCAACCAAAAAAAAAACTAGACTCTTTTCAGCCTCCTCTACAGTGTCCTTTTTATCTGTCCCATGCTGTGATATCCTCTCAGAGGATGAAATTGGTCAGCCAATTTAGACTGTCCTGAGCCCTGCTGAATGCTCCATTAGTAATTTTGGATTAGTTTTGATTTAGAAAGGATCACTGCTGTTTCAGCTGTGTGACAGGTGTTATTTTTCACAGCTTGCTGGGGACTTTGGTCAGAATTCTTCTGCAGTACATTTACAGATTCAGAGTTGTTTTGCTAACTGCACTCAAGCATCTCTAATGCCAGGTTTGGACTACATGATATGTTGTCCATTTCGACACTTACAATGCCAGACTGGGCGACTATGGAGTCAGAAAATCATGGTACGTCAACAACCAACTTTCACTGCTCATCTTTCACAACGTGTGTGATGTCATGGGATTATTCTAGTCCTATTTCTACTATAGTATTATTATTATTATTATTATTATTATTATTATTATATGTTTGTCTACCCAGTTTCTTCTCCGTAATGAAAAATTAACATTCTTTGCTGGCTTGATAAAAACGCAGTACTCACCAGGTCACTAAAGTGCCTCTGCTATTTCACACCAGAATTTTCCCTTTTTAACTGTCGTGGTAGTCTCTGGAGGAAACATCAAAAAGGCTGAGGTTTTGTTGTTATATAATTAACCTATGGCTAAGCCATGCCCCCCTCCACTCACTCGGACAAACTATCAACATTGAGTGACTGGGCGCTATGGCAGGTGTCACAGTACACGGCATTTCGCAGGAGGCGACATAACGATCAGATGTCACTGAAAAGTAACCAAAAAGGGCCTAAACTACGCATTGGAGGGATATATTCATCATTTTATAGTTGAGAAGGTCGATGAAGAGCTTAAATTACAAGCCATAATTTACAGGTCACAGTGTACGCTTGTGAACCGCATCTCGTTGCCTTCGCCATCAAAGACAACAAGTTAAAGTGCCACTGAAGTTAAGGTTTTTGGCTCAGAATATGAGAAAAAGATAACGGCCTTTTTACCATCTTTACCAAGAGTGTCTCTACGTTAGTTTGGTGCTACTGTATTTACATTGAATCATTCAGCATAACTTTTGCCAACATTTGTTATCTCTGCGATAACAGATTAATGAAGCTAAGCTCCAGAAGTTAACATTAGCTTAACTAGAGCCCTTTGGACAACAGCTAACAATGATGTACGATCACCAAAGTACAAAACTAGAACAAAATAGGCTAATGAACTCCCAGCAAACAAAGTGACATGATGAACAACGCAACTAGGAGCTAACGTTAGGCTAACTTTAGCTAACGTTAGCTAGAGATGTTAAAGATAAATTTATATTTCTTTCCAGCAAAGTGACAATATGTTGCCTCAAACACAATGTTGACTTACCTTAGAACAGATGTAGACATCATTGTTAATCTTATTCACGTTGAGTTGATGTTGTGGTCTAACGTTACCGCACAACTTTATCCAAAAGAGACACTTTTCTCGGTTGAGATGTGGTTTAAAGTGTAAAAAATACACCCCGTCGCCAAACCTCTCAGCATACCTTGTTTCAGAGTTGCATGTACCCCATGCACACCGTTGACCATTTTTAAACTTCAAATCTCTGAAAAAGCTCATAAAACTGAACAAAACTGACTTTCTGTAATGCATTTCAATGAACGTCCCGGCGAGTGAATGGCTATACGCACTGTGATTGGCTCATCGCGTTTGAGGGTGGGACTTAGCCATAGGTCAATTGTCCCAGGCCCTTAAGAGAGCAGCTCGTCCTTGCGGAAATTTTTCCCAGTGGCCACTCGTAGTATTGCAGCGAACAAATCCCCAGTAACTACTGTAAACGAGACGTCTGTAAAACTGTTGACAGGACACTTCAAACTGCAAACAACGTTAATTATGATTTTTACTATTTTAAATCTTTTGAGCCATGGTGGTTTTATAATTATTAAACTTTCCTAAAGCCCAGAAAAATTTTAAAAATTTGTGATGTCATCACAACGTAAAGTCTATGAGGCGAGCAGAAGTTTGCAGACGTGGCCAGCGGAAGAAACACTATTGTGCATATTCAGTGGACCGCATACTGCAGAAGTAAACCTGGACGCTAGAAAACTTTCTTGTCGTATACGTTAGGATAGCAATTCCATTAAAATGAATAGGCAACATGTTGGCGTCCTGTATCAAGTTATTATTAAAATCCATACAGTTGTCCACAGCAGCTGTTCGCTCTGTGTTCCGTAAAGTGACAGCTATGATGGAAAGAGTGGTTGAAGACAAAAAGAAATCAAACATGCTAGTCTTTCTGTCGGAACAGCGTAAGGTGTCCCAGACACGCCATTGGTTGTCATCTACTTTGACAAACTACACGGGATAAAAGAACACACAACAGTCATTGTTGTTCATGATCCAGGCAGACGGATGGCCGGGTCAGACCATAATCGGGGTGATACCGTATAGTCTCAATCCTGCATATTTAAACAGTCTGGATTACTACTTCTATCCACACATGCATGTAGGTTCTTTCCCTTTGTGCAGTAGGCTTAAATAACTTTTGTGGCATGCTGCATTTGTATAAGAATCTGTACAAATTTTTTTAATAGTAAACAAAAACAGTAGCAGTCACTCACTATTAGCTTTAGCTGTATTCACACACATACAGGCTACCCCATCACTTCACACTCTAAATTATAGAGACTAACATTGATCTGGGGACAGGGAGACTGAGTACTGAGCAATAATAATTTCAACTCAAAAGCATGTCTGGACACAGAGCCACTCTTCTGAATGAGACCACAGGCCCTTGCAGACCAGGGGCCCCAGTGCAGCCATATGCACTGACTATATTTCCACCGCTGGTGAGGAAAGTAAATGAGAAATCAATCAAACACTTAAGCTTCATTTCATTGTGTAAGAGCACTGATCCATCACAGGGTGTTATGGTCTGAGACAGCCTCTGCTCCTCTGCATGCTGCATGGAGAAAAACACACACACACACACACACACACACACACACACACACACACACACAGAGGACTGAAATATCAAAAGGTCAGCAGACAGGCAAGAGGAGAGACTGGTGTCGTTGTAAGACAGGCCAGGCCTCTGAGCTCTCTGTCCCTTAGTGTTCATCTGTGTGAAATCAAGGACACAACTGGAAATCGTAAACAGGGCACGGTGACTATGTTTGGCCATGCATATTGCAGATGCCAGATGCGCCTTCCAATTCCTTTGGTTCATAAATCATCATTCAGTCTCAGTCGTCATAGATCCAAAAATTCAACTACGGAATTATGATGGCAGAGATTATATTTAAAAATACTTAAGCCTCTTAGTGAGAGTACATTTTATCAGTGGAAATGATTTCACTATACATACTTTTAAATAAATGATGCCAGACATGAAGTGACTGCCAAGGATCTCTTAATTTATTCATGACTCTGTGTTGAATGTGTACTGAAAACTGCAATTAATCCCCCTTTGATTCTGCATCATGTTATCGTGTGGTGTCTTCACACAACAGTCATGTCATGTAACAATTAATATTTCAGTGCATCAGGCGTATAGCAGGAACATGCAACTTTTCTCTGTCTGTCCACCATTTTAGTCCTCAGTCAAGAGCAGAGAAAAAGCAACACGTCATGACTACACCACAGTGCCACACAATGGCCAGGAGAGGAAAAACATAATGGATGTAGATTAATTAAAGGGATAATTCTTAAAACACTATCTTATCTCTCAACAAAAGTGAGAGGAGGGTTGTGTTTTCTTCTTTGTCTGTTTGTTGGCGAAATATTTCAAACATATTTGGGTGAAACTCAGAGTAAAGACAATCCTTTGCCCGTGAATCAGCTGAGTGGATTTCGATGATCAGGATGTGAGATTTCCACTACTAGACAGTGTTTATGTGTTGCTGGGAGAGTACCATGTGTGAGCACTAAACAAAACAGTATCACGCTAGTATGTTTGAGCATCAAACCCAAAAGAAGTCACTAAAGAAACATAAACTGCGATTAATGCTGCTGCATATCCAGACTTTTGCAATGTGATTTAAAGCTGCAAAACTTGCATCTGGTCCATCACATAATTTCCTGTGACACATCCCCTCCAAGCCAGCTTCAAATTCGTACAGTTACTTCACTCTCATCTGCTGGGAATGGACAGTTAAGGCTCAGAAAATGATACAGATTAATAAAAGATAAGCTCATGATGAGGATGTGTGTCAGCTATGCAAATGAACTCCACCTTGAAGTTCGAAGATGAACTAAGAATGTTGGTTAGCTGATGAACTTGGTTTTGTTTGAAGCATGTAAGACCTATATGCCTTGTACAAGACAGGAGAAACTGTGTGTTAGCAGCTTTTTGAGCAGTGAAGAGAATCTAGGGTATTGAGGACTAAATGAAAGCTAATTAGTGAAGAGGAAAGGGTGATGTATTGCTGGAGAGGAGTTGGTTTGGGGGGAATATGGTCGCACACAGATTCTTCAAATTGAAATGAAAAGTTACTTTTCAATGTTGTTATCTTTTTTTTTTCAAAGTATATGCCTACAATATACAAATTTCAAAACAGGATATCTCTTAATGCACTTTTATCGAAATCATTTTCTGACTTCCTGGAAATCATGAATTTTTCACCTGTAGGTGGAAATACAAAAGAATTATTTAAAGAAATTTTATTCAAATATTCAAAACTTTATGATAGGAGACTCAGTTTATTCCATAGACATCTAACTGGTTTTTGATACCAGTGTCATGTCTTTACAGTAAACAAAACCACCGTCAGCAGCCAGTTAGCTTAGCTTAGCACAAAGTAGCATTGGGTACCAACTGAATAACATCAGTACTGATTCACATTAAATCCATCCGTGCCAACCTGAGAGCACATCTGGGTGAGAACGCTGGGTTTAGACAAGGGGTGAAAGTGCTGTTAAGGGCCCTGGGTTCAACTTCAGACAGGAGGCGGAAGTGCCCCAAAGCCGGGGAGCCACCCACAGAGATCTGCGGAGGCTCCATCGGCTTCCCAGTGAGCCAAAACTGATGCTGCAGCGATCTGCCACAATAGCTCAGCATCTGGTCTGTTTTAGTTTCTATATTATTTTAATAATAGCCTAGAATCACTGCTAGATGAGCAGACGCACATACACTCGCGCACACACACAAAATCAGACAGACAGACAGAGACAAAAGATTAGCTCTGTGTGATTAGAAAAGAGCAGATGAGCAGAAATGTGCTTTAGTCTGCTATATCGCCCCTGCAGCTGGTTAAATCATTAACTTTCTGTTATTACAGAGAAAATAAAGTTCCCAAAAAAAGAAACCACTGGATACCGGTATCGGTTCAAATGTGGATGGTACCTTGGCACAAAGAACAGAAACAGAGGGAAACAAGTAGCCTGGCTCTGTCCTATATAGGACAGAATAAGACAGCTCTTTTAAGTCTATATTTCTGAGCAAAAATCAGCCACCAGAACAATAAATCTGGACTAAGCAAAGGCTGGGCATTACATGAAGGCCAAGCATGGCCCACCATCCTGTCTTACTTTTTCAAGGCCAATGAACCAACAGTAAGCCTAATTAGTACAGGAGGTAATATTCCAAAATACCTTTCCCAAAGAGAGATGTTTTGGATTGACAGGCACAATGGTGTGTCACCTCATTTCTTCTTCTGGACTGATTTCTATGTCAGAGGTTGAGCCTCCACTTGGAACAGACTTGGCACCTTTTTAATTTTGGTGTCTCTTTTCTGTGAGACATAACATATTTTATTCAGTGTTTTCGACACTCAGGTCATTTCTGTATCTTTTTGACCTAGTGTGCTGTTCATAAATAAGTGAAAGTACTCTAATATATATCTCACCCACCCATGTAATCATATATGTGTACACTGTGTGGACAGAGGCAGAGTATATAGTATCTGTATCGATCACTGTTATTTCCCTCTCTCCACTTTATTATAAAAAATAAATCCTGTGTACATCTTGCATCAGTGGCTGTGAACCCAGAAACTGTGGGGGAAGGTTGCCAAAAAAAGAACAGTAATAAAGACTGTTGATCCCCGCTGTAACAAATAAATATGTGTATGATATCTTATTGGGAGGTAAACAAAGCAAGTCAAATAAAATCTCTCCTGGGCTTTATTCTTATGGTACCAAATTACCAATATAGTTTCCTCTGGATAGGAATGCCCAGCCTGGTGTTTATGTGTTTGTATTTGATGTGTGTGTTGTTGTGGGTCTGTGCCTACGTGTCTATAAGTGTGTTTATGCATCTCTGTGCTTGTTTGTGAGCCTGTGCCCAACCAGAAAAAAATTACGTTCTATAAAACGTCTCCATAAACGGCGTGGCACAATAAATCCAAGGCAGAAATATTAAGTGGAACCAATATTTTGCTGGACCCACTCCAGATTCCTAGTAAAACTCACGAGTCGGGATGACCTTAGCATTAAAAAAATATATTTTACAGGTGGAAATAATCCAATTCCCTTCCAATGAAGGCATCACTGACATGGAGCTATCTGTGCTGTGCACCTGGGCCTTTCCACTGAGAGGTCATTTAGTATATATTCTCTCTTTTAGGGAGAGCTCTATTAAATACACCATGAATATCCAAGCAAAAAAGGTATTTTTGCAATGTCAAGAAAAAAGAAAACGACAGCAAGGAAGAAATGGGCTGCAAACTGTTGCTGTGTTCTAAGAAGGGAGGCTCCCATATGTGCAGAGAGACTAAGCAGTGAAGCTACAAAGGAAACATGCTCAAGGACACCTGTTTCTTGCAGGGAGCAGTTTGTGAGAAGCATCTTGTCTGTGCAACGCTGCAGCAGCCATGTGTAAACGCGAAGAGAGACACAAGATCCCCATTGCAGTCCATCAACTCCACACAGAGCCATGATGTGCTTTAGAATGTGACGACATGCTAAAAATTTGATGAAGTCCTAAGATGACACTATGACTGTGTACTTTGAATAGGATAACATAGAATATGGAGTGTTTATTATATTTTTTTAAAAAGCCAAACGTGATCATTTATTAATCAAAGAAAACATGTGAAAGAGAATTTATTAAATTGCAGCGAATCCGTCCAATTAGCATCAGCGTAACGTCTGTGATGCTAGTAGTTGAAACCACAGAGGGCCCCAGTATAAATTCATCTGCATGGAGATTCACCTAACCTGAATTCACTCTGCATTTCTCTTTTCTGTACAGTTATCTGCCAAAACCCTCTGGAAACTGGCGTGCATTGCTCAAGAAGTTGTCATTAGGAATTTGCTTAACTGTTACATTATCTCCTGTAGAAAACTAATTTCATATTAGGGTAATTGCCTCTGGTGGGCTTTTGCAGGGCTGTTGTGTTGAGGAGAAAAAAAAAAATGCTGATGAAGAGGACGGGGGAGAGAAAAAGTCATACTGGCCCTCCCTCCCTATTTCTGTCTCTCAGTCAGATGAGGTCATCAAACACCAACCTGCTTTGTATATTAATGATGTAACAGCCAGGGATTTTTGGACACCCCGTCCCCAGAGACTGCTTGGCTGGAGGCAGAGGAAGACTTCATCTTGATTTAAGAGAGAGATAACACCCTCGATAGAACTGTGACAAAGGCTCGATAGGCAGTGCGAGAGGAGATAGTGAGGGAGTGTAGACGCCAGCAGAGAGGAGAAGACAGGAGAGGAGGGGACTGTGCAATACACTGTGCCTTTAAAGCACCAGGCCCCTCCTCCACAGAGCCGAGCAGAACAGCCGAGTGGTGCTGGCAGGAGCCTGAGCCCCACGATAAACTCTGGCATCAGCTTCCCTTCATCCGGCAGTCAGCGAGGACACAGTGAGGGCGCAGGGGCAGAGAGACGGGGACGGAGAAAGGGAAAGAGCAAGAGTGACAGAGGGGGGGGAGAGAGAGACAAAAACAGGCAGATAGGCAGAGAGGGAGAGGCTGTCATAGGAATCACACAGCTCCCTTTTTCACAGCAGCAGCTCAGCCGCTCTGTCTGCTGCCTCCCGGTGCAGGCGAACGCTGATGGGGATGACGGGTGGCGTGTTTTCGGCAGCGCAGTTATCTGAGTGATGGTAGCGGCCGTGGCGGCATCACAATCCGAAACAGGAGCTCTCCTCGCCGCTCTGGCTCTTAGTCATCTTCAGCCTCCTCTCTCCCTTCTCAGAGTGCTATCAGGGCCATTCATCGTTCCCATCTCATGCCTCCTGCCTCCTCCTCCTCCTCCTCCACAGCTTCATCCTCCACTTCTACTCCTCCTCTGATGAGCCACAGCCTCAGAGTGAAATAACCCTGCTGATAGAAGCTTCTCTCTCTGTCAAGACAGTAAGTAGGGGAGGGAGGGAAAGAACTGCGTGTGTGTGTGTGTGTGAGAGAGAGAGGGAGGGAGAGAGAGAGTGTGTGAGACAGAGAGAGAAAGAGAGGAAGAGAGAACAGCAAGGCAGCGAGAAGAGAAGATGTTAGCGTGTGCGACAGAGGGACTGCTAAAGAACCAGCAGGTTGTGTGTAGCTTGAATGATCCTGCTGTGCGTGGACAGTGAGCTCTGGGCATAGCAACAGCAAAGTGATGCACAGGAAAGGTGAGTAGGTGTGTGTTCTGGTGTGTGTGTGCGTGTTTGTGTGTGTGTGTGTGTGTGTGTGTGTGTGTGTGTGTGTGTGTGTGTGTGTGTGTTTGTGGAGGTGAGACAAGTGCTGCTGAAGCAAGAGATGCATTTTGACAGCAGCTAAAAATCATCAGCGCAGTTAATTCCCGTCCATCTCTGAGTCTCCTTCAGTGTATTGTTGTTGCTTTTTTTCCGTGCTGCCATGATTTAGTGGAAGAGAAAGGAAAAGGAGGCTGAGACATTAGAGAATAAGTGATTGCTTTCCTTCCCGTCTGTCCAGGTGCCATGTGTGATTGGCCAACGCACCCTGTGGCAGTGGCATCGCCCTGGATTTGGCGAGAAGCTCTCCCCCCTGCTTGTTCTCTGGGGCTCCTCTGGGAAGCTTTCATGGGATTTATCTCTTCCTGCTGGATGGCACTGAGCTCTCTGCCTCTCTGAAAAGAGTCCAGAGAGAAAACATACACTACAAGGATAAGAAGTAAAATAATTATCCAATCACAGCACAAGGAGGCAGACCGGGTTCCCTTAGCAACAACTGAAGGAGAGAAGAGAATCCTTTTCTCCGTTTCTGCTCCCTTGGTTTTTGGGCACACCCCTGTGGACTGCTGTGGGTCAGTGTTTTCTGATAGGACTTGGAGAGCGCTGTTGCATAAGACAAGCTGCCACCCAAATTCCAGGGGAAGGTGCTCGTTCGCCTTCCAGCCCCCCTCATAACTGTGTCTCATAGGCACCATGATTTTTTTGTTATCCCTCCACAAATTCTCATCACAAGTCACGTTCCGCTGGCTTGGAAATCAATTCATTCTGATCCCACGCCACCTGGAATAAGCCCTGCTTTGGGGCGAGATTGGACGCTCTGTGAAAAGACCCACACCTACCTTCCTCCCTTTCATGGACGAGAAATGAAGGACAACATGATTAAGTCATCATCTGCAAAGAAAATGGATGTGGAGCAAAGTTTATTTTCAATGTGAGTTTCTACTGAGAATCTTTTTATTTTTCCTGGAGGGGGAAACGCCACAAAGCACAGAGGAATATCCCCCTTTTTCCAAACAGGATCTGTCCTTTTCTCTCTTAAAAAACAGTAGCCCTCAGTGAAGGACTATATTTAGAAGGCAAATCTCATCCCTGCTGGCCACCAATAATGTAGAACACGATCATTTTGAAAATTGAGCCACTGCCGGGAGTTCTATTTTTCTATCTATGTTGGATAGCTTTCTCTATAAGAGGGTTAATATGAGCCCCTTTTCTGCTTTCACTTTTGTATGTTAGCCTGCCATTATGTCACTGTGTTTCACAAGTCAAAAAGGTTGTACCGGACAAGTGAAAGAGGGGCAAAGTCTCTTCCCTGCATAGACAGGTGTTTTAAATAGCATCTCCTCGGGAACAATTTCAAACGTACACACTGACACATGAGATGAGTTGGCTCAACACGATTATGTAAGAGTTTCATACCAGCTTCAGCCCATGTGTTTTGCCTCTTCCTTTTCCATGGATTTACAGCGTTTGACTTTTCCCATGCTCATTTTCTCTTCGTTTTTGGAAGCGTCTACCAGAGGGCATGGATGTCAGAGTGTGACCCTGTGCCGAGTGTGCGGGCGAGGCAAGGTGTTTTGGCTGCCCAGGTGCTTTTAAGATGTTGAGGTCTCCCTGCGTGGCCGGGGCCCCTGTTCGGATCAGTAGCACTGAGGCTCCTTGTAGCCAAAGACATGGACCCCGACTCGGCTCCCCCACGCCCTCAGCCTGTTGGCCACTGGCCCCACGTCGCCCTGTAAAGGATGTCCCTCAGCAGAGCTCCGGCCCGGGACACCTCTGAGACCCCCAGCCCGAGAGAACGCATCCGCAGCCACATGAAGATGGTGATCGACCAGCTGGACGGCATTCTCAAAGAGCTCAAGGATGTGGCCAAGGAACTCCGGGAGGTGAGGTTCAAAATCAGCTTACGCATATCAGGCTTTTGGGGTGGGGTGGGGGGGTTTAGAGAGGAACAGGGGGACGAAGAGGCGGAGGCAGGGAGAGATTGTGGGTGCCAGGTGGGTGTGCTTCTCAAGTAGGCTGCATTTAATTAAGTGTAAAATTATTTTTCGCAGCATGGAGATTTTGATTAAGATTTGAAAGTGATGAGATCTCACTTTTTTATTTTTTTTGTTTTCTAGCAGGAGGATATTGTTGATTACAACCGCGGCGAGGCTGTCTTCCTTTTCCAATCAAACAATTGCTTATCGCCAATTACAAATGTCCTTCATGTGTTCAGTGGTGTCTTGTGGGAGGTACAGTAGATGTGAAGAGCTGTTGAAAAGCGACAAAGCCAGGCTGAAAGGAAACACAGAGGCTGGCTTAGATAAGATACAAGACTTAGCGCCGCAATAGTTATATAACCATTTTGTTAAGGATCAGCTGGATTCCTACTGTATTTTTGCAACTGCCATGGTAACACTGGGAGATTTGTGTTTGTGTGTATAGTACACAGTTTGAACAAGGATCAGCAAAGACAGATAGTGTGCGTGTGCATGTGCTCTTATATGCATCTCCAAGAATATGGACTCAACAAATGTGTGTGTGGTGGCTGATAATCAGAGTACATCTGTTCATGTTTGTGAGAGTACAAAATGGCCCTCATCATCTCTTTGGGATCTTCCCCCTGCAGTGTCCTTAAAGCTGCGAGCTCTTCCCACAAAGCTCCTCCAAAGAAAGAGATAAAGGCAGATAGAGAGACAGAGACAAATGAAACTTGAGCAAACAGTTGTGTCTGACCCATCCCACATCCTCCGAGCACATCACATGATTGGCCTCCCACCTGCTTCTGATCAGGGATGCAGAGGGAGTGCATGTGTGTGTTTCTAAATGTGTTGAAGAAGCAAAATGGTGGATGTTAGCGCATGTAATGACCTGAAGGAGGAGGAGGGTTTTGAACAGTCGGGGTGAAGCTGCCATAACTCACTCGATCACCACACAGAAACCCCCCCCACCCCCACCCCTCTCCTCCCTGACTCCCAGCTCTGTCCCACTCACCACGCTCTACTTTATGTACTTGCACAGTTGGAGGTGCAAGGGCACAGCTCACAGTGCACCTTCTCTCTGGTGAGCAGGAGAAAGCCGGCCTGCGCGCAGGAGTGATTGATGATTATGGGACAACTGCAAGTGGAATAATGCTGGCTGGAGCTATTTATAAACAAAAACACGGCCTGTGCCTCTGCCAGCTCCAACGCATATTACCATCCTTATCCCAGACCCCATTAGAGAGGGCTCTGCACAGTGGCTCAAATGTCATTTTTTATTGGGAGAGCACAATCCCACATATTGAAATGGCTAAGGAATCGTATTAGCTGCAGTGGCAGTCATAATGCTGGTATCAATATCCTGCAATTAACTGACCTGTGAGAGTGCAGATGGAATCAAAGGGAGATGAAGAAACAGAATCAGAGTAGCGCCGTCAGACGCATGGAAGCCTAATGTTCCATAAAATCTCTCATTCTTGGCCACATGAAAGGAACAACATAATAGATAACAACTGTCACATAAATAAATGATGAATTGCCGTGTGAATGTAATGAAATAAATAACTCAGTGAAGGAGCCGTAATGACTGATTATCACCCACAAGGTCTTTGGGGAACTGGGAGATACTGCAGTGCTCCGAGGAGTAAGAGCTGACACTCCGAAGCACGTAGCTGCCCAGAAATGAGGAAGTTACTGGTCTGTTACGATACTTACTTCACGGTGCTGTTTTCATAGCTCAAAATCACACGCGTACAGTGTCATTGTGCCAATTGGTGAGAAGCTGAATTAAAAAAGTCATCATTAGTCACACTGCAACAGAATCTGCCTACATTCAATTTTCTGATTGCCCATTGCCTAAAGTATTGCATATGTTGAAGCATATTGCAGTCTCCAGTTAGACCATTTAGTCCATACCTTCACACCAATTAAATATAAGAGGTTGTGGGAGGTTTTCTCGTCCAGTTTTAGCCATCTGGTCTTCATAGCCTTTTGCATCAACCATTAAATAAACGTTTGTTCTGCAGATTTTTTTAAGACCATTAAAGTGCAGGGAATAATACCTTCATCTCTACGTTTTAAATGAGGACTTACAACATTTATTGGTTTTAATTGATAATTGACTTCATACCCCAAGGAAAATTTTAGGAGGGCCAAAGGGCAATCTCACATTCACAAAAGTAGTTGACACAGAAAATCACTTGAATAAAGTTTATAAATCCAATTGATTGGTTTAGTTTGTGAAAAGTCCAGGGGTGGTCATTGCCAATCATTCAAAAACAAGAACAGTCCATTCTGAATGACTACTTTCTCAGCACAACGAGCACCAATAACAAAAGTTATGAAATATGTGACAAAGTCAACATGATGGTATAAATTAGGAAATAAGGACACAGGTTGAAAATGAACAGAACTATTCTTTTAGAAAGAACTTCACCTCCTCTGATTCTACCCCAAAGTGACTTGCTTTCTACATAAAGGTACAGAAGTCTTAAAAAGGAGAAATCCATTGATCCTACTTTCTTCTCTGCCAAAATTCATCATCCTGAGTCTGAATCACTACAAACAACACTCAGCACAATCTACTTAAACCCAGTGGTGAACGTACCATTGAATTTTAATCACTGTCATGTGAATGAGAATTGTTTTTCTTGTGTGGCTTCAGAAACCTGCCTTTAATAATCTCTTATGCTGCATAATTGTTTCTATTGAAATTTTAGCCAATGCTCAGCAAACAGCCATTTTTAAGGGAGCCTAAGAAATGAGCCATAATGAATGTTAAATTAAACAGCAATACCAAGGAAATTTCCATTTAAGTATGGGAGGGCTTGTGCTTTTTTTAGTCAAATCTTCACAGAGTACAGCAGTATTACCCATCTTAGTACTCTGATCCCTGACTACATTAATGCTGGTTTTGTGTTTTACCAAGTAAAGAGGTAACATCGTCATTCCACAGAATTAACGCAGCAGCTAATAACATAACAAAGTAGTCCCTGATTGGCTCTGTTTAAACAGGAGGTACAATATACCACGTTCCTTTGGCTATTTAGCTAAAGGGATTTTAAAATCCGCAGACATTTAGGAACTCAATGTGGCTACCTACCCCCAAGCAAGCAGATAAATACATATTAAATTATACAATGTGTCTTAAACCATGCTTTGACCGTATTATACTGCAATACAGATATAACACTGTTTTATTAGAGAGAATGTTTTGACTTAAGCATGTGAAGCATCACCGTGATAGTCTCAGGCTATGAATCTCCTTTACATGTCAAAGACAAATCTAACATAGCACACAGTTTTTCTAGATTGCTCCCTTCACAAGCCTATTACAGCCAAATACTGCCTGTCTTACTTGTGAATCCCATTACAGGCTCCATGACAAGTAAAATGAGAAGGATCTAAAGGAAGGACATTGGAAGGTAATATACTGATAAACCACTCCATTTGTAATAATAACAGTGGCAGGAGTGGCAACTCCAGAGGAAATAATTCATTTGGGTATCATTTCAACCTTGGACTTAGAAGTCTGAGGATAAACAAGGAGGGGGGAGATATGGCACCAAAGTGAAAGCAAAGCGACCTCTGAAATTTCTGATGTTGAGTTGTTGATTTTCCTAAAAGTGAATTTCACTAAGAAAAAAGGGGCAAGTAAGGAAACGCAAATGTAGGAGTGCACCCATGTTGGTTATTAGAGAGATACAGGCTGGTAAATTGAAAGAATTTAATGAAGCGCTACAAAAAAAAAAGAGAGAGAGAGGCTGGGGAGAAGATGCAGAGGCACGGACTGGGTGGAGGAAGGGGGCTGGCAGTGAGCTACACATCTTTATATGGAACCAAACAGGAATGATGGACTGTTATTATGTGGATGTAGTTATTATGCAGAATCATACCACGAGCAGAAGACGGTGCGCGTCTGTGCGCAGCTCAAGACAAATGAACACAGGAAGGCAATCAGGACTCGTAGAATTAAAGCTCTAAATGAAAGGAGTGAATATAAGCTGGACAAAGAGCGATTATCAGTAGCAGAGTACAGCACGTTCAGGACACTGGCCTCTATCAGTCAGCCTCGCAGCAGTTGTCTGCACAGGCTCATCGTGATACTGGAGACTGGCTTACTGCTTCGACTGAGCCACAGGCCTGAAGACAGAGGAGGGAGGCAGCAGGAAAACACTTGTGTCAGGTGAAAGCTGTGTCCTCCAAATGTCAGCTTTTTAGGAATGAAGTCCTGAGTAACCGCTTTATTAATGAGACTGACCACCATGCAGTTTTCGAAAGTGTTTCATGGATGCGTTTGATCTACTGAAAAAAAATCATCTGTGAGCAGCGGCAGCAGCAGAACTATCAGCCTTTTGCTTGTTTCCAATACAAACAGTCAACTTTGTGCTCGACAAGCTAAGCCCACCACTAAATCTGCAGGTGCACATCTCATTTAAATTCACATTAAAGAAATGGGGTGGTCTATTCAATTTCTATTCATCACCCAATACCACCCGCCTGATCCCATTGGCCTGGCTGTCAAATCAGGCATTTGTGCTAAAATGGAGTCTGTCAAAGAAAACTGCTATGTGAACGGTTTGATCAGAAAGGCTACCGTGTTGGCACTCTTTCATGTCTGAGGCATGCTTAAATGCTGCATTGTTAAAGCTCTGTGTGGTATCCAAACAGCTGGCCCCAGATCAGCCAGCCAGCGAGCCAAGCCAGCGGTGTCTCCTTAGCGAGACTGAAACCAGTTATGACACATCCACGTCGAGGGGGGAACCACGGTCCCCTCTCTGCTGAAGCTGCCGCGCTCAGCACTGAACCAAATCTGTTCCAAACCCAGAGGCAGCCCAAGAGAGACCAAAACCAAAATCAAAGGGCCTTTTTTTTCTGCAGGGGCCATATCCTCTCCTCACTATGTGTTTCCCCTTGCTGCTGCTGCTGCTGCTGAGCGGGGCAGGGAGCAGCAAACTGCCTTGCAAGAATCCTTCAACATTTAACCATGAGGGGGGACTCCAGTAGCTACCAGCTCTTTCACTCAGGGAGCAGAATGATATAAAGCACGTTGGTGAATGCACTCTCATTTAGGAAATAGTTGCTTCTGTTACAAGGGAATATTTTGGGGAATGTTTCAGGGCATGGCAAAAATATTGGTACATTTAATGTGGGAGAACTGGGTCACTACAGAGGCACGTAAGTGCTGTAAGTAAGTAATTATGGTGAGATTTACCCCCAATTAAATGCTTGGATTAAATATTTACCCCAAATTAAGTATATCTATCTTTATAGCCACAGAGTTGGGGGAAAAATATGAGGAAAACAATTAAATTTACCTAAAAAAGTGCTTCCACCGTGCATGCCAAAGTAATTACACTGTAAATAAAAATCCAGTTTAATTCGACGATTAATGATGACTTGATGTGGCTGAGTATCACATCATCTTGGCAGGAGATTGTGGTTCTTTCTGTTTGTCCAAATGAATGTCTACAATCAGAAATTGCAATCAGTCACAAAGCTGTGTCCTGGTGGATCCCTTCCCACAAAGCAACCATTTTGACTTGGCCGCCAGTGTTGTGGGTCTACTGGCCAGCTGACCACAGCCCAGTGATCTCCATTGAGGATGGCCCAGTCTGTTCTCCACCAGAGAGTCCATTTACTTCAGATTGAGACAGTGTTTGGCCCAGGCTCTGACCTGAGAACATGTCGACCGGCTGTCCTTGTGGGCCAAAAACACTCGGGTGGGCAATGCTGAAAGCTTAACCACTCAGACAGCAAAGTACTCTTCAACCTGACATACCTGGGCCAAAGGGTTTCTTCTCATTAAAAGCCATTTGGAAGAAATGACAAGTACCCGCCTGCTGTGTCTGTCAATTTGTTCCTCCTTGTCTGACCTCTTTTGTGTGTGGAAATTAAATTCCTAAATTAAACTTGGTGACGTGCCTCCAGCGGAGTTCTCTTTGCTCAGGAAAACAACAAGAACACGGTACCTCAAGCCTTATCTATTCTTTGCTGAGCATAAAACACCCTGCCATCTCCACACCTGTGTTGCTGCCTTGAGCTGAGCTCCACATAAATGTGTCCGTTCTCAGAATGAATGGGAGGCTCAATTATTCTCGGGACTGATGAAATACTGCTTTGGGATTTTAAGTGGAAATGTCAGATTATCTCGCTTGATTCTTACCTGGTCACAGTCAACACATAATCTGAAACAAATGCAGCCCATCACTGCTTTAATGAAAGGAAAATATATACACATCCTGTGCATTTAGCTGATGCAAGACTAGCCTGCAATGCTAGCAATAACTGAATTTAATTCCCTGATCCCCATATTAAAAAGTAAGCAGCACTGAGAATTGAAGGAGAGCAGAATCAAAGACGGGAGGGACCAGCGGTAAACAACGGGTTAAGACTTTAGCGGCATCTAACCTTGAGAGCTGTGGAGAGAATAAAACGGCACCACGCAAAGCATTCCCCTGAGCCTCTTTTACCTAGCTCTGCTGTGGAGCCCCAGCTTCTTTAGGATGCAGGCCCAGCATATTGACTAGCCCATCATGCCTGTAAGACCCACTGGATTAGCTGGCCCTTTGAGCTCTGCCTCCCCGCGCGAACTCTGCACTCAGCATAGACTGTAATGAGGGCTTTAGGTTACACCTTTGCTGAGGTAAACATTCCAAAAATTGCGCTCGTCTTGCTAATTGATTTTTATCAGCTAACAAGCCTACTGTGAGCTAGTTACAGATAAAGCAGGAAAAAAGATTTTACCATGCATGTTTGTACTTTGAGATTGAGCCACGAACCCTTTTGTTTGTCCCTAGGCAAGGATAGAGCTGAACAGGAAGAAAAGGGGAGTTAAAGGCAAGGAAAAGAAAGACAGAGAATGTGTGAGAGAGAGAGAGAGAGAGAGAGAGAGAGAGAGAGAGAGAGAGAGAGAGAGAGAGAGAGAGATGAAGGGTGGATGGAGATAATGGTTTCTCCTGCTGCACAGAATTGCGACAGACTGGGTGGAACAGCTTAGATCAATTGTTGCAATTGTGCTCGTTCGTGGGCGTGTTTAGGATTGTTTTGGCCTATCTCTGTGCTGTGAATAAAACCAGTAGGCTGTAGTTAATGGTGTGAAAAATGGCATCCATCGAAGTGCACAAGCAGCCTCCAAGAATAGCTACATCATTTCATTGTGTCAAAGCATACTGTACGCAGAGGGACAGCTTGCTCTCCATTAGGCCTTCAGACTGACTGTCTCTTTTACCAGGTGTGGATACGTTTTTTTTTTAACCAGGAGTACAGATGCTGGTAAGGAAAAAACCGAGAGATACAAATATATAATGTGAAGAGATGCTATATTTTCCTCCATTTCCATAGCCTGTGAAAGTGCTCAGGGCAGCGTGGGCCAACCCACTCACCAGTGTAGCAGCTTAATCCAGCTACAATCTTTGGAACTGTGTTATACTGAGGGATCATCAAGAGGCTTTTTTTGTCCTTCCTTTTATTTTTAGCCCTAGTCTGTGATGCATCATAAATCAACCCAGTTTCAAATGAGATTGTTCAGTTTTAACCAGCAGAAACAGCTGAACTGAGATGACACACAACTGAGCATCTGTATCCTCTGGCCTTAAAAACACTTTGAAGTTTTTGCGCGTAGCATGTCCGTCCTCTTTACATGTAATGCCCAGCAGGTGCTCGCAGATAACTCACAAGATGTTTCCTAGTGCTATGTGTATTCAACATTTATGGGGAAAAAACATGGAAAAATTGTGCTGCATCTGGTAGTTTGTTCTGCATCTTGAGGAGAGCTGCGGATGTTTGACTTTTTGGCTTCAGATTTAATGTTAGCAGGTGAAAGGGCAGCCAAAATGGTTAATAACATTCTGTGTAGTGGAAAGGTTGTTGCAGTATTTCCCCAAAGTTCTTAATTGTAAAATGCTACAGCATGTCATTTGTCACTCTTTATTGTGGCAATCCAGTTGTAATTAAAAAAAGAGTCTAAAAATTGTCAGTAATTTGTCATAATTAAAGCAAATAAGCTGCTGCACAGGAAAGCTAAACCTGAAGTGCACTTATATAGAGTAACATTTAGCCTGACTTGTAGAATCAATGTGTGCCTGTAGTTTGATGCACTGAAAGTCATTTATTATGAGGGAGGACAAATCTTTTTTATTTTAGAAAATATTTCATAGGATTATTAAAAACAAGGATTAGCCTCTTGTTTACCTTGTTATGAAGTAAATGTGTTCTGATCGTATTATCCCAAAACACAAATGTCCAATGACCCTATAAGGAAGCTGTCAGAGTTCCACATAAGCACATTTGTATTACTAAGCACACTTCCCCAAGCACAGTTCCTTTGTGTCCCGAAGAAACCCGAAATACACACCAAGGACAAAATAAGGACACACCACCGTGGAAAACTCATTTTTTAAGGTCTATAAATTTTGGCACAACATCTGCGAGGTTGTCCTGTCTTCACTTAGACTTGTTTTATTGATTGCGTTGGAGTCCAGACAGCAAATACGCAAATTAAAAAATCTTCTCCACCTTGCAAAGGTTTGTCAATGAGCTCAGCTGCAATGCTGCTAAAGTGACATCACTATCAGACATGTCACCAATGTGTCATGATAGTTACAATAACAATACTTGAATGTCTTACTGTGTTTTTAAGGCTTAATTCGGCCCCGAAAAATTGTGCTGAGGTAATTGTACATGTAAAATTCATACATGGAGAAATCACTGAGGAAGTCACATCCAGCACACTGTCTAACTAAATGATCAACTTAAATACATAGAATAAAATTAGCTTTAGAATAGCGTAGGGCTGTACCCGACTTATGTGAGCAAAATTAGTTTTGGCTGTTCAATACAAAATATTCGACAATTCCTTTTTCCCATAAAGTTTGAACGAGATTCAGTGGGACATTCTGTGTGACAGTGGCATTCACGTAATATAGTAAACAAGCTTAACTGTCCGATAGATCGGAAGTGTGCATCGACTTTTTAGGCAAGACTAGATATCAAACAAAAGCCTGAGACCGTGTCGTAGTAAGTTGCTGTGAGCTGTAAATTCACCACGTCTAAGTAGAAGAGACAAGATAAGGGGCCTTATTCGTCTCTCCTCCTCTGTGACGCTGCATCCTGTCCACAGCCGTCTGTTAGAATGTGCATCATGAAATTCAAGAGCGCTCACTCTGCAGTAAAATCACTGCACACTAACAAAAAAAGGACTGCTCTACTTCACGCAATCTCTGTCGAGCGAGTTATCTCCAACTGATGATTCTAACGACATTATTCTTTAGTGTTTATTTTAGGGCTGTACAGAATAACTCAAAGCTTGGAAGCTGCGTTCATAGCATTGACACTAAAACTCTAAATCAACACTTGAATGCTTAAGAGCTTTTTTTTCTTTCTTCGCATATCTATTATTTCTGTTAAAACCCAGTATTTCTGCAGAGCTGCAAACAAAGATCAGGCTACACTTAGGTTTTTAGTATTATACTATTTGCAGAATAAGATTGCACTGGTGGCTGCATAGGACTTTTTCAAACTCGTGTGATACAAACATTTCCAATAACTCCTTGTTAAGTCCTAGTGTCAAAATTGATCTTGAGAAGATAATCATTTCCCACGTTTTCATTAAATAAAATATTCTGCTTCAATCTGTATTTGTTGGTGTTTAGCCTCTCAAAAACAAACTGCATCTTCAAAAGAGGGATCCCTCCTCAGTTGCTCTTCCCGAGGTTTCGACCATTTATTTTTTGGGAGGGTCGTTTTTGGGAGTTTTTTCAAGGACGGTGGGATGTCGTGTGCTGTAAAGCAAAAAAGTCAAATTGTGATTTGTGTTATTGGGCTTTATAAATAAAGTTGAATTAAATTGAATTGAAATGAATTCAACATTGCTGGCTAAGGAACAGTTCTTGATGTTTCAACAACACCTCCGTTAATTTTCTACCATGTCAGTAGTTGCAAAGACCAAGAGTTCAAAAAGTTAGTATTTCTACAAGCTAGCCAGGAAGATGACTCTTCTTACTAAGTTATATTTTGCCCCAAATAATACTGGTACTTGCTCTAAGCCTGTGTAGTGTAATGAAGCTCATAAATACAACAGATAGTTTTAGGTTTTTGTTCGTCTAATGTTAGAAATAATTTGTTGAAATTCAAATTGGTCTGGCTTGTTGCTGGTAATCACAGCCTGAGAGTAAGCACCGCCTCAGAACATGACATTAGAGAGGACAAAGTCTCAGATGTATTAAAGTATTTGCACATAAGTTTGTTGATGTTGAAAATTTAATTTAATTTGGCCTCAAAACACACGAAAAGTGAATTTGACTTTTATTGCTAAAAATAAAAAAAAATTTGTCCTCAGCTTTGGAAATACTGCCAAGAAAAAAACATAACTGCGAGTCCTGGCAAATAATGCAGGGATTGATATAAATAGTAGAGATAAATTAGTTTCTCTGACTGCGAGATCACAGATTACTGTTGGGAATAATAGGCTAATACTGAGGTAATGCACTTTGCAACAGGACTCCAGAAATGCCAAAACATTAGATTCTCTGACTGGGATTTATTTCTAATCCACCTAATTAATGCCAACTAGACAGAGATCCATTTAACATTTAAATGTCATTAATTACTTCACTTTGTGAGGAGCCTGTCTGTCTGAATATCAAAGCATGGCGTCTGAGCTTGGCCCAGGGTGTCATAGTTAATCTGCGTCGTGGACCTGAGCGGGACCTGTCTTCCTGAATTAATCAGATATTTTGTTTTTACTTATTATGCAAGAGAACATTTGAATCTCACAATGGATGAGCCTGGTAACAGTCTGCAATAAATCTTCAGAGCTTAAGTGGTGTAAGGTTTTTAGTATGGACAATGTGGCCACCTGGGTGCTGCAGAGCTAGTGCCAGACTGAGATATAAATTGTCCAAAGAAAAAAAAAAAAAAACAGCGAATCCTTGAAAGATCCATCATAGACAGCTGTACCAAACACACAAATCACGAAATTTAAACATTCACATCGAAAACGAGCCAAGTAAAACAGAGCGGCACACAGAGCTGCATCAAGGCGTAACACCTGTTCACTCAGGAAGACTCTTAGCATGCTGGGAGATGGTTGCATAAAAGGGTAATAAGAGACCTATGATTTTAAATTCCTACATTTCTGTGCTTTTGTGAACTATTTCTTTTATCGCTTTGGCTAAGTGGCTAGTTGTCGGCTTGCAAATTGGACTGGTGGTGTTAAATTTCATCGGTGCTGGCCGTCAACCCAGCATGGAGCGAGCTTAGTGTCAGAAAGTGTTGGAGGAGCAGGTGTTGAGGCTGCAGGTGAATTAGTTGGCCGTGATAATAAGTCATACTTCCAGTAAGAATTCAGCAGTGGCTGTGTTTCTGCTTTTTGTTCAGCTTATAAGTGACCTTTGTCATAATGTTTGTACACGTTTTACCAAAGCCACTGTGATTCCCTGTAAAGGGCAGCACCTTTACAATCTCTGAGTCTAAGATGTAAAACCAAGAAATGAAACCCTGTTGAGCGTCTTCAAAGACAGCCCTCCATGTTTCTGGAATCTCCCTCTCCCCCTCTTTCTCTCATCGCCTCACAGGCAGCTCACACTCTGCCAGTGGCACGGCATGGATGGCTGCCACCACTGTCATTGTCAATAGCATGACAACGCAGCATCTAATGCAGGGCAGGGCGAGATGAAAGAGGCACAGCAGAGAGGACATGCTAATTATTCAGACACACAGCTAAGAGCAGACGGGAGACAGAACATGTCAACAAACTGTGTGGGTGATTAATATTTTTTGTCATCTGCGCAGTCACCTGTGCAGTTGGCAGTTTATGGCCAAGATGATGAAGCCCGAGATTTCTGACTTTTATGCAAAGTAGACGATACAGCAAGGTCTACGAGGGTGAAAATTATAATTAGACTTTTTGGTCCGCTGTTATTCTCAAGGATATTAACTGGGGATGGGACTGCAGGTTGATGTGGGCTGCGACGGACCGTGTGCTGCAGGTTCTGATTAGAGAGGAAAAAAAAAATCCTAATTATGATTATGCAAAAAGCAGATTGGACAAAAATGAATTTACTGATGAATTCACTGATGAACATGCATTAGCAAATTCCCAAGGTTAATAACCTTTGGACTGACTTCTTTGTTTCCAACACTGTGACATCCCAAACATTTCACTGTATTTTTTAAGGGAAAATTATGATTTGGTACTGAATATTTTATTATTTGAATTCAACAGATATCGGTCACCTTTACAAATATCCAATGTTGTCATGGGAACGGTCCATGGGATTCTGATACATTTCGATGTCATATATTAGGTACTGTATTTAGGCTATTGTTTGCAGTGTCACATGGACACATTGACTCATGGCTACTTGCTTATTGCTTTGCTCCAGTAAATACAATCATCAGTGATCACAGGTGGCAGGCCCGTGGGAAGCTGTTTCTGTTGTCAGATGGCTGCGTGATTATAAAAAGACTGATCTGATCGAGGGTCTCAAAATGCTAACAGCAAAGGCAAAACCATTAGCCTCTTTAGCTATTTTTACAGCCATCTATTTGATGAACATGCAGCTGTTTCCCTAAAGAAACATAAATATATGTCAACGATAACACCAGTACTAGCTTGATAAGACATATCCCATAATAATGGTGTTATCTTTATCTTATAGTGGGCTTTTAAGAGAGGAAGGATACTTTTAATAGAATTTTTAGATCCAACCTCAAATGTACAAACTTGTTTTCCTTCCTTATCTTACATTGTAGAAACACTGAATATTTGGGGGTTTTGGACAAACAAACATCATCTTGAGGGAAATTGTGGTGGGTAGTGTTTTACTATTTTTGGACGCTATAAAGACTGAACGAGAAATGGATTAAATCAAAAAACAATTTGTAAATGAATCGGTAATAGAAATAGAAATAAATTGTTATTTAAAGCCCAAATACAACTCAACATTTTCCTATGTAGATGGTTTGATTTAGAGCCCTTCAGGGGCCCTACATGAAAAACTGTTCACTGTGTGTGATGACTTGTGGTTTCTAATGTAAAGGCTGTCCAATAACCAACAATACAAAGGGTTATCCAAACAGCAATAACTCATCCCCTAGTTGCACCATTATCACCAGTAGACTGCATGATTTGCTTTATTAATTTATAGATGAAGATCAACAAAGAAAGCCATTTGAATGACAGATCCTATTGATTTTAGTAGTGGTTTCCTTGACCCTGGCCATTGAAGCTTGCAACACTGTGAGGTCCTACACTCTAAGATTGATCGAAATGAATATGCTTTGATTGACTAACCTAAGTAGTGCCTCCATCACTCACACAAAAATACACTACAAAATATATTCAATACAGCCTTACATAGTTGATCGTTAACCATAGTAATTTCTTTGATAAATCCATTATGCATGGCACGCTCATGTTCGCCCAAACTGACTCACGTGTACAGCCGCAAGTGATGCTCATGTATAAAGAACATTCACTTCAACACAAAAATCCACATTTGCATGCTGCGTGTGGTCAGGAAAGTATGAAATAGCTGAAGAGTCTGACAAGTAAAGCCGCTCCACTGTCCTCAATTCAACTATGAGTCACAGTTTTGAGGCTCCCAGTGAGTGAGCACAGATTATTCACTGGAAATGAGATGGCTGATAGAGATACTAAGGATGACTTTTTGGACGGGATAAGATACGGACTGATTTGCTTTTTCAAGTGATAAGTTATCATATTTGATCATCTAATCCATTCTGCTGTCCGTCTATTATTTGAAAACTATGGTTTCAGTGGTCAGTTCAGTCCAGTCTGTAGAAAAAATGACCCCCACAGAGCTAAATGTCCTGGCACTACCCCATAAATCATAGTGCCCAGTCTGCAGCTTAAGGTTTGTTACCATTCCTGTGTGCATCTGTGACTTGCCAAAAGGCAAACCATGTAACTAATTGACCTAATGTTTGAAGCCTGTCCTTGTTTAGCTTCAGAGCCATTGACATGGAATAGAAGGAGGAGGAAGGGAGACAGGAAGCAGAGGTGGAGCTGCAATGATGACCTCCACGGCGGCTATCAAGGTCAAAGCTGGAATTATAACTCCTAGAATCAGCTGTTCGTGTTGGCAAAGAGGGCAGCTTGATGGAGTGGTTTGCCCACAGTCAGGACTTTCAGAGTCAGGTGAGGGTGAAGACACTCAGGTCATCCATTGTTGGGTTTGCGTGGAGGCTTTTGTCAGCACAAAACAAATAGGACAAGGGTATAGCACAACAGCAGGGCATCCAATGTCCGTTTCAGTCTGTACAGGTGTCTGTGTGTGTTTGGGGAAAATATTTATAGACCGAGAATCAAGAGACGATGTGGAGAAGGAGGAAGAGATGGAGGCAGGGTGAAAGAGAGGGGGAGAGAGGAGGAGCTAGGGAGAGACAGAGAAAAAGAAAAGAGAGACAGACAGACAGAGAAGGTTTATCTCTTGGCCTGCAGACAGCAGTTCTTTTTTCAAAGCTGGAGCTGTGTGCACAGGGCTGGTGGGGGGGGGGGGGGGGGGGGTGTTCCTCTTTGGGGTTGGTGAGCCAGAGGGTCAGCAGTTCAACTCATAATTCTATGGCTGCAAGTCAGTCACACATGCACGACAATAAAAAACAGGATCGAGCTATTTAACACCTGTCATTCCTGCATCTGCACTGGGAGCTGACTAGAGTGGCTGTTAGCCAGAGCATAATTACAAGAGTTCATGAAGGAGGACGAAAGATTTCTCTTCATCCATCTGTGAGCTTGTAATTTCTTTTTTTTTTTTTTTTTTTTTTTTTTTTTAATAACGCCCTTATTTTTAACTGATGCTGGAATTTCACAAGTCCTTCGCCCTTAAGAAGCATCAGATCCATCTGTCTTGCGTCACTATTGCTTTGCAGAGTCATTTGTAACAACCAAAAATAGCTTTGGTCTACATTTAGTCAATGACATCTGCTATGACCTAAATGGAGGCGATATTAAATGGGCTGCGAGTAGCTAAATTTGTGGTGGCACACACTCTTTAAAGGGAACTGTGTTTTCAGTACATCTTCATGTCTAAATTATGATAAAGGGAAGAAAAAAAATCAAGGGCACTGCCTACATCTAAAAACTACAGACATCTTTAAAGTCACAATACCCCAACTTGCCTCCTGCTTTCTTATGATGATCAGGGTATATGCAGGAATTCTGATGTTAAATTCCATACTTTAACTTCATATTAAGACCTTTTCATGACCATTGGTATACTTTTTAAAGACCTCATTGCATCTTCAACTTCTGACCGGTTACATCAGTGACACACTTGTATGTATTATACAAACTATAAGAAAGCACAACAGAACAACTGTTTGTGATAACTCCTTATCAATGCAGCGTAAAGGCCATTGCACACTGAGTCTGTTTTTATTGTCAAAATTGTTGCACCTGTATAAATAGATAAGACATCATGTTGTGTCAATTACATTTGCACACTGAGTCCGAAACTTTTGTCCGTCATTAAAATGTTTGGAACAGGTTTGATTTTCTGCATTTTAACGCATCTGTCAGAGCCTTTAGAAACGTTTGACCAAGAATCAGTGAAGAAAATGTATCGGCAGGACACAGCTGTGACAAGACAGAGGAACGGGGTGCATAGACTCATTTTATAACTGTGATAGAAAATTCTGGTATTTGACCTTTTTAACCTATAGCGTGCTCTGCATGTTTTGTATAAGGTAACTTGCTATGATGTATGATGATGTGTGTTGCTCATTTAACCCCTACTGTGACAGCAGTGAGAGACACCAAGGTCATGAGCCAGGGAGGACACCAAGTGTCCTGATAGCTCACTTTCAACAGGTCGAATAGTAATATTCAGGTGGATGATGACGAAGACAAGAAGGATGTGGCCCGCACACAGAAAGTGGAGGACAGAGAGGAAGGACAGCTCCGCCCTTCATGCAGCTGAGTTGCCAAATGAAAGACAGGGAGGAAGTGGTGACAGCCAGATAGGTAACTCCGCTGGAGCGAGGCAAAAGAGGGAAGTGTGTCTTTTAATTTTGAAACGTCTTGAGAATTTTCACAACAAGTAGAACAATAAAACGCATGGAATCAGTGTGCTAGGTTTCTGTGCTTAACGTTTTGTTGGGGTTTTTTTTTCCGGATGACTGACTAAAAAACTTAAAAAACGCCTCTGAAAAAAAAAAAAAAAAAAAGACTCTGGGCCGAATTCACAAAAGGACTGCATGGCTTTTGCGGCCGCTAAACCGGTAAAAATGGAGCAAACAGATACAAAGCACGCGCAGAGGGTGAAATGCTCCACTAACTGCGCTGCCAAGCAGATTGCGTCTCGGTGCTCCGGTGTTATTTGCACGTATTTAAATGAGGTAATATGCATATATTTGGCGCAAAAATTGCCCCTTTCTATGCAAATGAGCCTCATTGATAAACAACGTCTAATTCACTAACACCAGCGCTAATAGCCACGCAGTTTGAGTGAAGTAAATAACGTCTTTAGAAAGCTGGTGCAAACTGGGCGCTCCTCTGTGGAAGCCTCTCACCCAAACTTTCCAGTGATCGTGGCAGCAGTGATCGTCTGTTAAATCAGTCTGTAAATAATATTTTGACATTATTATTATAATCATTATTACTTTAATGGCATCTGAAGATATTGATGCGTTGAACAGGTGACAGTCTGCGGTCGTTCTCAAAACGCACTTCAAAAGCAACTTTCAATAATTTATTATACGAAATGGGGGAAACAAACGTGAACAAAAACGGTTCCATAATTCATATTAAATTCAAAAGATAACGAAAAAACAGCTACAGGTGAGAGGGAATAGTGATAAAGTGGTCAAACTTGGTGAAATCCACAGCCTCAACCCATCCGACACTGTTAGACTGACTCACCAGCAGACATCACTACATGAGGGTATACAGTATTCAGTACTTTGCCAAACAAAGTCTAATTAACTAATACCAGCGCTAATAGCCACACGCAGTTAATTACTGAAAAAAATAACATCTTCAGAAAGCTGGTGCTAACAGAAGGTATTTAAGGGTGTTTTGAGGAATGGGTTCACACCTCCTCGGTCAGGACCTCAAGCTTGCGTTCTCTTCCTAGCTGCCATTGTTCTGCCACGGTGTTCTTGGCGCAAAGCCAGCATTTATACTTTGCCATGTGTGGCTTATTGCAATCAGGGGCAAATCAGGGGCAAACTGCACTCAGCTGCCAAACTTTGTGGCCGTGTTTGCGCTGGTATATCATAAGCGCGTGAATAGGACATTAAGACGGAGCAAACTGCGGGTGCAAGTGAAGTGCAATTCAAGGTGCTATCAGCGGCCGCAGTTCATTCTTTGTGAATTCGGCCCTGAGTGTGCAAAGGCTTTAACTCAGATAGGTGGGAAGGAACAAAGCAAGAGAGAATGTCTTGAATGACTTCTTCAATATACGTCGCTAATTGCCTGAGAGGGTCTTAACAGTTGCAAAAATCTAGCCAACACAGCTGCAACAAAAAATTCTGTAGTTTTACAGGCTCATAATTCCAATTCATATAAATATTTTAGAGTTAAAAAAGACCCTTAGCTTAAGAAGGTCCTGTCGTAATAAGAATTAAAATGCCTGTGGAGTTAAAGCAGTGTTAGGTAGAGAACTAAATATCTATATCAAGTAAAAGTACAATTATTCCCATAAAAAAAATGACTCAAGTACAAGTAAAAATTAACATTTGACAACACTACCCAAAGAAAAGTAAAAAAGTACCTGGTTAATAAATTACTCAAAGTACGAGTTACTCTTCAAGCAGGCCAGGGCAAAANTTTAAGCAGGTATTCATTGTTTCATTTAAAACCCATTGTGGTGGTGTACAGAGCCAAAATGACGACAACTGTATCATTGTCCAAATATTTATGGACCTGACTGTACAACTGAGAAATGAATAATCTCCCTTTCACTCTCTATCTCTTCCTCTCTGCCCCTCTCCTCATCATAACATCAAAGATTAACGTTACACATGAAAAATTAACAGCGCTAACATTAGCTGACTAACTACAATTTCACCTTCTGCATGTGCAACTAATTTCAATGAAGGGATTCCCCATGAAACGCTGTAAAGTCAGCGGACAAGTGTCTTTTTTTATGGGGGCCAGGGACACTTTGTTTGGAATTTAATATTAACAATGCAGCTAAGTTAAATTAAAATATATCTTTATATGTAAAAAGCAGTATTTAGGATCTGAGGTGTATTCATGAGTGATTGAAAAAGGGGGCAAAACAAGATTTTGCATGAGGCCCCCACAAAAGCTAGAAACTGCCCTGCTAGCTGATGTGTCTACTAGATAAGATGTAGCTGTCATGGGGAGAGACGCAGCATGTTGACAGGGAAAAAAAGGTTTGGAGAGATCTCATTGCAGCCTCATGTCCCACAGGGGAGGAAGAGGAGCAAGTAAATAAGTAAGTGGTTAACGTTAGTAACATGATTTGAGCTGTAGCTGTGCTTTGACTCTTATAGTTTACAGAACGTTATCGTCAGCTTACTCGCTTTAAATGCAAATGACGGTTGCAGAATCATGAGCGTTCGTTAGGTGTAACTTTATTATGACGTTCAACAGTTTACTAAAAATCTTATCTCACTGACTTTGGTAGAATTCCCTGTTGCCACTGCCGCAGCCATGAGGTCAGAGGCTGCCTCTGCTTTGTGTGTGTGTGCGTGTTTCATTTTCATCGCCGTTTATTGTTACATTAGCAACTCTTTATTTTCCAACCACTTCTCAGGCAACTTGCAATTACCTATCGTTCTCACACACACACACACGCGAACAAACAATGCCAGCTCAGCGAGCCAAGCACATAAACGAGCGCTCAAACATGGCATAAAATTTGGAGGAATTCCATCAGAATCCCACTGCGAGCCTGATTAAAAATAAAGGTAATAACTACATTCAGTAAAAACTTTTAACTTACAACTTTTTTTTTGATCAATTTAAAAATTTAAACACACTATAAAATTTAGTACTTTTGAAATTTGCATTTAAGACTTATTAATGCTTTTTAAGGGCCTTAATTTTCACTAAATTGATATATCAACTTTAAATACTTTTTAAGACCCAGATCGTGGACTCCCTGTTGATGTGCTGCATTTTCACTTGATACAGAATATTGGGGCAGACCATCATTCAGAAATATAATCTAATGTAATATGTGTTAGAACGGAAAATGATTTGTATGTGATGGAGGGCTAAAGCACGCAACTAAGACACAATTTTCCAGAAAGTACAAGAACTAAATTAGTATTCAAATTGGATTTTGATTTAAAACCACAAGAGCATTTTTAAAAAGCGCACTTTGGGGGGCATTTATTGCAATGTAAATGTTTTTTCATGGAAAATTAGCATACAAAATGAACAAAAACCTATTCTTTTTTCATCCTGCTGTGACTTTAAGGCATTTTACAAGGAAGTGCAAGAAGTGCTGAATTAAGTACACCCACTGAGATACTGCTTAGAATCAGCAAAACATAAGACAAAATATATACATTTACCTCACATAACTGTTTTTGTATTTCGATTGTTTGTGCATGTGTATACACATTTAATATTATATGTAAAAAGACCAATTCAGCCCATCAAATCTGCCAAACAGTTCATGTTTAGAATGATACCTAAATATTACTATTATTATTTATCCTCTATTGTGGTTATTAATTCATACCATGTTAAAAAAACAAACAAACATTAACACAAATTAAAAGCACCTCTTTAACAAAAAGGCTGAAATTATTAAAGATTAACAATAGACAAATCAATCTAAATTGATTTAACACTTGCCTATACTTCTCAATAATTACTGAGCAATCTCCAAGGGGAAAAAAATTAAGTCAAACTCCTCAGTTATGAATGTGAATACAACATGGTCAAAAATATGGATTGTCGCTTTAAGCATCAGAGCACAACATGAACACAGCAGTCTGGTAGGCGACATGTAAACTCTTTATGGAGAATTATGCGCTTTGAGACACAATAAAATTCCCAAATCAATTAAGGAAACTCTTGGCAAGCCTGCGAGCGATAGCCATATTTCCCCACATTTTCTATGTAAATGAAAACCTCATTTCCCTACTTATCATACCACTTTGCTCAGATCAATGTATCCTCTCTTCCTGCTTGGGAGCATGTCCCACAGTGCTTTGTATCCATGGCTAAGTTGCCATTATGATGCCCCACTTTGATTTCTCTAAAAAAGGGATCTCATCCTCCCAGAGCTTCATTTCTTAGTTAACGCTGTTCCTCCTGATTGTTTGAAAACTTCAGACAAAGCGTTGAATGGAAACTTAATAACTAAAGATAAACCGTTTTTGACATTTAGAGCTACTTTTTTGAAGTGCAGAAAAAATAGCGTGCTCATCAGGGGAGGCGTGTGTCTCCAGAAGAAGGAAATAAAAGAGTGAGCAACATGCAAGGAATTCTTGTTTTAAAACTTTTTCTTAGTCGTCTACTTCGACACGAGCAGGAGGAAGTGTGACCTTTGCACATAACATTGCTGTGAATTTAAATCTCTCACAATGCTCTCCAACCCAACTAATTGATGCCTGCAGCAAAAAGACAAAAAAATCTGCTGCTTTGACACGTCCATGTGAAAGCTTAGTGGCACTCCTGGACTAGTACACCTCTGGGAACTTCCACTCTGTCAAACGCCCTCTCCACTGCTTGACCAGATGCAGCCCATCCGGACACCTGGAGGAGGGTGACACCATTACCTCTCCCTCAGTCTAATTGCATGGACATAACATTGGCAGTTGGGAAACTGTTCTGGAGCCAAATTCTGGAGGTGAGGTAGCAGGGGCTTGATGCTCTGAAATTCATTGTGACAGTCCGTGCCTGATTGACAGATTGATAAAGGTTGACTGTGGCCTCCACTCGCCGCTGATAGACAGGCTGTTTGCCACGCATCCATGGGGCTCCGGGGAGGCTGGCTTTAGGGTCTGGAGTGGAAAACAGCTCAGGAAACATTTAGTGTTGGATTTGAATCTGGCTGTAACTGTTGGTGGTCAGGCAATTAGATATACACAGTGCAAAACCCAGCCTCATGCTGTTCTCTGCCCACTCCTGCCTGCCTGCCTCAGCACTATACATATGTATGAGCTCAGGAAGAGAAGAGAAGCAAACCCATAAGACATAACTATTTTCATTTTTTAAATTAAAGGTTGTCATAAAGTCATACTTCACCCCCCAAATGGCTTTTTGCAAATCACTAACTCACCCTGTGTTACACTGAATCCATGAAGAAAATTTCTGTCATGCCTCCACAGTGAATGAAGAGTCCAAAATCAGAGAACATTTTTGATGAATTAAAGTCATTGGGATCTGTGTTAAGAACCGCAAAACTATATCAAAACATCAGTTTACAAACTCTCACACAACTTGTGCAGTATAAGTCTGATTTATCTAGTCGTATGCTCAGAATTTCCCGAACAGACAGTCCTTTCCGACAGCTCCGACGCTCACCTCAATGCCAGACTCTATTGACAAAAACGATAATTTTACCTTGTGGAAAACAGGAGCTGCTGGTCTACCGCAACATTGATCAATCAGTTTATGTATGTTATTGTGTGACTCAGGTGTTGTAAAGGGTTTGCTCGGATTCACCAAAGTCACATATTCAGACAAACAAACTACTGATCGAGGCCGTGGCAGACCAGCAGCTCCTGTGTACAGCAAAGTAAAATTACTCATTTTATCAATGGAGTCTGGTTTTGAAGAGAGCAAAGATAAGTTTCTTGTATAGACTGTTTCAAACTGGACAACATAAACATTCTAAATGGGTCCCTTTGTATTTCCTGTTTGAATGTATGTTAATGCAGAAGCTGACAGGAAGTAAACAGGGACCAAAGTTGTTGCCCTAGCAACAGAATAGCAATGAAACGGTCCATAGTTCAGCTCACTGTCAGAGGGCTGAGCATTTGGATTCTTTGTTCAAGAATAAATTCAACATAACAAGGGTCGACCGATATACAAATGGTCCTTTGGGGGAGCAGATATTCCTTTAGCAAGTGTTTCCCACCACTGACACGCTTTGACTCTTTTTTAACCAGTGTATGTCATATTAGTAGTTTCTGTTTGTCTTATTGGCTTAATAGTTAAATCCATGACTTCTCTTTCCATCTGTGTGAGCAAACAAACTCATGGCGCCAACGCCATGTTGCCTGCCATGTTTGCCACCACGGTTGCAGTCTGACTGATGAATTTAAACCTGCTTTTAAGCACTTTAACATAGAAAGGGGAGCAACAAAGATCAATAAAAGCTGCTTTCACTCCACAAATATGTTGTTGTTGTTGTTGTTGTTACTGTTGTTGTTGTTGTATTTTATCAGTGAGGCTAGCGGAGTCAGAGGATACATTATTGATTTCTGATCCTTGGACACCAGTGAATATCCTTGAGGAATAACAAACTTTGTTGCTTAAACTTCTGGTGTATTAAAACACAGTTACACAGTAGCTGAGGTTTTGCACACCGAGATCTGGTGCAATCAAGCCTCCCATCTTTAAACAAACAAATAAACAAATAATGTTCAAGCGCTGCATTGTCAACAGTTGTGCATTGAAATGAGGTGAGCAGAGGTAAATCTGCGTACCACTATATTCTCTTGGAATGATTGGCTTCAAATGCTCAGGGTACTAATACCTCTGATCCATGAAGATTTATAAATTGGATTTAATTTTCTATTCATGTACATCTCTCAATATGCATGTCCTTTATCTTGGACTGACAAATAAAAAAAGCTGCAGATAATTTCAGCTTGATCATCTTAAAAAATAAAAAAGGCAAAGGAAAGAAAGAGACAGCAAACAATTGGAGGTTGCCTCGGGTATCATCTCTTTGAGGGCCATTGAGCCATTAAAGGCGAAAACAAGCTTCAAGGAAGGAAGGAGAAAGGAGTGCTGGCACCGCTAACAACATCGTCACTCAGCCCACCCACCCACTTCTTACCCTCCTTTCACACCGCATTGTCAAAATAACTGTCAGAAATGTTTCATGCCTCTGAACTGCTGGAGAAAATGTCGGACTTTGTGGGAGGTGCTGTGCGTTCACAATATTGAGGACAATAAAGAAAGAAACAATCTGGCATAGCAGTTCAATTTAGAAATATCATTTATTTGATGAAAGGTGCAGCACAGCAAGCCTTTGCAACTCTTTACAGTGAGACTCCATTTTGAAGCAGTGGAGAATTTTTCTGACGAAGAGCCCGCTGTAAACTTTTGTGACAGCCAGTGGCTGTATTTTCCATCCATTTTATACTTTATTGGATTTCCTTCCTTTATCTGCTATTGCTGTATTTAGTGTTGATGATTTCCAATGAGAGAGGAAAAATAGGCCATCGGATTCTCTTAATTCACCGCACACACTCTGCCCCTGTCATTTAATTGATAGATGCACGCTCTGTCTTTTTTCACTCTCTCCCACTCCCTACAAAGCTATCCATTTATTGCCACTTTCATTACTCGGAGCAGAGCGGTGAGTTTTTGAGATCAGTGCTGGGTATCTGGAGGCTAATGAATTGGGTGGACCGCAGTGATTGCGGGAGCATCTGCCTTCGCCATCTGAGGACACATGTTCAGAGTGACAACAGAGAGACGAGGAACTAAAAGCTACTGCTGCCGGACGTGTTACATAGCATTTCTTGTATTTGTCCAAATTTATTCCTTCATTAGTGGCCAACTGGTAATTGTATGGCTACAGATGGAGGCATCTTAACATCAACTATGCACACGAGAGCTCTTGAGATACATGTGTGGTTGCATGTTTATTCATACCACTGATTAAAATGCCTTCCTAATGCCATGCAACTTGAGAGAATAAGCATTATTAATGTGCCGTCTCTGAGCTGGATCCCAGCAGTACAGTAGCAGGGCTGTGCTGGTGTAAGTATGGGCCTAAAGCACCCTCCCAGCAGTCATTAGAAGCACCCAATCAAGCCCAGACACATGGACTGTTGCTCAAGTGCCAGAATTGTAGCCAGAGGCAGAAAAAAAAAAAAAAAAAACACAAACATTGGTCCTCCAGCAGGTATAGGAGCAGTTCAGGTCTGGTCAGCTCAGCTCAGCTCTCTCAGAATTGGAAGGGTGAGTCCAGTTCCTTATTTTTTATTGGTTAAATTTAGACCAGTGTCCTACGCTGCAGATGGAATACTAATCAGGCCAGTGTGAAGTGAAGCCAAAGAGAGAGCTGCAAGACACTCCACTCCTGTATTCCTCCTCCATTTCTACTGCATTAAAGCTTTCAGGCTTTCAGGACACTGTACTACTGAAGTAACCCTAGCCATAAGTTTAACTGTAGCCCAGAGATATATTGACTACTTCTCACACAATTATGAGCAGCATTTGAAACACCTCAGGCATTTTAGTGACACATAAAAGTCACTTAATGTGATGCCGATTTTCACCACTAGACTATCCAAATAAAGTGTGATCCATTAAATGAATATTTCATATGCATTTTGATGGGATCTATTAGAGACTCTGCAAACACTACCTGGTGTTTGTTGCCCTGCCCACATGCTCAGATTTCCTTCCATTTCTGCATTAGAGAGTGAATACTTTTGAGGCCCAATCAGTCATTTGACTTTATAAATTATTGAGCAGGTACAGTATATTCACATACATAATTCACGAGTTTGAGTTGTGGATGGGAAATCAGCATTTTGTGCGTTTCTCAATCGATCATATTTCAGAATATAGGCTGCTTCATTGCAATATTTACAAACATTGCTGATGTAGACAAACTTTTTACAACACCGTAAAAACAGACTCAAGTTGTGGTCTAATGGTAGCTGCTATTAAAAGTCGTGTCACTCAAAAACAGTCTACTCCAATATTTGATTTTTTAAAAACATATATGGATAATTCATGCTCCCTTAAGTGCTTGCATGGAAAGCCTTCCTGGCTACTTATGAGGGAGCATGTCCGGTAGATTTTTACTGCTCGTTTCTGACCAATATTTCTATGTTAACGTCAATAACACAGCTCTACTATAACGATTACAGGAAAAGCTGGAGTAACATTTGTGGCTGACCGAGCACACCAACCCCCATCTTGCTCCCTCTCCTTTTTTTTTTTTTTTGCTCTGGAAATGAGAGCAGATGCCAAATGAAACCACTAAGCAGAGCAGCACTGAAATAAGAAATAGCTGTAACCGGGACACACTGGGTGAATATTTAGAGCAATGTACATATTTTAGCATGCCATTTCAGGTCATTCCAGGTCAAAGCCTGTGCCTGCACTGATTTAACTCCAGGTTTGAGGGCACGTGTATGTTAAAGTACAGAAGAGGAGTGCCAAGTAAGCACACTTTTGACAATTTGCGTTATTTTCTGGGAGATGGGGCATGGCTGATCAAAGGGCATGGTCTCTGGCTCCTGCTGTCTCTTTCTCCTCGTCTCTGTCTTTCTTTTTATCATGCTCTCTTAGTCCTTGAACCCCCCTGAGTCAATAGAGACACTCCACTCCACGGGTTCTAAAGTCAGGGGGCCAGGGAGACGGTACCCATGTGTCAGCACTACATTTGCTCCAGTCTGTGCGAGAGAAAGATGGGTTAGGAAGGTTAGGATAAGGGCGAAACAAGGGTGCTAAAGACAGAGAAGGAGGGAGATTCAGGGTGCTTCATCATCTCCAGTGACAACTGCACACAGAGGGAAGCAAAGTACATGTCCACTTACAATCTGCAACCTTATCCAGCAGGCTGCCAGCTAGCGGTCACCTCGCAGACGTCTGGCCAAGCCCATCTATTAACCCAGAACAGCTGGCCACCTTCCAGCTTCGACAACTGCGCTTTTAATTGCGCCTGTGTTCTGCGTAGGGGGGAGGGGGTTCGCTACGATTACATTTACTTTTCAATCATCACCAATGAGTCTCACTTTACAGGATCAGTGCTCAAGAGACACGGTATGACAGCTATGTAGACAAAACACCTGCCATCGTTAAAATGTAAAATAAAAAAAAATAAAAAACACTTGAGAGAAAAAAAACAATCATAAAATTACATTTAGTTGAATTTTTTTACTTTAATAACCCCCCCCCCCCCCACACACACACACACACACACACACACACCTCAACCGCTGAATCCTGTCGATGCTGCAGAATGCGCCTGCATCTACATAATACAACAAAACTAATTTCCCTGTCTCCTGCTGTTCTTGAGTCCTGAGAAGATGAAAATATTCATTGCTGTTGTCCTGAACACAGCATAATCATCCAGGATTTATGCTTCTAGCTTGTATCAAATTAATTGTGCATGGAGTGAGGAGGGCGAGAGAATATCTCATAGAAATGGATTTCACCATGTCATCACACAATTGCATAAAGTAAAACTATATTCCTTGTTTTCTTCTTTTTCATCCCAGCAAAGTCCACACAGCTGCTGCCTCCACCAGAATACTGAATGCAGCTCACAGATATGGTGCAGCATTACATATTAGCTAATTTCCAGGCTTGTCAGTGTGGTGTGGTGTGGAGAGGGATGGTATGCACAGCATTTACATTGAAATGGCTATGCAAGCCAACATATGATGAGCCTACTGCCTTAGGATTATCCCATGGCTTTGAAGTCTTGTGTTGGTGCAGGGGTTCCTTGTGCCTAAACACTTAAACCACGAGGTGAAACCTGACAGGAATTATTAACGGATGTCTACTGTTTTCAATAGATAGTGGCGACTCTATATACTAAGAAATAGAACCATAGTTAAATAGATCTACACTACTGAATTCACCACCTAATTTGATGATCAATTAATGAAAAAATAAGCTTTTTAAATGTGAATATTTTCTTTTTTTTTACTCCTCTATGACAGTAAACTGAATATATTTGGGTTGTGGACAAAACAAGACATTTGAGGACATTATATTGGGCTTTGGCAAACACTGATTAACATGTTTTGCTATTATTTGACATTTTATAGACGAAACATCTAATTTATTGACCAAGACAATAAATGACAGATTAATCAACAATGAAAATAATCATTAGTTTCAGCCCTACAATCAAAGACTTAAGTGAAACTTGGACGTAACATCTGATGTTTCTAACAGGATTCAGAAGAGTACAATGAAGCCTGGAGTGTGGTTTATCATGACTGCCACTGTGGATAGGATCAAAAAATCCAAATTCGGGCCAGAGAGCATCAGTGCTCCTGAGCAAATCCTTTGAAACGCTCTCTGTCATCTTTGTGAATTATTATTATAAGAATTATCATCATTACTCTCTTTCCATGAATTACGTATTACTTTTAGTTGCGCTCATTAATCATCATATAGATAGAAGTTACGTCTCGATTAAAAGAGTTAAGTTCCGTGTGATGGAGCCAATGGTGATTCAATGCATCTCTGGAGCGCAATTAATAAAGCTGACGATGTCTTAACACAGTTCATAAGTTTGAATATGTGAGGCAAATAACTCATTGCTCTGACATGATAATAGCTTTGTAACCTTAATTGAAGGGATGAGAAGTTTCGTAAGCATTCATAATCTTCACATTGGAGCTCTTCTTTATAAGTATAATTTTCTATTGTTGGCCAGGGATAGTTTCTCACTTCCTCAAAGGTATTAGATAAGAAAAGGTGTGTATGGTGTAATTTGTCATTTCTTCCCTCTTCTATATTAAAAAAAAAAAAAAGAATTGGCAAGCCTCCAATTGAAAATGTCCATTTCACAAACTCAAATTAAGAATGTTAATTAATTTGCAGTGGTGATATCAAGCAACCATGTTAACCCTGAGGTAGCAGAGGCTCAATTGGTGTCAACCATGCAAGTCCTCCAAATTGAGCTACAACATCGACTCCCTCCAGAGTGACACATATAAACGTTCTCTGACTAACAGGATGACAGTCTGTGCCTTTTAAACTGTTGGAAATAAAACAGAATTATTTGACAACACTATAGGTGCGGTTTGGTTGACGCTTGAAGATCCACTCATTACTAGAAGTGTATATCATATAAAACTTAAGTAATGGTCAAAGTTTTTTATAATTTTTTTCCTCCGACTCCAGCTGCTGCAAGAGGCAGCAAAACATCCTTTCATTTTATAGTTAGAGTCTACTTATAAAAATCCCCACTGCATGAACAGTGATTACATGAGCCTCAAAACCAGCCACAACTCAGCCCTGAGCAGAGTGACTGTCTGCTATTGACCAATCAACAGACTCCAGTGTTCACAGCTCCACCTTTTAGTACCAGATCTGTGTGCTAGGTACCCCAACAGAGGGGTGACCAAATATGGGGACAGTACGGAACAGTTCCATTGGTACCATCCACAACTTTTCACAGTGGAGACGAAAAAAAAGCGAACCAAACTGAACTGAACTGTCCCGCTTGGTGGACACAGGACTAAAGAGAGCTATGGTGACTGGCAGCACAAAATGGGAAGGTTTTGCTGACCCATTAATCCATCCCCACCTTGTCCCTCTGGGGGCTTTGTCACTTTCTAAAAGCCATACCTGGCTTTTAACTCTAACGGTCATAGTTACTACAGGTTCCAAACCGCTTTGTCATTTGGAACCTAAACATATATTGTTTCGGTGCATTTGCTGAAATGCCCGTTTCTGTCGTTTTCTTGGGAGGACAGCCTCAGTGTGTTCTCCATCTTTTTCTCCGGCTTACTGGAAAAGCAGTGAGGGTTAAAGGTTCAAACTATTCCGATTTGATGTGCGTGCTTGAAACTGTCAAGACCACCGTGACCATCTTGTAAACTTGCACTACTGTATATTGAGCCAAGACCACAGGTCAGGACTTATTATGATGTCATGTGAAAGTCATGCTTAGACAAAGTAAAGCCAGTGCCACAACAGCAGCCCCCCATACTAAGAAGAATGACCAAGTCATCATAAAAGATTGGATAGTGTAGAAATAAAAGATTGGAAATAGAAGACTGTGTCACATTCATAAGCCCAGAAAAAGGGAGGGGTTGACAGTAAACCCTGTAAATCCATTTGGTTTTTCAGACATGGAAGGAGAACGGAACTGACAATAGCTTGAGGGGCCAGTGCTCCACGGAGTGAATACCAGAGCGGAGGAGAGGAAAAATAAATAAAGAATGTGTCACCTAGTGGGAGGAGGCATCGAGGCAGGATCTGTCAGAACTCTGCTGCTGTCTGCAGATTAGATCTGGGGCTATTTAAAGAGGGAGTGCACGCCAAAGCCCCCGACGCCAGTGTCCACACTGCATCCGCCGTGTCTCTGACATCATTGGCAGCCATCACCTTGTGACAAAAAACATGAAGCACAAATGATGGCTACAAAAGAGCTGGGCAGGAAGGGGGCATTTTCCTCTGCCGTGACTGACCTGATCACGTTACACGTTCTCTGCATCCGTGTTGATTCACCGCATAAAAGCCAAGGTCACACGAGAGGGAATACGCCTGATGATGTCAGAGATGCAGTCAGAGCTGCAGTACACATTTTTAAGGGTTATTGTTGGCCTATAAATAAACATCTCTAACCCTGAGGTTAGACGTTCGGGCTGCCATCAGAATAATCACTGTTTCCCATCAGGATCAAAGTAGCATGAGCCAGCCTGGCAGTCAGACTGATTTGGCGTGCGCTCTATGTGTATCTGTTGCGTGTGTATGACAGTGTGTTTTTATTTGAGAGGGAAAAAAGTGATTGATGCATGTGTTTGCGTGGGTGTATGAGTATCTGCCAGAAGATATGAGATTGGCTGTGTGCACGGGAGTGTGTGCGCATATACTGTAGTTCTGTGGGTGCCTATTGTGGGTGTGTGCTCTTGCGTGAATGCACGTTGTTTGTGCGCGTTTTCTGTCCTCCCACAGTGGATTGATTAGATAGAACGCTGTTGGCGAGGCCCCCCTGTGTGTTTGGTCGCATCACTCTGTCTGTCGGTGATGTTTCTCTTCTCAAATAAAGCAACATTAGCCCAGTCATGTTTGCCTCCCAAACATGAGCCAAGGATGATGAAGCTATGTGCACTACCAAACTGCAAGGCCTCATTTACCCCGTGATACCTTCTCCCTTTCCCCGCTGCCTCACGCTCTCGCACTCCTGTCTCGCTCTCTTCCTCCAGGCTGCAGCAGACTGACTCTCTGCTACAGACTGAGTCATTCTCAGCCAGTCAGTTATCTCTCCATCCAGCCCTCAGATTTCACCACCCCTTTTGTTGTCATCAATCAAAGCTCGGCTGCCAGAGAGAGAGGGAGAAACCCTGAAAAGGTGTCAAAACAGTGGCCAACTAAGGACTTGCACTTGTAGGTTGGCGCCGCATTTACGCACGGACACAGAATGCATGGATTATTAATGCGGCCCCTTTTCAAATGTTTCCAGGAACCTTGTAGAATGGTGTGTGAAAAAGAGAGGAGCTTGCGTCAGAAGGCGCCTTGGCGAACACCGGTTGTTGCATCATGCAGACTTGCAAACAGGCTCTACAGTAGGTTCGGAGGAGGCGATTTGCTGGCAGGCTTAGCATACAGGGGAGAGGGTCATGGAAAAACCGCAGGTGAAGACAACGAAGCTGAGGGAAGCTCAGTCTGCACAGATCCTCACAAACGTACCCCCACAGATGGCTCGACGAAGTGTCCGTACTATGCCTCTACCTGCTAATTACATGCTGTGCCTTACTTCACACTTTCTCTTCCCTACAAATGCCAACTTTATTGAAAAGATGAATATGCTTTACATGGAACAATACATCTCCATTCTTCACTCCTTCCAATTTGTGTCAACAGCACAGTACAATGGGCCCTCTGTTTATGTACTGGCAATTTAAAGCGTGAAAGCAAGAGATGAAGTGAGAGGAGAAAAGGATGGAAAATTGCCTCTCCTGTCCTTCACCTTCACTGTACATTGCTTATTTGTCTGTGGTAATTGGCCCTTTTAATGTTTCTGGAGAATGCAGGTAGAGAACCCTACTGTGTTATGCATTTCCTAACAAGACAGCAGAGCAGAATGTAGCAGACGGGAGAAAATCTGATGGATGGGTGATGTATGTTACGGTGGACTCTACACCTGGCTGGCCACCATGAACTTCCCATTTACATCTATATTAATCCATTCTGGAACTGCACATATTTTCCCATCACTGGGCAGATAATTGATAACTGGCTGTAGTTAAATGCAAATGAACTGAGTTAACCATGATATATTTTTGTGATTATGCATACTAAAGAAAGAGATGGTTATCTCGTGGTACGCCTATGTCTGGACAGCCATAACCCCGACAATGGGGATGAGAATTATCAGAAATGAGTCCAGAAAGTAGCAGAAAAATATTAATAGTGCACTAAAATACTGCCCTAGTTAAACAGAATTTTTTCTCTCACTTTGGTAAGATTTGTTTACCAGGCTCCTCTTGCCGGAAGGGCTTGTGTGAGTGAGGTAGCGCTTTTCCACACACCACCATGTTTCCTTGCCAACTCTGCAACCTATAATTATCAAGAGACGTGCGGGCACGCACACACACACACACACACACACACACACACACACACTAGAATGCAAATCAAGAGAATTGTTGGGAGGAAAATATGCTGTGGTATTGCTCTGAGGGGAACATATATGTATTCTCCGCAGATTTCAGGCAAGTAATCAATATGTTTTTGAGCTTATGAGTAATATTTCAATATGTAATTAAAGGAGCTGATCCATGCACATTGACTAATTGTTCTCGCTACGAGATGGCTGATGAACTCCATCCAAAAGAGGAGAGAGAGAGAGAAAGAGAGAGGCTGTTGCAGCTTCTTAATGGGGAGCCATGCCAGCACATCTGGATTTTGATGACTAATTTCATATTCAAAGGCTGTATTTTATTTTGGAATTTTGTTAAAGTTCATTCTTGCTCTGAGAGGAATTCGACTGAGCATAAATGGAGAGAGGATATGTTAAACGCACAAATAAATGCGGGAGAATATGGGATGCAGGGAGAACATCTATTATTATTTTGCTGTTCTGGCTTGCTTAAGTTTAATTACACGTGACATTTTAGAGCTGCAATCAAAGCAGTACATTGCTGTGAGGGTTCTTATAGCATTCAAAATATATTCTCTGTGGACCTTATCAAAATGCAGCAAATGCCTGACTAGCTTGTGAGCGCACGTTCTGTTATAGGGCTCTCAATATCATTCCCTCGCTGGGTAATGCTTGTTCAATAACATAATACCAATGATCAGAATTCAGCCTACTCCCCTCAGAGATGAGACACTAATTGCTTTATTGATAAGTCTGATAGCCCACTGGTGGTTGATGGCTGACGTCTCATATCATCACAAATTCTGCTTGTATCAACGTGCAACACACAAAGATTAGATCACGCCCAGTACCCTCGCCACCTGCCCCCACCTGTCACCGCAGCAAGTTTTCACCCCACACTTCTCATTGTATTTCATAGCTCATCTCACTACTTACTCTAACACAGCCGAGCTAAAAATAGGCAAAGAGTTCAGATAATGACAAAGAAGGTCACTGCCTGCCTCACTATCTCCGCAAGGTCTGGAAAGGAGCCGGCTGATTGTTCATTTCTATTGTTAGCGACAGCAGACTTAAGAAGATGTTATCCACACATTACGGAGAGATGTGTTGACATCTGTCACCCTGATGATTGATTGCCTGAAGGAGATTCGTCAGTTTGCTCCATTTTGGTTGCTGTTTTACAAGATGCAGTGTGTGTGTGGGTGGGTGGACAGGAGAGCAGTCTATAAATAGAGAAGCCGGTGATGGTGAGGGAGTGATGGAGGCAGGTATGTGTGGCAGCCAGATGGTGCCTTGTGGGGAATATCTCCCAGTGATTTTGTTTGCAAATAGGTCTCTGTAAAGTCGCCGACTCCTCTCCTCCAACTTGCCTGCTGTTATAGGCAGAGCTTTAGGAACTGCCATATCTGATAAAGGTGCTGCAGACTCAAAGATGTCCCGCCGCTTGCCGGAGAGAGAGTGAAAGTGACGCACTGTGACAGGTTTTGTCACTCTCTGAGGCGACCGCCCTACAGATTGTCACAGATAGAAATGGCAGAACCCTGGAAGCAATGACAAATTGTTTTGAGAAAAAGAAGTAGGAGAGAGAGTCATGCCAATATCTGTGGCCTACTTCAGCGCTGTGGTGGGGACGGAGGGGAGCGCACCATCACTCAAGATCTTTGCTTTCACTTCCCATAAAGGAATGTCTAGGTGTCCTGACCCCTCACGGGTGGGATTCTCTCTGCAAACAGAAATAACTGCAGATTTAAGATATATGTTGTTTGGGCTAATCATTAAGCTACCTGCACAACTCTCAACATTTAACTTTACCTAATTGTATCCTGAAGTGTGACACAGGGCTCCAGATTAGCTTCTTAAATTTTGATTGCACCACTGTGCTTAACTTTTTCATTTAGGTGCACCAGCACATAATAACAGGTGCACCCAAAAATCTTTTAGGTGCAGCAATAATACATTTTAAGTGTTATCTTTTTTTGTGAGTTCCCATATACATTAGTCATTTCTTCACACATTATGTAAATGACTGTAAACAGGAATACAGATGCAGATATTTCTTTTTCTTTATTTAAACCATAGCACTAACAAGAACTTGCAACAACCTATCTAAAACTGCCCTGCTGGCCACACACCTATCATGGCACATGACCGAAAGTCCAGCCATGCACTGGCCACATTCCTTGCAATAAATGCAAAGCATAATGTTGAACATTATATCACATCTGAGTCACAGAAATTGGACAAGCCATTTCAGGGTTTCCCACACATTCATTTACTTGTGGCAGCCCGCCATGATCAAAACATGTGCCGCCACGTTTTGATTTTCTATCATTGGAGCTAGACCATTTATTAGGAGTGCCGTTAGTATATATACACCATTCGGCTATTCACTGCTACACACTCTCACAGCGCAGAGCATACTCTGGGCATAGACGAAGAAGCAGAACATCAGTGAAACTTGACCTTTCATTGTGCTGGGTAGGTTTGCTTTCTCTCGCCTCTGCAATAGCTACTCCTCTCATTGATCGATCTGATCTGATCACCTCTGATCGGATCAACTGATCAATTATCCACCCTGCGACATTAAACTCCACAACTGCTGCTGAGGAAAAAAAATTAACTCATGACTTCTGCCTGCGCTGCATTCATATATCATAAAAACCTCTGAATTTAGAGAGGGGACACAGACTGATAGACAAGGACACACAGGCAAGAAAAACAAAAGGAAAAACGTCATCAGCTACCACCACACATAGAGTGTAATTCTGTTGGAAACACTGCATTCTTGGCAAAAAGCATATATTTTGGCCTTTTTGTGTGTGTGAGGCTCTGGCTCTGAGTCAGAGTCAGATGAGGCTGTCTCAGCCGAAGATGTTGGGTTAGGATTAAGCACCTTACCGGGGACAGGGGAGACAGGTGGTGGAGTGGTTACCTCCACAGATGATCTGGGCTGTCTGGTCTGGGCTGGGCCTGTCAGGGTCGTTGACAGGTGTAATGGGCACCGCAGCATTTTTCCTGATGAAAAAACAATCAATAGTTCCCTTCATTTTGAATTAAAGGTGTTTTAAGGTTGCAGAGAAGAATATCAAGATCAGTGTCAATCAGAGGCAAAATAAGGGCGGGTCTTCACAGAGTTCGGGTGGGGGNATTAGGCTACACATACACACACACAGAGACTGACCTGATTTAGGCTACACATACACACACACAGAGACTGACCTGATAACAGACAGACCTGTCAGGCGCACTGGTGCAACCAATGAAAATGTTTAGTAGCACTTAAGTGATTTTTGGTTGCACTCTGGAACCATGTGTTACATAGATCACTGGTTGGAACAGGATTGAATGATGTATACCATTCTCTTCCAAAGCTCCTCTGATTTGAATTTGGGGATGTGAGCATTTATTACACCTAATTTGTCAACAATCCTAGAGGTTGCAGACGATGTATCAAAACAACACATGCTTCGGTTGTCTGATATCTATTAAAGATAAGCTTAAATGTTCTGTCACAAAATGTCCACAGCAAACACATAATCTTTGCATCCTGTGATTCTATACATACATATGTGCACTACGGTCGCCCCTAAAAGACCATGATCCAAGTTATTAGTGGAGACCGTGACTCATCATTGTGCACAGAACACTGCAGGAGCAACACCATGGCAGGCTGTAAATGTTGCAAATTAAGTCTTGTCTCAAAATGACCAAACCGCAAAACTAACAGTGATGGAAGTAGAGAAGGGTGATGGCAAAGCTGGACAGTGCAAAGGAGGGCAGCAGGACTTGTGTCTGTTGACTCCCAGATCCGATGCTGACTGTCAATGAAGTCAGCTAAACTACTTTTGAGCTAGATGCTGATAGGACCTCCTGTACTGCCGTCCAGTGTGACTGAATGTTCGAGTGGCCGCACTGTCAGCAGCCTGGCAAGACAGATGCCGCAAGGAATACTAGGAATTTATAACTGAACTTTGACCGGGAGACACACACCTTTGCTTTCTTTGTGTGAAAGTGAATGATAATGTGAACAAAGGCATTAAAATGTGGGTCTTACAGGTCAAACATGAGCCTCAGGTAGGCTGATATAGGAGTTTAGTGTGGGGCAGTGCACTGAGCTCACACTAACTGGGCAGGGGAGTACAGTCAGTGCATCAGTCTAAGGTGCCAAGTCGACTCTGAACATCATCATTTTGGGACAACCTTAATGTGCACATGAACAATTCTATTATTAGAAAAAATAGAAGTCAAGATTCTCTTTATGTCATCAAGAGAGCAATCCCTGATCTGCTCCACTGAGTGAGCGCGAGTACGACATTGTGAACACTGTAACAGAAGCCAGGGTGATTTCACGGAGATATGGGCACATTTTCTGGTTCGTAACTGCTAGCACCACACCAGATAAAGCTCATTTGGGTGTAAAAGCTCAAACAAACATTTTACGAGTACACAAATTCAATCTCCAATTATTTTTTAATAGAGCTGCTACAGGTTGTTTTTTTTTTTAAATCACTTGAAGTCTTCACTACTTAGGGTTTTTTTGCTCTCCCATCAGTACCTCAGGAGAAACAGGCTCAGGATTTAATATATGTCTAAAATCTGAGGATTAATGATTTTTTTTTTTTTATTTCTTCTCTAAATTTACTGTGGAAGTTTATATTTAATGAATGAAGTTTGCCTTTGTGAGGCAATATCAGTTTTTGTTTTTGGAATTGTTTTAAAGTTAAGTGTTAGCCTACTTAGAAAGTCAATAATGCCTTGGGCTAATGCATCACTGTAAATGGGACCCTATTATAGAATATCTGTTACCTTAAGGTAAAATAGACTGTTTACTTTAAACGGCTCACTCCTCCAGACAGTGAGTCACAGTCACAGGCCTGAGGGCGAAAATGCTTTGTTGATGAGGTCAGAGACGACCTGTTCAAGCTAACAGAGTGGCCACAAGTAACAGTGTGAAAAGAGTGTCTAAGAATAAGCATTAACCATCAACCCTTGGAAGTGTGGATGGCCTATGACAGTGGTAAACCACCCCAGGTACCATTTCTGTTACCTGCCTACAAGATTAGGCCTGTCTCAGCTTGTGATCACCATATTAATAAACAGGGAAAGTACAGAGCCCAGAGTTTGCTGTGGCATGGAGATAACAGTGTCACTATCAGTAAAAGATGAAGGTGATACGCTGGCATGATACGTTTTCCTTAGTGCAAACTGTATTAATTGCCTTACAAACAGCCGAGAATTGACCGAATGCCACGATGTATTATGCAACCATTCTGCCGACCACATGCATCTCTTCATGGCCACAGTCTTTCAGCAGGATAATGCACCATGTAACTAAGCATGTATCATTTCAAGATTACGGGGAACTGAACATGCCTGTCCATGTCAGTGTGTTTCTACCTGTATATCGAGCGCTTAAAGTACAGCACATCATCCTCTACTGACATGCTATGGTTCATGAGGAATAACGCTGCTGCTGCAAACACTGGGAGAACCTTTGTCTGTGAGTTCAAAGTGAAAACAAAGAAGATGGAGCAGAAATTGAATAGCTCTAGATAAATCCCTGAGGTCTACCACCGCCGCCATAAGCAGCAAAGAGAAGGTTAAAATAAAAATAAATTGCATAAATGTTTTTTTTTTCCTCTGAGCCTCAATGTTTTCACTTCGGCAGGGTAGATCCAGCTTTATTTGGTGGGTAATGATATATGGGTTCACACAATAAAAGAAAATGGGAGCACACTTCCATTAAGATAAGCGCTGCAGGCCAAGGAAACCTAGAAATGCCAGTGGCATATTGATTGCATGCCCTGTATTAATAGTAGGGTTAGCTGCTGCTCTCTCAGCCTGGACATTTCATCCAAAGCCACAGCCCAACAACAATGAGCAGCAATGAAAACTAACCCCAAGTTTTAACCAAATGACAAATTGTACAAGTGCTGAACAGCTGAAAGACAGCTGTAGTTAAGTGCACAGCAGCGCAAAGTCCATGGTGGAAAGGTTAATTTGTTCTATAGCTCAATGTTTAATCAAGGCCTAATAGTGTAAATGAGTACGCTGACGTCTGTTAGGTTCTTTAAAAAAAATGCTTTATAGTCACTGTTGGTGGTTCCTTAGGGTGCTGTCAGACCTAGAGTTGTCTTGCTTTGGTCCGAATCAGGGACTCATTTTGTTACAAAGTTGCATAATTGCCTAGAGTTGGTTCGTGATCTCACAGCAGCATTTACAAGCGGACCAGATAAAATGCCTTGCTCGAGAAAGCTGCTCTTGACTGGTCAGAATTTCTGTGCAGGAAAAATCCAGGAAGTAAACAAAACGTTGAAGAAGAGTACGCTTGCAAGATGAATGCGACACTTTCTAATGTCACAATGGAGGGACAACTACGCAGGCTGATTTTAGCGCTGGTCATCGTGGACTATATTGGTCAAATTGTTCATTGTTCAACCATACAGTTTGAAAATGAGATGCTTACTAGAAAACAATGTTTTGATGCATTGGATGCCCTGAATACTTATATTATGGCAGTACAGGAGGAGGCACATATTAACAATCCTCCGGGACTGTAACATGCTCATGTTTGACCCAAACAAAGCGTAATGCTACTGCAGTTGGTTCGTATCGAGGTCGGAACACGATCTCACCACAAACAAACCGCACCAGAGTTTGTTTGTAATTAACTAAAGTTCGTTTGCCCCTTAAGTTTGGTTCATTTGGGCAGGTGTGAACACAGCAATTGCACTTGAGTGTGCACCAAGACAATCGTACTGAGACCTTCTTCAAGAGGTGGTCTCGGTCCGATTGTTTTGGTGCGCACCCGAGTGTGATTGCTCTGTTCACACCTGCCCAAATGAACCACATTTAGGGGGCAAACGAACTTGAGTTTGATTGAACACCCTTTTTCTGTCAGTGATGCTAAATGTGTCAGATAAAAACAACTATCATTTCTCTAGTAAGCACAGACTTTTAGTGAGTGGATATTATGGGAGATGTTGGGTATTATGACACTTGTTCATTGTGACTCACTTTAACAGGCTGGGTTTTAACTTGTGAGTAAGTGTAGCTGTGAGTCTGTGTAACAGTATGGTATCATGAAAAGCCACAAGCAGCTAAAAATTAATCATTTGTGGCAGGTGCAATGAATACAAATTAACATTGATTATTGATCAGTGATCACATGCATATATTTCTAGGTGTAAGCTTATTAACATTATCAGCTGTAAGTATGGTAATATAAACAGCAATAACAAAGCAAGCTCCTGAGCCCAGAGAGCGTTGGTTAGCTATCCTGCATTGTATATACAGGAACAGTGAATTTACATTTCAGTGAGGGATTTATACTCTCTGTTGTTGGCATGTTGTTGATGGATATGTCTTACTTCATCAGGGTCTACGAGCTGTGTGTGTGAACAAGGACAGCTGCTGCACAGTAGAATAGTGCTGTTGTTAAAAAAAGTTACAGCCATGCGCAGCAGATTCATGACTGACGTCTGAATGAACGGAGGGACATGCTCATATAATTCATAATAACCGAATACATTATTGCACGTGTAGCAGAGCTGCAGATGTGGCCTGAATGCTGAATAGTTCGGGTAACGTGTCATGGCGTTTATATGTCAATATTTCTACGGCACATTGATAACAGCTGCCTCTAAATGATTAGTACATGCTACGCACTCACTCACTCACTGCACACTACAAAGCACGAGTAAATACATGTGTATATATTTTGGTAGGTAATGCCGATACTGTCTCCACCACAAAACCAACAGTATTGGTTGTTCAAAGGCTTAAAACAACCTCTGTCCATGTTTTCCTGACAAGTGACCTTTTGAGTCTATGGGAGTAATGACTGTCCTCTCTCGACAGAAAAGGCACAAGTGGTGTGAAGCTGTTACACCTCCATAAAAAGGTTTTGGAGGGAGTTTGTGGAGGATAGTTGACAAAGTACATGGCTTTCAGAACACATTTTACATACTGTCTCCTTAAGCTTTTCATGAAATCAAACTCCCATTTCCTACAGTTTTGGGAAATCCATTTTTTAAATTTTTTTTACAACTATTAAGATTTTTTCTGCGACAGCCATTTGATGTATTTATGTTCAGTAATTACCTCTCTGTATTGTGTTTTTTTTTTTGTGGCAGTCAGCTGGATTCAAATTATATTCCCGCTCACTAGGGATTCACAGAAAACAATGTATGTGTGTAATTCAGCATAGTTTTATCTAAACCTTGCTGTTTGTTTACTCACCTTATTCTGAATCATTTTTAACGCTAACTTTTCCTCCTTTTACTAGGTGTTTATTGCAGTATTTAACTGTGCATGGGTCACTAAATTGACTTGGGCATTTCGTGTTTTTTAACCAAGAATTCACAGCTGCCTAAACTTTGCCAGACCCAACTGTGTCGGATCAAAGAGCATTGAGACATTTTTAAAATGGTCATATTGGTTGTTTTAGAGGGCACTGAAAAAGCTATGACCTATTCTGTTGTGTAGGAGGACATTGGTGAACAAAGTTCTGTTGATGCCTTTTGAAAACCTAAATTGACTTTGTAACTTCACTTTATATTTACTGACTTGAAGGTTTTTCTATTTTCTTCAGCACAGTCAGAATTTAGCAGCCAACACCTTTCACTGCAGGAGCTGCAGCACCTCTGCACTACAGTACACAGAAACAGTGGTTGCTGCTTGCTTAAGACAAATAGTGACAGTGCGTTGACAGTGTGAAGCTGTTACTGAACTCAACACAAATTACGTCAATAAAGAAATCTGGAATGTTATGAACACATAGAGCAACAATGATTTAATTTACTTCCCTGGAACTAGTGTGTCTAGATGTTCGCAGCAGTTGTAACCTGTTGACATAGGTGACAGCAATGTAGACAGCTGGAAGGAGTCTGGCAGCTATTATGGATGATACCTGAGTGATTAACACTACGCAGCACAGCAGTGTTGTCCAGTTTTACACATCCACATATCAGATCCTCTGGCAACAAGCTGTATATTCACATTTTCTTTTCTCGTCACTGACAGAGCTGATAGATCTAACTGCAGAATCTTTAAGGGAAACAGTGCAAACATGCTCTCTGATAAAAAAAAAAAAAGGAAAGCCTTTGGGGTAGTTTTGTTGCACCTTGGTGTATTATTCTAGGTTTTTGGGGGTGTGTAAATCCATTTACACCCCTGGAATTGTGAAATAACACCCATTGCTGTTGCATGGAAACTGTCATTAGGCAGTATCATCTCTCCCCAGCTGAGCAGACAGACAGTGATAGGAGCCATAACAGGAATTTGGAAAGAAGGATTTTTAATTACAAAAAGAGAGCAGGTGATAGCTTCTGCATGGTAACACTAGTCATGGATCATTTCTCACCCAACCATAAATAGAACTCTCCGTCTTGTTGGCTGAGGGGAGTGGATACTGCAAAATATTTTGCTGAGTGGAGGGTTTGCAGTTTCATCCTCACTTAGGATAAAGGCATTGATGGCTGTGTGTGACTGTATATGAGCGATAATGTGACTATGAGAGCGAGGTGCAAATCAACTCTGATGTTGTAAAGAAGTTTTATTGTAGGCTATATTTTTCAAAGATGTGAATATGTTCCTCGCTGATACAAAAGTGGAACAAAGCTGACAATGAGATCCGAAAAAGCTGCGGAAGTTAAATGTGCAAAATAAGTTTGGATGAAGAAGATTATTTTCCTGCCAATCAGTCTTTCGCCTGCTGCCTGGCTGTCTCCCCTCTTTCATCCGTCTGTCCCTCCATCCATCCTCCATCTTTCTTATGTTCCTGCTTTGAATAATGAGGGTGTATTACGACTGTTAGAAGTCGAGACTATAGAGGGATGCCTGTTTGTTTCAAGTAAACTAACATAAGGACATGCGTAAATAAATACTTGTGTGTGCCTAACTATAGTTACATCTGCCTAAGACCAAATTTCTAGAAGTATCTGCAACATAAGATCTCAATGAAGCCTTAAAGGTGGGCTTTTAGTTGGCATTTTCGAAACAAAATGTGTAGATGCTTACTTTGACAACAACTGAGACAAATACCACCAAGTGCACCTTATTGTCTTTTCAGTTTCTATCATTTTCCTCTGATACGGACCATCTTGCAAACTGTTAATTGCCTATTCAAACTACTACTGCTGCTTTTGCTGGTCAGTGCCTCTTTAAAACAATTTAGGGCCAAAATACGGGCCAATTCCAAGAAGCACTTAAAGCTATTATTCCAACATAAACTACATAAGATGTGCATATTTAATTTTCAGTCAGTGTTAATTTATGCTTGACTATGCATACCGTCCGAGGCAAACAGGTTTGGCAGCAGGGAAAAACCGTGTATATAATGTTGTGATATTTTTATGTACTCGCATGTTCACAGCAGTTTTAGTGCTTAGTATTTACCGCTATGGAAAGAATTACATGAGGCATTGTTATTGTAAGAAATAAGTTTAACTGCAGTAGAAATCTCGATGCATTTCCCACACAACACAGAGAGTGTTATTAGGGACCTATGATTTCCCTATGCGCAAACACGGACAGAATCTCAGGAATGACAATAAAAATTGAGTGTAAAGTGTAAAACACATAATGTTGTGGAACTGGCTAAAATGCAGATGCAATTTACAAAAATTGCAGTTTTCCCTACCATTATAAGCGTTTCTTCACAGCACTAAGTGAACAGAAAAAAAACTTTGCTGCTATATTTTTATGTGCAGATACGCTGCTTCTTTCCTCTGCTCTCCATGTGTTTCACCGAGAGCGGTGCTCAGCTCCTCCACAAACACAGGCAGGGCCACACCGGGTTACTTGTCACAAGGGCTTTACTCTGTTATGCCTGTATCTGTCTCAAATTTTAGAATCGGCAGGATTGATCACAGAGGTGTAGGTGATGGCTAGCTTGACTGCAGTCTCTTATTCTGTCAGCCAGGCTAGGTCAAATCCTGTCCTCTTGTGCTTCCCAGGTGGTCCAGAGGCACTGTCTGAGGTTTTCTTGCATCAAGCTAGCCGCCACTTGCATCTCTGTGGTCAAACGGGCAGCTGGAGCTAAAGTAGGAGTGCATCTGGAGTACAACTGTATTCTGACCTGTAAATGAATTGAAACAGCCCAGCATACAAACATGACTAGCACAGCGCCATTTCCACCAAACACTTTTGGTATGATATCTTTGAAACCAAAAGTAACCCTTCAGACATAGTTCCTAGACCCTAGTGTTTCCACCGCAAACAGTACTCTTAAATGTGGGCGTGGTTGTTGTCACTCACTGCTCCATCCAGCTCTCACTGTATTTCCTCATTACTGGTGACACAGATGGAAGCCTGCACCTCGTTTATTTTCCACAGAACGTAGATGCACGCCAACATTTTCAGAATAAAATTTTGTCCTTCTCAGGCAAGCTCAGGGGTTAATGTTGCCGTAGCCCACAGGAAGGACGCTCCACAGCACTTTTTTTTCTCCAAGTGAGGATTAGAATACATGCCGTTCACATAATCTGGGTGAAATTAATATATGTAAACAGCTGAAGATCCACCCATTACTAAAAGTGTGTGTGTCATATAAAAACTAAAGTACTGATCCAAGTTGTCAGTGAGATTTAAGGTGTGTTGATTGATTCACGTTGTCATCTCATGTATTCAGTAAATACAAGTTAAAAGTTAACGTTCCACCTTAAAAGTTTCCAGCAGTCGGCCCAGTGAATTAAGTTATTTTTTCTCCAACTAGAGCTGCTGCAAAAGGCAGCAAAACATCCTTTCATTTTATAGTTACAGTTTACTAATAAAACTCTCCACAGTATGAGCAATGGTAACATGAGCCTCAAAACCAGCCATAACTCAGCCCTGAGCAGAGTGACCATCCGCTACTGACCAATCAACGGACTGCAGTGTTCACAGCTCCACCTTTTAGTACCAGATCTGTGTGCTAGGTACCCCAACAGAGGGTTATCAAAAATGGGGACCGTACAGAACGCTTCCATTGGTACCATCCACAACTTTTCACAGTGGAAACGGAAAGAAAGTGCACCGAACCAAACTGAACTGTACCTGACTGCTTGGAGGAAATGGGGCTTATGTTTGCTTTCTAAAATAAAGTGTTAACACAGTGAAAATAAAAATAGGAAATAAGATCATGAGGAAAAAAATAGTGAGTGCTACACTGGGTTGTGACACTATGTAATTAACTGTAAAAAATAAGGTGCTCTTCAAGGATCGGGCAAATAGTCATATAAAGATAAAAAGCAACGACTGGCCAGCTCACTTAGTGTAGAACTCCATGGTACAGGCAGGCAGTCCAAAAATGCATCCAAGGCATTCTGACTTAGTTAAAAATCCTTCATTAGTAAATGGATAAACCAACGTGTCTCGACTAAAGTCTTCATCAGGGTGTAAAATGCATGCCTGCTGCCTGTACCATGGAGTTTTACAATGAGTGAGCTGGCCAGTCGTTGCTTTTTATCTTTTTAGTTAATAAGATAAATTAGATGATATTCACAGGAAGTATAAACACGTTACCTGCGTCCCTTACAAATTAAGAAATCCCACTTAGTTGTGAAGGAATTTATTAAATTATTGAAAATAGTGCAATGTTGTTTTACATCAAATTCACTGAGATCCATTAAATTATTAATATTTTCCACATCCACCACCACATTATTAGACACTCCTGATGATGAAAAAAATGTGCCTCAATGGTAAAACAAGACTCAGAAAAATTAAATCATGAGTACAGAATTCGGGAAAATCAAAACAGAATTGGAAAAAATTTAAACGGATTACATAGGGAACTCTATCATTAGTCATCAGTACAAAAATGGGATAGCCATGTAGCTACTTATCTGTACTATGTGTCTTTTTTTTCTCTCAGGGTAGACTTGCTGCTTATCTGCTTACCGGTTTGGCCTGTAGACAAACTGGCAGTGTGAAGTGTCAGGGTGAGGGATTTACTGCTGGATTGGGCTGAGCCGGTTCCTGTAGTGTTGTATTCTGCCAGAGAGATTCTCCCCTTTTTTCCCCAGTTTGGGTCAACTACGTTTACCCTCCAACCCACCACACACATAAACACACACACACTTGCCACGCTCAGACACACTGTAATCACTTTAGACCTTCACTGGCCTTCTACAGAAAGACACCATGTTGTTAATGAAAACTCTACTGAGTCATTAAAATGGGTCAGTGTGGCCTGGCTGCGCTCACATGCACACCTTTTATCCCCGCATGTGACCAGCGTGACCTGACAGTACTCAGGCCTAATCCGAGTGCTATCTCAGGGAAGCAGACAGACTGAGGAGCCCCGTAGCATGGCACTACCATCTTTCTCTGGTCATTACCGGCGCTAGGCCTCTCAACACGGATAGAAGCGATGAAGGAGAACCTCAATAAATGATTGGTGCACTCTGCCAGCACCAACGCATGCTGCATCTGCTGCCTCCCTGTTGCTGGAAGACAGAGTTCCCATCTTGCTCCCGCACTGATTGTACAACCCATAACCTCTCCAGCATAATAGTATAAACCTTCCAAATTTGGCCATACAGCAGGTGGATGAGTCTGCCCAGTCTAATGACCTAAATTTGGCTAAGGAAGTGGTTGATTTTCCAGACCTCAAGGACGGCAGAAGCCCACCTCTTCTAAAGCCCCAGAGGGATAAACGAGGCCCATTATACAGTGAAGTTTGTAATGATGCTTTTGATTAGTGAGTTGTCAGGAGGTATTGGCCCTATGCTCATCACAGCGTTGTTTAGCACTTTAAGGCCTCCATAAAGATGAGTGTTTTTTGAGAAAAGATGAAAAAGCAGGGGGCATGTGCCTAATGAAGTCTCAGGCTTATAGGCCCTCTCATGACAGGATAATTACACCAAATGCTTCCAGCGAACACTTCAAAGGACACTTCATCCCTGTGCCAACACCACGCAACGCATCTCACCAATCAAGATGGCCTGACCTAAATCAGGTTCCCCTGGCTTGTCTGTAATGTCTCCCGCCCACAGACCCACTGGACCTCTGCAGAGTCAACTGCATGAGAATCACAACCACACTCACTGTAATTGAAAAGTACAATTAGAATACAGGAATTTGTCTTTCTGACGTTGCTGCAAAAAAAAAAAAAAAGACAAAAGGCGCAGCTGTAAAAATGTCCAGTTCTATTAGCGTAATAATCCAAAGAAAGTCCAGCTTTATAAGATGATGTATGATTTTATCCTAGATCGCAATATAAAACACAGTAGGTCGATTGTACTGAATTTCCATTATCAAGAGTATTGTGCCAAAAGGGACCGCTGCGCAACCAACAATAAAAGAGGCTCTGCAAAACCAGACTGCACCAACCCTTAAAAGATCTTAATCAAGCATTGGCATGGTTGATTCTGGAAGACACGATACCATTTCAAATAGCAGAAAACCCCGGCTTCTTAAGATTATTTGTTTTTCACAAAAGGATGTTCAGTGAAAATATGTGTGTCCTATCTGGGATGCAGTTAAAATATTTGTTTCTTGCCTGAATGTAAGGTATCGTGTTTCCAATATGTTCCAGTGCCATTTTAAGAGTTTCAACATATTTTCATGATAATATTGTAAATAGCAATTATTTTGGCTAGAATAATTATGGCATTAAATTTTGACCCCGTGGCTATTTTATTTTTACATGGAGTGACTATGAAAGACTCACCTCCTGGAAGCTCGCAATGTGGCTGCAATTAAGTTTGTAGTTTGTTCTGTGGCAAAGTATGGAAGTTACGGTTGAGCAGGTGGATTTCAGTGAAGTTTTCACAGCAGCAAGAAAGCATCAAAATGTCTATCAAAATTCTTAAACAACTCCTGAAACATAATTAATCATTCTGGTGTGCACCATCTGCTCAGTAGATTCTAAATAATCATCTTTCTTTTCAACAAAGTATGTCTGAATACTCTGCATCTGTCTCAGTCTTCATACATGACCTTGTTGAGCTCACAAGTAAGCATGTGCATCGGCCCGCCTCCTGCTTCATAAATCGTCTCTCAGCTTTCATGTAATGTGGCCCAAACTTTCAGGCCAACAGCGCTGTGCAGATATCGCACCGTTCTGCATGTTGTTCACATACTGCTGGGTAATATTAAGTACGTAACGAGAAATTTCAAAATGCTCCCAAAGTGCTGTTTCATCCAATAGTGAATAAGATGTCTGGAAGAGATTGCACACGTTTACGAGTCACTGGACAATTTTTATAGTGAATCCAATAAATATTTTCTTTTCAGAGTAAGTCGGGGATGATAAATTAGCTTCTGGGGGATAAGATAAACCATATCAACAATGTGAGTGGCTTGGATGGTCCCCTCTTCACGTCTTGAGGGGAATTAAACTGAGGGGAAGTAAGCATGGGGTAAGGAGTAAGGAGAAACTGCAAAACTGCAGGAGCTAACTGCATTAAAACAATATTTGCAAACGTTTTACTTACGAAGCCAGCATGCAAGGCTATTTTGATAATTGCTGAGACTTCCTAACTGGCATAAACCGCTTCCAGCGCTGGAAGTGTAGCACAGGGGCAGGCTGGAAATCTATTGTGACATGTTGAGAAAGAAATAACACTTAGATGTGTCTGAATGGCTCCACTGAACACATTTTAGATTTTCCCATGAAAAAGCAAAGCCATGCTAGACGTCGGATGCTGCATAATTAACAAACACGCACTGCGAACTTCTCTCAGTCTACTCTGAAAATGACTCCTGGAAGAACGGGTGGCACAGGAACAGATGGAGAGAGGCCACTTGAACACAGCGTAATGAAGCGATCCACAGAAAATTCACTCATACAGCGTGCATTTCAAATGAACCCAGTGAGGGTGTTATGTCTCATTTATTTTGGTAACTCACACCTGATGTATTTTTTACACATGTACAAAATGCATTGCTACAGATGCCATATTTAGGAGCTATTTTTATTCACTGATAAATACTAGAATATTCAATACAGCATCAACTTGGAGAACATGATACTGTGATCATTGCAAACTTGTTAAAGATGCACTTTTACATCGTGTTTGTGTATAAGACTTGCAAAGGTTGGCAACCTCCATCTGTTTACTAGACGGCTAACAAAAAATCTTTTCATACAGAAAGCCATCAATGCACATCAAAACAAGCTTCTCCCGTTCAACATCTGTTTAAAGATCATCAGAGTGATTAGAACATGTGGTAGATTTTCCACTTCTCATCAGAGGCAATTTCATACCCAAATTTTCACATTTGCCGATTTTGACCTCAGCCTGTAATTTTCAGCAACACATTAAACGGTAGTAGTGGTATAAGTTATTCCAGTACTGATGTTCCACTGCATTTTCAATTAGCATTAACAGAGGACAGGCGCTCGCTTGGGAGAAAAGAAACAGGTATCCACTCAGGATAAATAAATCATGATACCAGGCGGAGCTGAATATTAGCGAGAAGGACTCTTGTAATGATAGTGGACAGTATGGAATCTATTTCCCAAACCACCACTCTGCCTGAGAAGAGCCTCTTCTGAGATTTTTTTTTTTTTTTTTTTTTTTTACATTACTGACCATCACTCTGTGTATGATTATCCTTGCCTGTCTTTTCCATCACTGTACCTTTCTGCCACAGACAAGGCTCCAAGTGGCCTCTTTCACTCTGACCCTCAATTACCCGGCCCAATCATCTCAGACAGGTGTTGAGGTACAGTAATAAACCCGCGCCTGATGCTGCCGAGGCAGCCTCTCTTTTAAAGTACCTCTGAGAGCTCTGAAATGACTGAACTCAGTGTTGATCAGGTGCAGTGACCACAGTTGACTCGCGGCTGCCGGCTGATAGTGTGCAGTGAATAAGAAAAAAATAATGTAACAATACCACTTATTGCTCTGTATGGACTGTATAAACAAGATCAGATGTGCTTCAGGTTGGCTGGGCAACCCTGCCTCGGCAGTGAATAAACTATCTTCAAAAATATTATTGAAAAATAAATGTTTACTGTAATTTGTGTGCTTATCACTCACACATTGAATCATAGATATTGTTATATTCATCATCATAGTTTTTAGTAGCTTCCACTAGACACCATTTACACTAAAGAAAGCAAGTTGTCAGCAGAGGCATTGAGAGAAAATTAAAGACTAAAGATAAACTCAAATCCCCAGCACTTACATCCACGCTTATACTATACATTACTGCTTAACTGTGTTGCAAATGGAGTCTTTTCAGTCACAAGGATGTGCCATCACTGCATCATAAACCTTGCAGAGTGGTAGTGCCATAAAGTCCACGGGGGATACACAGCCTAACTCCAGAGGTTTATCACAGCTTCAAGCTGCATAGCCGGAATTTTAAGGAGACAAAACACAATGAGAAGTCAAAAATACTAAATTCACGATTAACAGTTAGTCAGAGGATATGAGTCGGTGTAAATGTGTAACTTTTTGTGTTATCCACCCACACAGGTGTTTTCAATTACTCTGACTGATTAGACTCATGTGCACAGGATCATTAAGTGTTGGTACAGTAAACATGAGCTGCTTATTGCATAGGAAATGAGCGCTGGAGTAATTCTGTTTACCCGTGCAATGTTTGGTCGAATTTCTTATCTTAAATGGGGCCTGCTATTTTACGGTTGCACTACAGGACCTACCATAAGATAATCTCAAATAGACATTTGCTATCTGCCTCACTGATGTGAAGTTATGGTGTGCAGGTGTTCCTCTGTGAAATGTTTCATTGGAAAGTCACATAATTACTTTCGCCCTCTTCTATTTTTGACTCTTGTAGATTTTCATAATGCATTTTCTATTTTTAACACATTGTGCGCATTGTTAATGACTGGCTCCTGATGTGTTCATTCATCCTTTGTGCTAAAGCTATCTGCTCCTCCTATTCACTCCATAGCTCCTTCATCACACATTCTCTGACTGGAAGAAAAAGCAGAGACCAGTGCTCATTGTTGCTGCATAGAGTGTGTGCTGCATTGTGACCTAGAAAGATTCGGCAGAACCCTTCGAGCTGAGACACTTATCAAGCTAAATTAGCCTACATACCGCAGGCAGGGGTCAGGCTAACCAGCGGTGGAAGCTGCCGCAGCTTACAGTTAACACCCGGCAATGCATTTTAAAATGGGAAATAAGCAGGGTCATGATCCGCTGCAGAGAAACAACAGCAACATTTGGGTGATGTTCGGCGACTAGACACATTATTCTTACAATTCCTTTTACATTTCCTTTAAAATGTCACCGTATAGTGTTTGTGTTTAAACTTTTCTAAATACATATCTAAATGACATTTATTTAAAATGACTTTCTGTTCATTGCAATAACTGCTAACCAACCAAATAGTCTATATTGGTGTCACAGCAAAGCTTGTGAAATACATTTGCCAGATAATTTCTTAACTCATTGATTAAATTAAGTCCCTCACTCAAGATGTGTAATCACGTAAACAGAGCAATTCAGCCTCCTCCGGGCCGGAGAAACATCTTACATTAACAACTCCATGAGTAAAAAGTCGGCAAATCACACAGCAAACACGTTGAGTAATTCAAGGATTAGAGATTTCATACAGCCCAATTCCCTCTGGGCAGTCTGCCAATAGAGAAGCACGGTCCAGGTACTCATGAGGTGTACAGTGCCACAACTGGCAGATCTGCAGAGAAGCTCATTGACAGATGAGCCAATGCCATGCATGCAGACATATACAGCAATATACAAATGCAGGAGGTGTGACTTAACGGCATAAAAAAAGGACTCATGATCAGCTATATAAAATGCAGCAGTGAGGAGAATAGCAGCATCTAGTCATCCTTCACAGTGTCTCTCTCTTAAATTTGCAGCTGGTAATGTGAGTCAGTGTTCTTTATTTTTGGTTCAAGGACTCAGTGAGCAAATTTATGTTAGATTCAAATCATCATCTTGATATATTTGCACAAGATCATCAAGCTCCTGGATGTCAGTTGCCATATTTGCAGAGATCATCACCTGAGCTTTTGGTGAGCACGTTATCAGTATGTTTTCGTATACAGTCTGTTACTCATAATTCCTCTTTTAAAGTTGGACAGAGAATGAATGAGGATTTTAATTCTTACACACAGAGATAAGACTTTGTGCTGTTGATACAAACTGGTCTCATTTGTAGTCATAAGAGCCAGAGAGGAGCAAACACTGCAAATAATTACAGAGGCATTAAAAAAGGATGATGTCCCACAAATCTCGGAGTCAAACTACACTTTCTCTGCTGTTCAGCTGCAATTATGTTGGAAACTCATATGTGCATGTTTTTAAAAAAGAAAAAATAAACATTTTGGAGTTTAAACCACTGGGCTTAATTGCTGAACAGGTTGGGGAAATGTATCATTTACAAGCTGCAGGAACGCTGAGTGTTTTCATTTTACAATAGATTGTTGTTGAGAGCAGAACATGCTGATTGAAGGTGCTGAAATGTCAAGTATAGAGGGCTTGGATTTTAGGTGTTGTCAGCAAACCAGTGTGATTTCAGCTGAAGTGCTTTCTATTCATCAAACACTCACCGCTGTGGCTGCTGGTGACAGAAGCATTGAGGTTAATTCAGAGTTAACACTAAATTAAATGCTTTTACGGCGCACATCCTCATGCAGTAGGTGAAATTCTGAGATGATTTTGTTTGACATGGACATCACAATAGCACTAGGAGTAAAATGCACATCAATGTACAAGCATTAAAAGCCCTGGGTTAAGTGTGTGTGTGTGTGTGTGCCGTAAAGCTATATGTCTGTGTAGGGCCATCTCATTCATCCTGGTAGCCGCAGTACAGCATCAAGGCAAACTGAATCAGCCACCCGACTGAGGATGTGCTGCTTTCGCCACTCATCTAAGAGGCTTCTTCAGTTGTTCTCTCTCTCAGAGCTGAAGTAGCCTCTTTGACGAGTCACGACACGTCTTCACTGCTTCATCCTCATTCCAGTGGATATTTAATTTTGTCTTGATGTAGCATAAAGCTAATTTACAACACCTGTCCACAGGAGGCCTTGGTGGAAATAAAAACAATTTTAAAACCATGAACAAACAATTAAGGATTTATGGATGAAAAGTAGTGCAATGGCAAGCTGTAAAGGGAAACAAAGATCTATTAGCAGCTGTGAATAAATCTTAGCTTTTGTTAAACCTGCCTGTGGGGGGTAAATCAGCGGGATGCAAAGCATCTGGAAATTTCATGAAATGTAGTATCGGTTAAGCTGTCACAGAGATTTATAATGAAGTGAGTTTTACAATTAGTACTTTTCTTTAAGTTTATTTCATACTTTTATCAACTTTAGTCATTACAGTGAGTGCATTTACATACTGTATGTGTGAAAAGGCAGATCAGTATGCATTTAGCATTTGTAGTGCTTTTTAAAGTCCCAAAATATGAGTAATAATGAACCCCCTGTGAACATTAAATGGGCCCTGTGGAGTTTCCTTGTAAACAAACAGAAGTGATGTTTACATTCAGTGTTACTCACCGAAACACACTGTGTGTATCCTTGAGGTCTAACAAACATGTCAAGTGCATTTCCTTCCTCATAAAGCATTTGCAAAGCCATTTTTAAAGTATCTTTAATTCTGCATGTTTACCAGCTTGCAGTCTTCTTCTTCCCTGCCTTTGCCTGAGCACAGATGCATATCTTTCCATGTCATTTTCACCTGTTGATCAGTGATATAGCGTGACACCACTGTTACAACTGTGTATAGAGTCCCTTGTCGAATGCACGAGATAAACAAAATAGGGACTCAATCACCAACAAAAAAGCTCCATCGCACTACTAAAGGTCTAAAAGTCCATGAAGAACCCTAGAGTAATGCAGTGGTTGTGCAAAGAGCCCTTTATTCTCCTGCGCTGCTATGGTGTTGTCATGTTAAAATCACACCAGAAGTGCATGTACTATGCCATATGTTCCATGACGCAACTAAACAAGTACAGATGGTTGCAGTCGTTTCCCATTTCAAAATGTTTATACATTGCCAAGCTTTGATGTCAATCTCACCATGTCTGCACAAAGTTTCATTGCAATCCATCCAGTAGTTGTTCAGATATTTCAATCTGGACAAAAGAGGTGGACCACCTGACCAACAAACCGAATTTGCCGTGCAGCTAAAAATAAATGTCAAGAAATTTCTGGATCGAAATTAAATCTCTTTTTGCCTTAAATTTGTTTCTCTATTAGAGATAGTCAAGTAATTCTATATTCCACTACCGACATTAAATTATTAAAGAGTATTTGGGGACTCAAGAAAATAATCTAATGTGAGAAAGGAATATACATTTGCTAACAACAACAACAAAACAAGTGAAATTTTAACTGGGCTTCAATTAGCCCTTTAAACCACATATCTAAAGTTAACAGAAAAAAATAAAATAAAAAAATCAGCAAACTTTCTGTTGCTGCCATAACACCGGTTAGATGCAATGCTGAAGGACCATCTCCAGAGCCCCACTCCTCCTACTCAGTTTAACATCTGCCCAATTAGGACACGCTTATACAGCAGCAGCAGCAGCCAACATCTGACACCAAACCTTTTACTGGTCCCAACAAACTCACACCAACACAGAAATGGCTCGACTCTGACGTTAAATCTGTTAATAAATGTAACATTAGTTGTTTGGAGCTAACAATTAGCCCTGTGACTGTGTGTGTTTGTGTTGGCAGACTCACCAACTGTCCTCAGCATGGAGCTCACACTCTTGCAGTAGTCCCCTAGTGTCTCAGGCTAAACAGAGAGAGTTACAGTGGGGCGCTGAGCAAAGCAATACACTGCACGCAGCTCTGCAATGAAATAAGATTTTACCCATTTTAAATAGCAAAGTAGAGAAGTTATGTTCACATGTGGGAGTTTGGGCGCCAATTTCTCTATATGTTGAAAGAACACTGATGTCAAGGACTCGAGTACCAATACCTATCTCTATCCTCTACAACATTTCATCAGTTCTCTCTCTCTTGTCCTCTCCCTTTTCGATTGCAGGTGGTGGGTCAGATCGATAAACTAACGTCCGACTTTGACTTTGACCTGGAGCCAGATGACTGGACAGTGGCCACAGCCAGCAGCACGTCCAGCAGTGAGCGAGGTTTGGGAGAGGCCTTCAGGCTGGACTTCCTCAATGCAGATGTGCTTTCTGATAGCTGGGAGTTCTGCAGCTACCTTGAGGCTGCAGGCGCAGCTGCCCGCAGACCTGGTGAGCAACCAGGAGATCTGCGACCGGAGCTGGGCCGCGGGACCATCCCCACCCAGACGCAGACCCCCACCCCGCCCCCCTCCACTGCCTCGGTCTACTCCCAGATGAATGGTGGGCTGCCAATCCCCAACGGGCCCCGCATTATCACTCCAGATTCGTCCAGCGAGGAGGCCAGCAGCTCCACACACAGCCACAAGACTTCTCGTACCTCCGGCACAAGAGAAAGAGTCCGCTTCAGCGACAAAATTCTGTACCACGCGTTGTGCTGTGATGACGATGAGGAGGAGGAGCAAGAGGAATTACAGGAGGACAAGAGTGGCTGTGCGACACCAGATAGCGATAGTGAACCCAGTCTCCTGTCGAGCTCAGTAACCCCCAAACGTTCTTCCTCTGAGCACTCACTCCTCCATAACTGTCTGGACCCTTCCTATGTCTCCTCGCCAATGAAGGGGACGACGGGAGCTCACACACTACCCAGGAAAGGTCTCTTAAATCCCGGCTGCCGCAAAAAACTGTTACGAAATAGCAGCACACAAACTGTCTCTGACAAGAGCACCCAAACTGTACTGCCCTATATTCCAACCAAACAGAAAACAAAGGACCACTGAGAAAGCCCTAAGTTTATCATAAATCTCATGAAGAGGACTGTGCATTATTTAATATTAAATACATAGCTCATAGATTAATACACAAATAAATTAATTACTAAATAAATAAATGATATATGGGAAATCACTCGACTACCTACAGTTATTTGAGGCTCAGGGAAAACATGATGAAATGAAGCAAGGCAGATCATTAAGACGAAAGTACTGGTGGACCAAAAGGTTAGTGCCTGTTTTAATGTCAAGAGATACACTGAATGGATTCCCAATGTGTAATCATTTGAAACAATGACAGAGATTATGAAAGCAATCATTTTTACTAGAACATTTTAAGTGTTCAAAAATGGAAGTTGATTATGAAGAGGTCCTTTCCCCTCCTCATACACTATTAGAAGTCACACAAAAAAAGAAAAGAAAATGCTTGTTCCTATAATGTGGATACAAAACGCTGCACATTCTGTACTCTGAATCTGTATAAACATTGTCTTTTTTCATGTTCCAGTTATTTCCAATGTCAAGGGGATTGTTGCTTTCAGCGGGATAATGTATCTAGATGCACATGTCAAGCCTCTTCCTCTCTTTGATGTCAACAAACAAGTTTGAGCGAAGAGCCAGAAAACAATACTATTTACCTGCCCTTGATTTTATAAATCATCTCAATGTGATCTTTTCCTGGTCTGTTGCAGAAACATAGAGACTGGCAGGCAGAAAAACAGATGTATAAAGTAATTTAAGAATGTGCGGCCCACAAAAGTGACATTTCCAATTTTTTTCTTTCCGTCTGTGCCTGCCAGTGATGCCATTAGACCTGGGATCCGAGCTAAATAGCAGTCCACAAAAAAAGTGCTAAAGGTTTTGTCTCTCCATTCAGTTGCTCAGTGGGGAATTGAACTCAGCAGAGCAGCATTTTATTCACAGGGCTAACGCCAATAACCATTCCTGATCGATATGTTAGAGGGAGGTTGCAGTGAGAGGTCTCTCTGCTGAGCATGCATGCCACTCTCCTGGGAACTGTGAACAAAAACTCACAGTCAGACCTATTTACTTAGACTGAGTGGAACAAAAATTAGAACTGTGGCCCTAAAGAACTGACATTTCAAAAAATGTGTGTCCAGGAGTGAGAGCTGATGGTGGAAAGAGAGTTTGTTCCTGTTGAAAGATTTTTTTTTACAGAGCAATAATCTACCCTGGGGAACGGCTTTGTGAGCCTGCTCCCCTGGTCCCCTCACCCTCACTTTCCTAATGTTGTTTTCAAGTTTAAAAAGAAAAAAAGTCAAATGCCGTAGTCTTTAAGAGGTAACTCTTTCGTGACTCCTGTGAAGCTGACCTCTGTGCCTCCGTACCTAATGTGGACTAGGGATGGGTATCGTTAAGATTTTAACAGTACTACTACTCTTATCTATACTGCTTATCGATCCGGTATTTTAACGGTACTCTTATCGATACTTTTTGAGGAAGAAAAAAAAAACAAATTCAGAACATAAATTGCTTTATTTTCTCAATTCTCATTATGCAACAAAATAGTTTTTTAACAAAACATTTTACTTTTTACAACATAAAATTGGGACCCATGGTACGATACCAGTGAAAGTATCACGGTTCTGAGTAGTATCACGATACCACAGCAAAAATTGGGCAGATGTGCCTTTTGTCATTTATAAAAAGATAAATCACTTTTCTATAATACATCAATGATATTTTAATGGAATAAATTACTTATTGACTTATTCATACTTCAAAAACAGCATCAATAAGTGATTAACATAGGGGGGGATCAAAATAAAATAAATAAATAAATAAAATAAAAATCAACCAGCCACCCTCCTCCCCTGACAAGTAAAGAACAGTCCCTTCATAAGTAAAGAACAGTCCCTTAAGTGCAGTGAGGTTTGTGGACCATTACCTGCCACAAAGAGAAAAATGTGAACGGCTCGTTTCTCCTCTGACACGTCACATACCTGTGTGCCGCCATGGCTCGGCTGTTCAGGTACTTCTGGACAATCATGACATCAACAAGAGGACATTACTGGACCTGGAGCCAGGCTTCTCTGTCGCCGGTAAGCCGTTATCTTGCGCTGCGGAGCACTATGGCCGCCGTATTTGACAGGAATACGTATTCCTGTCTGTGTCTGTGTCTGTGACCCCCGTTCAACCCACAACCGACGGGATTCTGCTGCTGGTTGAAATCTGTACTTGCACAGCGTGCTCCTGAATGATTTCTTTTACTTGTACAACACTATTTTTAGTCGCAAATGCAGTAAAATGCTCGCACCATAGAGCTCTGTGGGGGAGCGTACCTATGTTCCCCGGGTTCTATGTTCCCCGGGTCCTATGTTCCCCGCTTTGTATGGGACCCCAAAAGGGTCCTATGTTCCCCGCTTTGTATGGGACCGGGGAACATAGAACCCTTTTTAATAATAAGGGTTCTATGTTCCCCGCTTTTCCCCAAAAGGACCCGGGGAACATAGGCCCTTTTTCTTAAAAAGGGTTCTATGTTCCCCGGTCCCATACAAAGCGGGGAACATATTTCCTTTTGGGGAAAGCGGGGAACATAGGACCCTTTTGTTTTTTTAAAGGGTCCTATGTTCCCCGATCGGGGAACATAGAACCCGTTTTTTAAAGGGTCCTATGTTCCCCGATCGGGGAACATAGAACCCGGGGAATATAGGGATGACCCCGCTCTGTGGAAAACAAATCACTGTAGCATATATAAACAAATCTAGCCTACAACAAATCACTGTAGCATATATAAACAAATCTAGCCTACAAGTAAAAATATTAGGTATTCTAGGTATATTTATATGGTGATGTAACATTAATCACTATGGATATATAGACCAGAGGGGGGGGGAATCCCACGCACCCAGCCCAGGCTATAATTATGGTTATATTCATGTATTTAGAAGTACCTGAAAAATACACAAATAAAATCCCAAATCTAAAAAACCCTATTTAGTAAATAGGGTCGCAAAATAGCTAATGGTTATTAACTCCACGTGTTGGCTGCTAGCATAATGTTACAAACCTGGACTGGACATAGATGAACTAGCTGTGCTAGGGCAGTCAAACACTGTACATCTTTCTGTCTGAATATGATGCACTTTCGCAAGGTGTTTTGACAAATTACTAGCGTTGCCGCCCTTACATGCAAAACATTTGTCACACTTGTGACAACGCGCTGTGTCTGCATCAACTCTTGTAATGTAAAGCCACACTTTTGACCGTTTGGCTCTCTCCGCCATCGTTATCTATCTAAAGGTAGGCTATGAGCTTGAGTTGGTGTATGCACTGTCTTGTGTGTGTGTGTCACTGGAACAACAGCCCCGCCCCCCTGCTCTCCACTCACACACAGCAGACAGCCAGGGTGAGCGACACAGATCTCTCGTCTTCTGGGAGAATAGCGAAAATTATGATACAATGATGGATAATTGACGGAGTTGGTAAGATAAATGTGCAAGATAACGTTTATCTTGTAAAAAACAAAAAAACAAAAACGCGACTGCTCCAGTACCGATAGCAGAACCCTTAAGGTCAGAGCTTATCAATACTGCGGTCTTGAAGAATGTAGCCCCGGGGCTCGTTCAATACCGGGGTTCGGTACCCATCCCTAATGTGGACTTAAAGGGACAATGCTATTTATCAATCTAAAGTGTTTTGGTGGGAGTTGCCGAGTGTTGGAGATATCGTTCTTCTCTTCAATATAATGGAATGAGATGGCACTTGGCCTGTGGTGCTCAAGGTGCCATAAAAAATTTTTAAAAAACCACACACATTTGAAAAAACTCAACAGCAATGTCTGTTTCCATTAATCATGACCCAGTTACTCAAGATAATCCACAAACCTTGTTGTCAGCAGTTTCATGAAGGAACTATTTTCTTTCTACCAAACTACACCCGCTAACCTTTTCACCACCCAGAGGGAAGCATGAACCTACTGATGGACAATAGGCTTTTTCCGTGACAGCACGAGATGTAAACATTAATGGTGTCCTCATCGGCTGAGCTGCAATGTTAGCTAGCTCAGTGCTGCTAGGTAAGTTTGCAGTAGACGCACCCTTCCTTCTGCAGAGCGATTCAGTTGGCGGGTGTAGTACGATCGAAAGAAAGAAAAGAGTTACTACATGAAACTGCTCACAACAAGGTCTGTGGATTGTCTTCAGTAACCGGGTCATGATTTCTGCAGTTCAGTTTTTTCAGGCACTGTGAGCACCGCAAGCCAAGTGCCATCTACTCAACTCAACTTTATATAGCACCTGTCATACAAACATGCAGCCCAAAGTGCTTTGGCACAACAGAACAATCTAACAAAGAAGATGATGAAGATGAAAATTCCATAGAATAAAAAGAGAGTAAATAAATAAATAAAATATAATAAATATGAACAGGAGAAATAAAAGTAGGTTAAAACCAATGGTTAAAACTTAAAAATGAAGACTGTAATCTTACTCCACATTAAAAGCCTGATTAAAAGGTAGGTCGTCTTTAATTTACATTTAAAAATATCAAGAGAGATCGCCATTCTAATATACAGAGGTAACGAATTCTACAGTTTAGGGGCGTAAAAACAGAAAGTGCTCTCAACAGTACTTTTATGGGACACATGAGGAACATCCAAAAGTAAAGCAGTGGAGGACCTTAGTGATTTGACTGGAACATAAAATGATAGAAAATCTCTGATGTATGGAGGGGCAAGGTTATTCAAAGCTTTATAAACAAGTAAAGTAACTTTAAGATCAATCTAATCTAAAAGACAGAGGCAGCCAGTGTAGTGACTTTTAACAGTGGGGTAATGTGATCCATTTTCCTTCCTTTGGTCAACTGGCTGCAGCACTCTGGACTAGCTGTGGTTTTCGTATTGATTTCTTGGGTAGTCCAGTGAAAGGGGAGTTGCATTAGTCTAAATGGCTGGTAATAAAAGCATGAGTGAGTGTTTCACCATTTTCTGGGTTAAAATGGTCTGACCTTAGCAATGTTCCGCAGATGAAAAAGGATGTTTTAATGACCACTGTTAAAATGAGAATTAAAGTTCAAATCAGCGTCTAAAATCACTCCAAGTTTGGTAATATCAGTTTTAATGTGCTTGCTAAAGCCACCAAACATTGAGTGCAGTTTTTCTCTTGCTGCTTTTGTCTGATTAAAAGAATCTAAGTTTTGTCCTCATTTATCTTTAAAAGGTTTTTACCCATCCATACATTAATATCACTGAGACAGGCAATGAGACCATCCAGTGCATCAGGGGAATTGTGGTGAGTAGTTCAACTGTATCTGAGACAAAGCAGACATCTCTACGGACAATATCTCAAACACTCAGCAACTCACACCAAAACAATCAAGATTGATAAATAGCACTACAGGTAAGGGGAAAAATGTATTTTGGATTTTGAGGTGAACTGTACCTTTGACCTTCTGCAGTAGGCAGATGCTTGCAGACTCTTATACATGCACATACCATATATATTTAATGCTTCCATGTGCTGTAAGGGAGTTGTGAGAATACTTTTCACAGTGATGCAGGTAGTGGAACACACTGTGAAATGTTCTAATCTTTACATGCAGCGTACATGAGCAAGCCATCTTGTTTTTAGTTTTTGTTGTTGGGGCTACTTATTAGGTGACTGTTCTTCCTTTTAGTGAAACCAACAAGCCAATTTATTATTAAAATAATCAACATGTAGATTAGACGGTTTAATCTGCAGAAATGTGCTCAAATGATCTGCAACTGGTCAAAGCAATATATTGGAATCAACAACCATAGCTCTAGATTAATAAAGTATAAATGAAAATATCACGCTACTGTAAACCACATAATTTAAATTTCCTTGCAATGAAAACAGTACAGGGTCAAATATTTTTGTAAATTGAAATCACGGCAATAGCTGATGAAAATGTGGCTTAAAATAACATTAGATATCATTCAACAAATTACAACTAAGTGACTTTCCGATGGCACCCTGGGTACCAGTGCTGGTGTTTCAGTGAGTCTCTGCTCTCATCATGGTTTGGGATGTACCACGTCTTCCACAACTGGCCACTGCAAGAGATTATTAGGCACTTTAAGGAAAGCACATTTACAACAGCCCACCTCGTTGTTTTTGGTTGTGTGTTCATGTATAACAGTTATTGCATAGTGCACTGCTTTGGGGAATTTCAGCTGTGCTGTTTAGGCAGCATCAAGCCTCAAGAGCCCAATATAAGGGAAGCCAAGTGAGCACTTTTACACCAGGCAGCTTGGTAGAAGCTGCACAAGCATCAATTGGCCTGAAGCTGATGTGCTATACATGCATATACCAGAAGTAATTTGGTGATATTTTTTTCTGCTTTTGTAACATTTTCCTTTTGTCTTGCTCTGGCTCAGTTAATCCCAAGTACCTGTGAAGAAAGAGGCACTGAAGAGAGATCAATGGCTCACTCCCCAAAGCATTGGCTGCCATTTCCCTGCTAGATTGGGGACCAACAGGTCATCACAGCCATTAGCATAAACAAACAAAGCTACGCCGCCACACAGGCAAAACATCAATTACAGGAAAACAAACTAAGCCCTTAGTGTGATGCCTATACACCCACCAGACATTACAATGTGAGGGGGGATTTTTTTTTCCCTTTTCTAATCTAAAGATTGTATAAGTCATATCGGGGATGAAATCACCTCTTCAAATATAGAGCTGTTTGGCACTGCTGCAGAATACATTATCATTGGGGACAGATTTGAGATATTTGGACAAAACATTAGCCACGTCTCTTTTGCCAACAGGCTCATTATTCATCTCTAATAGGGCAGAGCTTTGTCCTCGGTTCTCTGTAGGACAAGGATGGGAGGCATCCAAAGGTTATGAAAACCTGAGCCCACTGATGCCAAATCATCTGCCTACCAGGAAGATCATTTTGTGATGCCACTGCATACAAAACAGATGTTGTGTGTTTGTGTACGCGCGCACATGTACGTGTCTCCTGTCTGTATGCTCACTGCCTTTGTGCCTGCACATTGTGTGAGGAGATAAGTGATGTTTTTCTGAATTATACATCGCCTCATGTTTAATTTCATATTTCACTGTCACAGCAATTAATGGAGATCAATACAAATAGACGCTGCACATCCCCCTGGAAGTCATTTGGCCAGACTTGTCCATAAGACAAGATTAAACAAAATCTCTTTTAGAAGGCTGCAAAGTGAGTCATGCCATCTGTGTTTTGACATCAGCGGTGGGCATGTATTAGTTCACATCCCTGATCAATCCTCTAATCACTGCCAGTGGCACACCCTCCGTTGAGTGACTGACAAATAGTGTAGAGCAGAACCACTTTAAAAAGGTGATTATGACACTAAAACACAGAAACGCACGCCCCCAACCCCTTCCATACACACACTTGCACTTCGTATATAATTACCTCACTTCACTCTCACTGCCCCTTGCCCCCGTCAGTGAGCACAGGAAAACAGATGACAGATCTCTGTTTTCTCTGCTGATTGGTAAGGGTCCATGAAGCGGAGAGCTCAATGCAGCCTCACTGATTACTATGGATTGGCTAACGGCCGGGGCTACCTAAGGTTGATTTGTTTCATCTATGTGCCATTTATATCCTGCCGCTACTAGAACAAACTATTTCTATTCCATCTCCCGCCTCCATCTCCTACCTGCAACCTCCTTCCACCACACACCTCTTTCCATTCATGGTATTGCTGGTTGGCCACTGCACATCTACTGAGTTCACACACAGATGGGGCAGAAAGTTTGTGTCATTGAGCAAAAAATGTCCAGTACCCAGATCACAGCTTGAAGAGCTCACTGCTCCTAATGAGTGAAGGTCAGCAGCAGCGGAACAATGTGTTGAACTTCAGGTGCAGTGGATGGTTGGCACAGGGTTACACGGCATGCAGCACACCCCATGTAGAGGACACCGCCGTGTTTATGCAAACACAGACACCAGTCACAATCGGCCACAGAATCTATAACGCGTTTTGCCCTGGCCTATCCGAGACCGACTCCCAGCACCGGAGGGATAGCCGGACAAGGCCACGTCAACCATCAGTCACCATTTGATTGGGCTGGGGGAGTGATTAATGAAGAGCCATGCAACAGCCACAGATAAGATTAGACCTTCACAGGTGATGAAGGACAGGGCCTGTGGCTACGAGTGGGGGGCTGGGCGGTGCCTGGGACAAAACACTGCCTTCAGATGACTTGGCACACAGTAATTAAAGTTAATGAGAAACCCGTCACTTTCACATACACCGTGGCATTGTGATTGAACAGTGTGTCAAGCAAAACAAAGAAAGGTGGGAAAGGAGGCAATAATTATTCTATGATAGGTCAAAGAGAAGGCAACCATACGGCCTTGATCAAATAAAACTGCCAAATCATTTTTAGTGTTTGTACTGGACCTTGGTTGGGGAAACCTGGATTTGCACTTCCAATAACAGACATAGAAAAAGTGCAGACCCTTGACATTTGACTACTTTCCTGTGCCTATCTAAACTGTGTTGCACCAACTTTAAAGGGGAACACTACCTAAATTAGGAATTCCACTTTGATATTTCCATGGCCCAAGAAAGTTCAATCAACATTTGTGAACATGAGCCACTCTCTCTGTGAGACAGAAACCAAAGATGTAAGTCTCAAACTTGTGATGTCATTGAGTATAAAGTCTGGAGCTGCTCCATAGAGATTGAATGGAAGACTGATTTTGTGAACCCACAGAAAGTTTATTTTCTTTTTATACCCAAATGAGTTGTATTCTATCCTAGTGATCTCAGTTCTGAAACAGAAAATGTACCCATATACTCAGAGCGTTCCCTTGGGCGCTCTCAGTGTCATCTGGAACATCTCTCCCAATTCATTGTCTTTGGAGCAGCTCCAGACTTTTTAGTCTATGACATTCCAAGTTTGAGCTTTAGCAATGCATATTTTAGATTTGAGGGAGAACTGTTAATGTTTACTATTTACAATGTTTACTAACTGTCTCAGTCCATAGGAATAACACGTATGAATTTGGAAAATGGGCATAGCTCCTCTTCTATGTGGCAAACTGCCCTTTTTCCACCTATGAAAGGGAAAATTGTAAAAATGTATTGGCTCATACTTACACAGGGACAACTGCAATCCTTTGCATTTAAGCTTACCAGAAACACACCACAGTATGATCACCATTCAAGAGTCATTGAGAAGCATATACATCTGCCAACGGCTACACCCAGTGAAAAGGACATAAAGCAACTGATAAATATAATTTTATGATGCAGTCCACTTGAGAAAAAAAAATTGATCAGCACACCCTGGCCAAAGAGAGAAGGTTACAATTTTCATCACATTACCTAACTAATAATTGGAATATCTCCCAATGTGAACTTAAAATGTGGCATGACCGAGCGAGGCAGAGCAGTGCGTAATCATCGCCCAAGCAATTTCTGAGAGCCAGTGAAAAAGAGAGACAGAGAGAGAAATGATTGCAGTGGAAATGCTACGAGTCCCCAAATTGAACCACCATAGAAATGTAACCTTGTTGCATATCACATTAAATTGCACACAAATGATGTGTGTAATGACATGCTCAGCTGAGCGAGGAATACATCAAGAGACAATTGAATCGGTCCAGAAAAATACACAATTACACGAAACATCACTGACACAGACTGCAGGAATGGGTGAGGCATGTTTCAGGGAAAACATATATTACAGAGTTACTGGTGAGCTGAGGAAGCAAAGAGTCAATTGGAGGAAGCCACTGTTAAATGAATTTGTATATGAAAGGGGGACTGTGGAATATAAATACAGCTAAGAGCAGCGCTCTGAGTGTATATCTAATTCTGACAATACATGGTAGAAGTCAAAGAAAAGCCAGCAGCAGTCTGTTTCCAGACAGCTCCAGTTTGGCAGCCTGTCAGCATTTCCATGGCATTTTACAGGTAAAGGCCAAGAAGGCAGAGAACTGCTGACAGTTTAGTAAGACCAACAAATAAGAGTTAAATGATAAGACAGGTGCAATGTACAAGGCGAGTCCCCAAGTGCCCCTTATTTCACCTTACAAGGGGCTTTCCCCATTGCTCATATTTACTACTTTCTCAACAGTCTACACCCTATTTTCTCTCTCTCTCTCTCTCTCTCTCTCTCTCTCTCTCTCACCTCTACTCATTCTTTCCCATGCACTTGTCTCCTCTGGCTGTAATGAGCTCTCCACTCTAGCCCAGGAAGGTGTGACTGAGGTCTTCATCAAACGCACAGCAATTCTCAAGGTGCCAAGGACAGGTAAGAGTCATTGTTCTGAGGCTCCACTATGAAACGGAGGGGAGGGGGATAAGTTGGAGTTCGATTATAGTGCAGCACTGGATGACTAATCTTTATAAACAGATATCTGCATATGTATGCACAATCTGTTGGCAACAGTAGGGCTGGCCAATCTATCGATATTGTGGTACGAGACTCGATTTCCTCTTAGATTGTGGATATTGCCATAAGTGTTGTCTTTTCTTGGGTGATTTTCTCCATATCGCCCAGCCCCAGACAATATTACGAGATTCTGGTAGTGGCAGCATGGTGGTTACTGTTTGTAGCCAAAGCAACATTGACCAATCACATTGGATTGAGCTGTGGTTGCCTACAGCTAAGCAGTCTGTGTGGAGAGCAAAGCAGGCAGAAGGCACTGGCTGGATTGTAATCTCAGAACCCACTGGCCATCTGACAGTTCTCGTTGCCTGCTAGCCAAGGCTCGAGACACAAGGTCCAATCATCACTGTGACAAAAGAAAATGTGTTTGGGATGAACAGAGATCTTCTCTGGGACACCTTTAGGACGGATGCCGTTTGTATGTATGTATAACTGTCACTTAGAAAATGGCTGAGTGAAGCAGGCTTCTGAATCTTCATGCTCTTATGCTCTTTGTGCTGGGAGGACAGCTGGTTAGCTGTTAGCCATTAGCAGCCATTGAGTAGAGGGGTTCTGCAGTGTGTTGGCTGACAAATGAATAGCTAACTTTGCTAACAGAGCTAACAGCTCACAGAGCAAAACACAGCAGGACTGAGAGTTTCAACATAGGGGGGTTAAAACTGGACCTGCAGTTTAATGTGACAACTTAACACAACGTTACTGAAGTACTTCAGCTGAGTAATGCTGCAGTTTAGACTTAACATTAAAAGTACATTAAGTTTGGAGTTACAGATTCTTTCCATCAGATTCTTTCCATTTACATCATCAGATGTTTACATCTTACCAACCATCAGTCAGATTATAAGTAACCAGATACGTTTAATTTATTCTGTTCCAAAGTACACTGCTAAAGTACTTGTACTTTGATAACAAAAGTGTATTCAGCTGTAGCTACAGCTATTAATTACAAAGTGTTTTACATGAACTAAACAAAACAATCAGAAACAGCAGTTAACTCATATATTCTGGATTATTTTAAAATCATCTCTGTATCTTTTAGGCCTCATTTACACCGCAAGCGATGCGTTCAAGTAGCGCTCGTGAACGGTTGCTGTTTACTCGCGTTTTCATTTGGGCGAGCATGTTAACAGGTTAGAGCATTCACACCACATCCGTTCTACGCGCTGCTCAAGTCGCGCCGCTTTCGCGAGCAAGCTCGAAAATAGAAGAGATGCCGTTTTTTTGCGTGAGTTGCGAGCGAATGGTTGCTGTATTCAACAAAAAAACACGAGTTTGCGTGTGTTGTGACCTCTCTCAGCCAACATAGACATCTCCCACTTGACCAAGCGAGACCTGACAGGCACATGTTTCATGTACTTACCCATTTGTAGTGCTAAATATTAATTCTCCAAGCGCTGGAATAATCACTGGCACGCGAACCTGTCCATTGTCCAATGCAAACATGGTGGACTACTGCCAACCAACTGTACGGGTGTGATTTGTATTGTGACAGGACAGCAGCGGCCGCTGCACAACGCGTCTGTTCGGTTTTGGTGTGAATACACGTGTGCTGCCGCTAAGCTTGTGGACCGCTTCACGAGCGCTACACGAACGCATCGCTTGCGGTGTCAGTGAGGCCTTAGTGTGACGTTTTGTCTATAGGGCTAGAAACGCAAATTTAAGTATTTATTTCCACAACATTTTAATGATGTTTAACTAAAAACTAAGAGATTGTACGAGAATATGTTTACAGAGATAATTTAATTCTGTTAAAGTTTTTTATCTATTGAAGTGTCACTGTTGAGGAAAGCGGCACCAACTTGCATTAAATTGCCTCTTTTGTAGACTATTGTTTTTATATAAGTTTACATTTAGACCAAAAATGTACCAACAAATCCTTAAATTTGGTGGCCCCTGGGGCCAGTGCTCACACATACTAGCGTAAATATTAGCGTCTATCCCTGGGGAAGACTCGACCTGGATATCCACTGGCTACATTAGAGCCCTGGAAACACTGGCCTTTATTGTAGTTAGACAATAGCCAATGGGTTCCGAGCTTACTGGATGATTGATTGTGCCATGGAGTGGTTCCTGTCTTTGAGGGCTCAGGCAAAATAATTCTAGCAATCATTACAATTATACTTACCTTGCTCCAATTAGTAAAGACATTTTTTGTTTGTTTGTTTTTTAGTGGTTCAACAGCTTCCACCATATTCTGACTGTAAAGTGGGTCACCAGACGGATAGGGGTGCCTGAATGTTGTGTTACGCTGCTGTGCATTTCCAATACATTATAGCAGTGATCATTCTCAAATGACTGCAATTAGTCAAATGTCAGGCTTGGTTTGCGCTCTCACGGTGGCTTGCTGACAAAGTAGCTCAGAGGTACGTCAAAAGATTAATAGCTGTGGGATTTCATTAAGTCAGATGCTTTAAAGAAACAGGAGGAATAAACACAAATTAATTAAAACTTCAGTGTTTTCCCTTAAGTTTAGTCCATAATTAGGCACAGAGGTAAAAAACTAAAAGATCTATAAACAGGCCCATGCATTGATCTAGTCCACATATGTCAAGATTTACAGTCACAGCTGACAACAGCTCCTTGCTACACATCATGTCGGTTACAGTCGTAATCACTAAACAAAAGATCATTTTCAGTAGGTTACAAAAATGAATGATGGAAAATAATTCACATCTGAAAAGTTAATTTGTTTGTATAGCACCTTTCATGCAAAGATGCAGCCCAAACGACTAAAAAACAATGGAGGCATACTGGACCTAAAATGTTTGCAAAATGTGTTTGGTTGTCTAAATTCAGTCACACGGGGGTCAAACATAATTTTACATTTTTTGCTCGAGTGCTGTTGCCTTCCTGAAGGGTGAAGGGTGAAGAGTGAGGGTTTTTCAGTGTGGGTCCAAAACATTGGGACCAAATCTGCCGTGCAGAAATGAACTTTCACAAAAACAGAGACCTGATATGGAGGGGACCCGAGCATAGTCAGACCTGACCGAATAGACCCCAAGGACAATTACACCTGATCCCAATTGTGGTCGAACAGAACAGACCTAAAGTAGAACGGACACCAATCAATTTATAAGCACAAAAAAGCAGCAATGTACTGTAATAATAATTTTGTAAGAACAAATGTAGGTGACAAAAACTACATACAAAAATTGACAATCTATTCTGAACTTCTCAATCTTTAAACAATTAAAACACTTTGAAGTTCTGACGTATAATATTTTCCAAAGAATCTAATATCTGCGAATCAATTCAAAAACTTTGCCATTTAACAACATTCATTTTGTACACAGGCTACTAATTTCCCAAAATATCTGCTATCTCCTATGGTGATAATAATGTATCACTCAATCAATATTTGACACACTTATCCAAGACTGGTGGTCTGTGAAGGTCTCTAGTGTGTAGTATACTTATTTGCAACAAATTTGCTCTCAAACCAAATTAAAAGCATCCTACACATTAAATGCAAAAGTAGAAATAATATTGTTATAATTTCTGGTCATTGAAATCTGCTATTATTTACTCATAAAAGCTAATGTTCATTGAGGATTTGACTTATTGCCTTCGCAATGGACATCGTCGCTACAAAAAACAAACTGCATTATTAATCTATCTGTGGTATTAAGCAGGGGTCAGTGGGGATAGAGCATGGGTTGGTCAGATGCCAAGTTACGCGACAAACAAACATCACCGCTTTTCCTTTAAAATTGATCCCAAGGCAGCAAAAGGCCTGTTATGTTGCTTGAATAAAAAGCAATCAGGCTGCAGTTTTAAGTTATAGCATCTTGGCCTTGTCCAAGTGGTCAATCAATGTTCTCTTTTGCTTGTGTCCTCAGTGCATCAGCATGGGCTATAAAGCCTAGAAAGCACAGCCGTTAAATGGCTGTGTGGGCCCTTTGCTAGCCTGGTGTCTGGCAATCTGGCAGGGGTTTCTGGCACCCTTGGTGTCGGACCAGGACTTTAAGAGCATGTAAAGTGTAAATCTCCCAGCTGACAGACTGATCTCTGCTGGCTCCAGACCGGATTTACCACCTTCCACAGAGCTGTAAGAAGCCAGCTGTAGCAACATGCTATTACCAGGATGAAATTAGACATTATGGAAATCTTTTCACAGATACTAACAGTGACAACTCTCAGTCCCTGAGTCGCTATCATTTTCACAAAGAAAAGATTCCATAAAGACAAAAAAAAAAATGTAGTGTGAATTTACTGTGCAATTTACAGTTGGAGAATTACCAGTGGCAGCCAGCTATGACACTCTGTGAAGTGACATTTTGCTTTTGTGTAGTGAGATGTTCCTTCACTTGAACCAGACTGGTATTTTGATGACTTACTGTGCAGCAAAGTAGGAGGATATATGCAGTAAGAGGTGTTGAGGTGAGCAATGAGTTGCTCACCTGCATGAGTCAGGTCAAACTGTAGAAAGTGCATGTTTGTGTTTAGTGCAGTCTCCAAAAATAAAAGCAGAGGCCCACCTGCATCCAAAAGTGCAAAACCATCTTTTATGTTCATATATAATGCTCGTAAAGTAGAGCATACAGTTATACCATCATCTGCTATGAATAGCTGTTTATGGATTATATGGTGGCTTTCTGTTTCAGTTAAATACTTTAACTGTTCCATCATTAGTATCAAATTTGAAGGACGTGCTGTGCAATTACCCAAACCAGGTCAAATTCTTCATTAAACCATGCATAACCACCACTGGACTGATGCAAAATAACAACCTGAATGTCTGTGCCCTCGTGCAATGCCTCTAGCAACTTGAATTGACTTTAAAGAGACACTACCGGCTGTTGGCATATCCTTATGCAATATATTCATATTTGGGCTGCCATGTATTTGTTCTTCCAAAAACCAGCCCAGTGTCCCCAGGAATTATGTTCCATATTGGACAAATCCAAACCTCAGACTTTACATCCAATGCCAATATACAGTGCCAACACAGGACTTGAGGTGCCCTTTTAGTAGGAATGCGTAAGGAAAGGTGTGTAGGTTGGGTTGATGGATGGGCATGTAGTGTCTCTAACTTTGCAAGAGCCCATAATTAATCTGTCACCGACCTTAACCACACAATAGTTGCCATGAACACACATTGTATTAAGTGAGAATTTTGAAAATGTTTGCAGACATGAACTTAAGTTGAGAGTCTCTCAATAATCATGTTCTCGTGTGAGCAACAATATAAATTTGCTCTGAGGATAAGCCAGTCTGGAGTCTTTGTGTCCTTACCAACCGTCACAAGGTCACCGACAAGAGGGCTCTGCTTTTAGTGGGTCGTGAGGAGCTAATGTGATTGGCCATAATTGATACCAACCCCTGACACACCCACTGATGATATATGATGAATGAGTGCTCTTTATCTTGCCCAGTTATACTGCGCACCTATGGCCATAAAATTGTACAATCATGACCTCTGAGCATTTCAAACGGTGCATTTGACTGCGCTTCAAATTCTGCTGGAGTCTTGGCGTCCTTTCCTGAATAAAAGTGCAGAGCGTGTTTTACAGTGTGGGGACCACTGAGGACTTTATTTTTGTGGTCCAATATTGCATGACAGCAGAGTAAAAGGCACAAGGCACCTTGGACCGGTGGTGTCACAAGAATCAATATTTTGGTACCAAGTCGACACCAAAATTCTTAAAATCTGACAGTGCTTGTTTTTCTCAAATACTTTATGTACCAGGGATGTCGTTTTTCCAGACCCAACAGGGTAGCATATATGCCTACAAGTGTTCTAGTCCACTGTTAAATGCCAAAGGAAGAAGAAGAACGCCTATCAGCATGGAAGAACAGCAAACACACATGGAAGATGGCGACAAGTGTAGCTGCAGCGACACCTCCTTCTGGACTCGCTGAAAGGAAAAGCATTTTTCCTGAGGCCTACATTTATTTTTTAAATGCTGTGCACATTTGGCTTTTTTTTTTCTGGTCGCTAAGAGTTTAAAAAATGTTTACTTTTTACCAAGCTGTCCAATCACAGTGGAGCAAACAGTCTACCACAAAGACTAGCTGTCACATCTTACAGGTACAAGTGCTGAGCCTCAACAACAATGGAGGAGCAATATGTTTATAAACTGTAGGCTATATAATGATATCAAAATCATGAACCCACAATAACTAGTACCTTGAGTTTACCTTGAAATAATTTTTAAATAAAAAAAAAAAAAGTATTCATTCATTCAAAAAGTTCATTTTAAAGCACATGGTATTTGTTTATTTGTTTTTGCTTGTTTGTTTTTGTTTTGTTTTTACCATAGTATCGAATTGGGTATTGAGAATCATGGAATTTCACTAGTATTGTTATCGTATACTAAATTTCTGGTATTGTAACATGCCTACAATGGATACTGTGGTCCGGTCAGTGCTTTAACAGAGATGGGTGCGGAGATCGGCGGGGGGAGTGGCCAGCTACAGGCTACAGTGAGGCTAAAAACAGAGTTCATATGACGTTTTTCGAAACAACTTTTTATGTCGGGGCTGCAGCACACTTGGATCAATAGTGGATTCAATATTGTGTTCTTGGACGTTAGTCTGGGGCGCCGTATGCCATTAGGTGTGCTGGCCGCTCCTCCCGCCGATCTCCGCAAGGGATGTGAGGACTCTAAAACTTCACCAGGGCCTCCATCGGCATATGGGTGAGTAGATAATGGCTGAATTTTCATTTTTGGGTGCACTATCCCTTTAAGCTCCTACCATCCCCATCCCCTCTAAAAGCAGTGAGCTACATCACATGCTGACAAGAGTAGGTCCTCCGAGAGGTCGCTGGTGTTGCTGTCTTGTTCTTAAAGGTGCAAAAGGGACAAGGCAGGACACCGGTGCTTGTCAAATGTGGGTGTAACCAATTACATCATTAAAGGCTTCATTCTGTTTAAGTGTGCCAGTAGCCATAGTACTGGTATGGTGCATGTTGGCTTACTGGGACAGCTAAACGGAGTGGAGCCATAATTAATGTAATGTAATTAATGTTTGTTAGACCTGTGCTTTTCCTACATTACTTGTCAAAATGTCTGCTGTGAAAAAGGCCTGTTAGTCACATTCGACTACAATACATTCCGATGCACACAGAAATATCACCAATGCAGCAGGTAAACCATTGTGTACAACCCTGAACCTCATGTAGCATCCGATTCCCCAAAAGTCATATCATGGCTGAATATGGCTGTGCAGCTTAGAGCTTGTTTTCTGTTCATCGGATCATGCAAACCACAATTTGAATGTGGACATTTAGACAACGGGGCACTGATTAGAGTTTAAAGTTTTTTCTTCAATATTACATGATTTAAAAAAGATAAAGTTACTACTCCCTGTAATTGCTGAATTTACATGATATTACATGAATTTACATGACAAGTGTTTCATTGTTGCACCACACCATGTTTGTTACAGCCATAGGCCTATTTGTCTTGCAATTAAAAATACAACGCTCCAGGCAATGCTGGGGAAACTGTCAAATAACGAGTGTGGTCGATGCTTTGGTTTCGCTCACTTTTAATGAGGGCCAGACACATTACTCGCAGTATGATACATGCACAACTGTCTCCTGATCCTCTTTCACACATATATGACCTCTTCAGTGTAGCCTGATGCAGATCTCAGATGATTAGATGAGATGGGCTGGGGGGTTAAGTGTGCATTTCTAAGTTTCTATTTAGGCTCCTGTTTACGTTACATTGTCAAGCATGTGATCAAGCTACAGGTGACTGCTGGCTGAGGTCATTTCAGTCATGGTCATGTGGGATGAGAACACAGGCCCCAGACTGGTGTGTAACAGATAAAAACACGAGGTTTTGTATTAATCTTGCAATAGCCTGGTGCTGGTTGAATTAAGCATGTTGGAGGAAGAGTGTGTAAACGTGCAATCAAAATGTGCACTGCTGCCTTCAAATACAAGGCCAGGGACATAATCCACAGAATATACATTTTACTGCCACCTTCAATTGGCTATAATGATCCAAGTAACCAAGATGGAAGGTAATACAGCCATTATACAGATATCCACCTACACATTATATTAAAGGTGGAATCTGGGATTCTCAGGAAAGATTGGTATTTGAACTCAAAGAACCCAAGAAATACACCCCTTCCAGTAATTTCAGTGTGTATGGAGCCACATCTAACTGGTCGAATTAAGGATTTATTCTAACCAAACCAGGATTGGTGATTGTTGTAACAGTGGAGAGATGAACCACAATGGTTTTTGTGAGTTTTTCTGTTTCTTTTCTATGATGTTAAAATCGCCTGTTTGAAGTGAGTCTTGTGGGTTTGGCAATGGTGACTTCAAGGCTGTTTCTGGTTGAACAAAAAAGATCATACTCTTATTAAAAAGGTCTGTATCTGTAAAGATTCTTCGCATAATTTTGTCAGACACTTGTTTTGCCACTGCAAGCTACAGCAGTCTCGCTCAGTACTGAACCTATTTCAGAAAGGAACCAGGCTGAGTTTCAACAGAATGGTAATGGAGTCAGCACATCCAGTCTTGTGCTTCAGGTCACTGTTGACTTTTACAATATTCAAATAAGACTGTCATCTGTACTTAGTGTTCTGAGTTGCCTAAACGACGTCATAAAAAGCGTAATCATACAAATGAAATATACTGAAAATGAACAATGTTCAGTGTCAACATTCAGCAACTACCTTAGTTAACATTTCCTCATTATGCTGCTAATAAACAAAGTGGCATTACAATCCTTTTAAAACGCTGCTGAAAGTCAGTAAATTAAGTTTTTTTCTAGAAGAAAAATACTTCTAAATTGCTCATGCCTCATTTTAATTTTCATCAGCTCCTGTTTGTGTATTCAAAGAAGCAGTAGCTCTTTTGCTGAGGTGATTAAATAACCTACAATCTGTAGGTTTTCATAATTCACACTACAAAAAGGATGATGGAGCATCTAGCTTTGTGTTTGCGTACATGTTTTACCTTTTTGTTGTTGGTATGCAGTGTAAATGTCATTGACTGATGAAAGTGTTTACTGAAGTGATGAAGTTAGACAGCATTGGTATTGTCAACCGGATAGTTGTAGCCTGACAAACAAAATCAACATCACTCGGCAGCAGAATACAGAGTAGCCTGTCCCAGACTGAGGTATAGGTGCCATTTTTTAGTGTTTCACTACTCTTTGCCATACAGATGGATATTAATAATGATATATTTATTAAAAACCATTATGGATTTCACCTTTAAAGGTCATGCTTTTCAAAGGAACAGTTGTGCAGTCATAAATCCTCTTTCTTCTAAGCTTCCATTTTTCCCCTTCTGCCTTCCATTTTATAGAGGCAGCTGCTCAGGCACTTATTCATTCATTCATCCACCCAAAAAGAAGTAGTGAGTGGAGAAAAGGAGATCCCTTTCTCAGGCCATTACCAACTATTTCCCCGAGGTGCAAACCCCATCACACAGTGTTTTTAGAGACTGTGAGAAAGAGACTTGGCAGAGTAGAAGAATACATTTCTGCTTAATTAATTCCATTCCTTACTTTAGGTATTAAAAGGCAATGGTCTGTTTAACAACTTTCGGCGACACTAAACGGGTAATTAGTCACAGCCTAATCATTTTTCATACATTTTATGGGTATGTCCAGGGCGGGGTGTGCTCCCTGGAGGGTCATCCCACTAGCCACCTCACTTATTCCACACCCTTTTCACAGCTCCCATACCTCCACGCAGGATTAAGCCATTTCCTTTCTTCTTGGCCAGTTTGTCATTAAATATGTCATGCTCTGTGATCAGATACCCACACCTCAGTAGTCCTTACCTCTAGATCCTACCACTTGCTTCTAATACTACTGGTGATAAACGTTCTTCAATGTGGGGCATCTAAAGGCAGTGTGGTGTGATGTAGAAACCATTTTCTCCAATATGAAGAAGGAAAAAAAATGGAATGAAAGTGGGAGCCTGGGCACAATCAACTATGGCACACTGACTAGCAGCTTGTGCCAGCTGTTGCAGGCAGCCAATCCTAATGCTGAATACAGCGTTTGTGACATTTATTCAAATGCTTGGGAAATTAGAATCATTTAAATGGTGAGGGCCGCCCACTGCCCAGGTGTAAATATGATTTCAATAATGCTTTCTGTTCTCTAAATAAGCACAGCTGCTCAGACACACGGCCAGGATTCTGAATTCAAAACATGGCGCAGGACATGTCATTATTTTTTTCTTGGAGAGTATATGGACTAAAATAGCTGAGCATACCAGTGATAGCTTTTATCTTGCCCCGGTAAAAAGCTTGAACCGCCCACAGAAGCAGAGGCTAAAGATAAAATCCATTAAACAAAAGTGCACATCTTCACAGCAAACTAACATTTGTTCAAGAATTAGGATCATCTAAGTACTCTATATTCATGAAAAACATCTGCTACGTGCCAAGACTGGACCTACGAAGATGAGATGGTGGTGGTGGTGTTTGACCAATTAGAGGAGTGGGTATGTAGGCTTACCAGGGTGGCAACAATGCATGCAGGACGCTGGGGCCCCGTCCTGCTGTCGCCAAGGCAGAGAACCGAAAAACCTGTTTTCGCTTGCCTCTAGATGCCTGTCCTCATGAGGAACAAATTTGCCTCAAGAACCCATAACTTCCGGTTATATAGATTTTCTGCACTTAAAATCGATCTCTTCCTAGGAAGTTTGACCGATCTGCATGAAACTCTGTGAACACAATCTAGGAACCAATATCTAAAGTTCCCTCTTGGCAAAAGTTGGAAAACTTACTAAAACTGAGCTTCAATAAGGCAATGAATATTGCGGAGGGTGTGGCTCATCACATAAAGGTGTATAACATCTCAAGGGTTTCACCGATCACCACGCAACTTTGTAGGCACATGACCACACATAATCTGAGGGGACCCCTCCATTATATTTGACAGGACAGTGAAGTATGACAGGAAGGATGGGAGATAGAGAGCAAGGAAGACATGCAGCAAAGAACAAAGGCCGGATTCCAACCCCCACCGCTGCAACAAGGGCTAGCTGCACCTTTCCCATGTGAACTACCAGTGCACCCCACTTTTAAGTCAATACAACATATAAACACTTTAACTATCTGCCTTTCAACGTGCTACCTCAACTACTAATGTACAGTTTTAGCCCACTAACTATCCCACTATTGGCAATGGTACTAATGTACTTTCAATAAAGCAATCGTACTATCAAATTCACAAAAACTCTATCTGAATACATTGCTCTTCTTAATGGGTTCAGTTGACTATTTAATCTGCAATTTCCTATGACCTGTATCCCAAACACAAACCGTGTGAAACTGTACATGGGCAACTGTGCACTCAATGGGTATGGACTAGTAACATTATATTATGCAGACCAGACTTTAGGATTTTGGTTACAAACATATCTATTTATCTAAGCAGTACAGAGTGCCTGCCTCTTTAGAGCATACGCCACATACAGGGCAGTCACGGTCTTCCACTCAGTGGAGTTAAGTGACAGCTTCACATATCACATTCTCCAGGAAGACCTTCAACACACCGCAGGTCACCTTGTGGAACAGACCTGTGAGACACTTTATGTGAGTAAAATGGTGGAAAGCGAGCTTGGTGACTTACGGTGATGCTTGCCACATGGAGTCCTTTTCATCCTTTGTCTTTGCCATTAAAGCTCTAATAAGTCACTCGTTTCAATAAACCAATTTTTCATTTGGCTTATTTTCAGATAATTTAATTCATAGTGTTTTATTGCTGTTTAAATGTAGGCCGTTATATGGCTATTTAAAACGTATGTTTCATGCTCAGGCTGTAAGTTTCTTTCTCATCCTGCCATTCACTCCTTGCATGCATGCTCACTCAGTATCTCTAGGTGTCATTGTCTGGGTCTGTCAATTGAGTCATCAGCTGTTTTTTTACAATCAACCAATAGCACAGCGGCACGCCTTCTCTGTTAGGCTGTCATGTTACTGCTCCTCATTTTCAAATATGGTTCTTTCGCTGCCGTAGTTCTTTCTTGCTGCAGTCAGGCGTGCCCTCCACCTCCCCATCACTACCCAGTCTTTACAGATTCACCAGCCTCATCTGCCTCAGCAGCCTGAGTCATCAGCCACCACCTTTTTCTCTGAACTACTCAGTGTGCTGCTCTTAAAGGGAAATTTCGGTTTATTTCAACCTGTCTCCTATCGTCCTAAATTTGTTTCAAGTGACTAGTGACATAAAAGTATTAGTTAGCATGTTAGCCGTTAGCCTAGATACAGCCGGGGCGCATAGTAGCGTCAGACCTGTTAAAACGTAAGTGAATGGGCATACCTTCAAGCGCAAAGTTAGTCCACTAAACGAGCTCTTTTTCCACAAAGACCGCCTCATATCGTTAGGATAAATGTCAGAGAACATATAGAAAACGACATGTAAACGTGTTGTCTTACCTTACCGGTGTGCTGCCATGTTTGTTTATCCCTCTAGCTCTGCTTTCCAAAGCGCGGCCGAAATATATCTCACCAGCTCTAGATAAAGCCCAGCTGGA
>NC_065506.1:16862521-16876528 GCF_006386435.1 Epinephelus moara | reverse complement strand
GTCTTTGTGGAAAAAAGCTTGTTTAGTGGACTAACTTTGCACTTGAAGGTATGCCCGTTCACTTACGTTTTAACAGGTCTGACGCTACTATGCGCCCCGGCTGTATCTAGGCTAACGGCTAACATGCTAACTATTATTTTTATGTCACTAGTCACTTGAAATAAATTTAGGACGATAGGAGACAAGTTGAAATAAACTGAAATTTCCCTTTAAATTGCCCCTCGGGGATAAATAAATCTGAATCTGAATTGAATTGACCACCACCACCACCACTAGTGTCTGGACTCAATGAGGGGATTTATCTTGCTGCTGCTCAGATGTTCCAGGATCACAAAATATCTCCAATTGGTGTCTAAGTGCCAAAGACTTCTGTTAAATCTTAATCAGCACAAATCACCTGTTAATCTATACACTAATACTTTGTGATAAATATTATCTTTACTTCATTCTTCTGTCTCTCCTGATTGAACTATATAGCTAGAATTCTGGCATATTGGCCATCAGCAAGAAAGTCTGGTCTGTCCAGACGATAAAAAGTAATCCCCCTCTGGCTGCTAGGGGTCAGCAAACACTGCTACCTTATTTAAATTTTCATCAGCCTTTAACTGTCAATAACCAAACCACCTACGATCATTTCAACCAGGCTATTTCATTATACTAACTATTGTAAAATCAATATTAACATATCAATCAGCTTCAACCTAAATTCTGGACTATTAACCCCTAAAACGCTGAGGTCATGTCTGAGCCGATCAGTCAAGCAGGCAAACCCTTCCCCCGCCGCCTAAGCTCATGTCACTGGTGCTAATGTCAGATTGCTATGTGCCATCTGGAGCGACTGCAGCGGTAACACTAATATTGTTCATTCCTCACAGCTCTGTCTACTTCACACTATTTGTAATTTTCCAGCAGCTCGCATTTCAATTTGTCTGCAGCTCTCTATGACATCTGTCTACAAATCAGCGACCACCAGGAGCAGTGTGCAGCAGTAAAAGCCACAGGTGGTGTGACTACAAAAGCATCTATTGCTCTTCACTCATCATGAACCTTTAAGCACCCAACAGACCTTTTCTCGTGGCAGCCATTTTGACCTGCAGGAATAGGACAGGTGTTACTAATAACATTAACATTACATTAAGGTGTGAGAGTTATGCCAGTGAGCCAGCATTCACAATACCAAGACCCTGTCAGTGGCATGTTGTGAATTGTGCATTTACAAGGTAGATATCATTGACACACTGGGGTAAAATATGGTTGTTTCTAGATTATCTACCTATTTGAGCTAAAAAAAACTCAATATTAAATGACAGACTATAGAACTGAATTAAAACATGATGTGAGAAATAGAACACTATCTCGAACAAATAGTGGACTTCATTCCTGACTGAGGTTTGGTACCAAACACCGTACTTTTAAGGGTGCAGTCCAAATTATGTAGGCACTACTAAGCACTGATTCACTTTAAATCAATAGGTGCCACATTTAAAGTGTGGTTACACTTTTCAAAACTCGACACAGACAAGACTAATGCCAGTATTTGTAGTGTGAATGCAAAGCTGGCCAGGGCAATATGTCGCATGTATAGACTGCTAGCATTTCAGAATCATATTTTTACTTGCATGTCTCGCGCAACAGATTCGCTCCCATTTTAATCTATGCCACTGTCTGCACCGGCTCCGTGCAGACTCGTGTCTTACCTACGTCTCACACGCGAAACCGTGACCTAAAGCATTTATTTACACATGAAGTCTATTTTTTTTCAACAATACGTGTGCAAACACAAGGTTGTTGCCCGATAAAACACTACTACTTTACTACATTATCACGTTTAATTGTGTTTCCTTTGAGACACACGACAGCGTTCTCTCACTGTGCCCTGGTGACACACACTGACAGGCTGGGGGTTATAGGGATGGGTTTGGGAGAGGAGAGGGAGGTAGGGAGGCGTTTCATTTTTGTGTGATGTGTATAACTTTCTCAATAGACAACAACATTTTCTAAATGAATAATGCTGAAATTGAGGAGTTTGGACTTGTGTTTTACAACTGGACACCATTTTTGTTAGTACAAAGAGAGTTAAGTACCAAATTCAAGGTACCTGTACCGTTATTAGTTCAAATGTGAATGGTAGCCAACCCCATTTCTGATAAGGATTATATTTTACCAGTCCAGAGTCGAAGTTTATACAGGCTTAGACAGACAGGCAGGCACATCTGCAGGTTATTAGGCTGATAAGCAGCCTCATTAATAGGCTGTAATAATTTGCTTAATATGAACATGGCTGAAGTAGTTCACTCTTAAACAGCTCAACTTCTGCATTTTTGTACCCTGACAATCACTGCTCAGGGTTGCAGCTCCATGTTTACACTGCTTGGAGGAAAAAACTTTAACACGGGTTGTGCTAATTCTAATGAGGGAATTTGGCTCTGTTTACGGAATTCCATGGTACAAATCCATATGTAAAAACTGTAGTTATGCCGAATACTTGCAAGGAAGAATACTACGTATATTCCTTGTTTGTTTTACTCTTCACTTGGAATTCCAAAGAGCTCTTCAAATGCACACACTGCATTGAGGCTGAATACTCAAAGTCAACTAGCACAGACGCAGTGAAGGCTAAATTATTAGGAAAAAAATCACAGCGTGTATATATACTGCTCCTACTACAAGATCTTTAAGACCCTGGAATTCAAATTCAAAGAGTCTCCAAAGTGATGTGAGAATGTAAAGTGTTTTTCCATCCCATATGATTTGTTTGATCGCAGCAGGGACCAAATGCATTTATTATTAATGGTTTTGGAAAAACGTCAGAGCCCCTGTCTGTTTATTGCTTTACAAGGCTCCTGTGTTGTTGTTAATCCTCTTGCCTTTAATTAACATAACAAAATTATTAATGTCTCCTTTTTATCTTTATTATCGTGTCTTAAATCCCTTTAGCAGCTGAGAAGCATGCCTAATCGCGAGGAAATGGGTTGTGATATGTGTTATTTCAGCTTGTTTTCCAACTTGCAGCTGCAGTTAAATTAACTAAACTGGGGCTCATATTTGACCAGCGTCTTAGAGTAGCAAATTTGTCCTAACCAGTCAGAAATTGTCTATTAATTACTTCTTCTTACTTTCAGACATGTGAGTGAAATCATTTATCATCTTTTTTAAATTACACATCTCTTCAGGATTTAAGACAGCTGCAGAGCTATCATCAGCATTTCCATCAGTTTAACATTGATCAGAAAAAACATCCAGTGCTCAGGCTGGATGATCAGGAAATATAAACATGTGAGATGTGACTGAAATGACAACAGCTTCTTTAAGAACATCGGAGAAGCTTGTGATGACAAAGTCTGTCCAGAATAATTGCTTCATCTATATAACTACATGAAAAATAGATCTTCAACTATGTTAAGTATGTTACTATATATGCGTTTGTTGTGATGCAAAGCTGAACAATGAGAGCATGTGGTATCAGCTACTTAAGATGAAATGTTAACATTTTTCTGTCTGCAACTAAGTTCTCATGAAATTAGTAGCAGAGCTATTTTCAGTATGTTATCAACACCATTCCTGCTTCACACTGGATACAGATCAGCCTGTCAGTTTGTTAACTCCACACAAAGAAAACTAGAATTACCGCCTTGAGGTTGTATGCCTCCACACACCAATCAAGTTTCTCTTGCAGTTTACATCCATGTTTGTTAAAACATGCTTTGCCGAATCTGAGGAAATTCCCTTAAGGCATTCTTGATAGATCGCATTCACAAAAAGAGACAGACAAGGTCACAATGACTTTGACCTTTAACCACCAAATCTAATCAGTTCATTGTTGAGTTTGAGTGGACGTTTGTGCCAAATTTGAAGCTATTGAGATATCGCTTTCATGAGAATAAGATGGATGCAAGGTCACTGTGGCCTTGACACTGACGCTTGGCTACAAAATTCTAATCAGTTCATCCTCAAGTCCAAGTCAATCTTTTTGCTTATTTGAAGAAATTCTCTCAGAGTATCACGTTCAGCAGATATAGCCTTCACAACAATGAGACAGATGAGGTCACATAGACTTGACCTTTGACCTATGTTGACATATGACCTATGACCAAAAACTAATCAGTGCATTGATGAGTCCAAGTGGACATTTTTGCCAAATTTGAAGAAATTCCCTTGAGGCGTTCTTGAGATAGAACGTTCACAAGGATGACACATGGACGAACGGACAGACAAAGGGATGGATGGACGAAAGGATGGACAGACAACCAGAAAAAATAATGCCTCCAGCCATGGCTATTGTTGTCTGTCACAACTGTATTAGGGATGTAACAATATGGAAAATTTGATATCTCGATTATAGTGACCAAATTATCACGGTAAACGATAATATTGCTATATTTTTTTAAGCACTGTAAAATGTCCAAAGAATAGATATATTGAAATAACTTCACTAAGTCTTGTAACTTCCTTATCATACCAAAATGTTAACAGCCAAAATCTTATATTAAAATGAAACTTTCACATTAAAGGGGCAAGGGATTGGCACAGCAACAGAAAAATTTATTTTAAATTAACAAAATATGGAAACAAATTACAGGAACAAAGCTTATTTGTCTGGTGCATTTTAACAGTCAGCAAAATATGTAAACAATTTATATATTAATTATTTATTTATTAGCACGAGAGGAAAAATATATATTAAACAAAACAATGCAAGAGTAGAACAAAAGACATACAATATATAGAATAGATATCACAAATGTGCAGGAGAAACCAAAAAAACCCTAAGGGCAATGGTCATCATTGCACAGAATAATTCACACATTAGAAGTGTGCATGTGAGTCAGAGGATTACCTGTATGAGAAAAGGAGTGCATGCTCTCAGTCAAAGGTTAACACGGCAGCGTTTTATGTTGTTTCCTTGAGCTTATGTCGAGAAAGCATAACTGGCCGTCTATATCGATTCTAGCTCGCCATACAATAACCATAATCACAGTGATTCAATCATAGTTGATCACAATTAGCGTTACGTTACGTCGGTTTATATTCTGTCGGCTCCGCTCAGTGTTTTCAGCTCCATTTCATTTGAAACACTTAATGTTAGCAACGTAGCTGCTAATACGGCTATTAGCTACTCAGCTAGTATTAGCTCCTAAGTGTCTTAAACAAAAATGGAAAACCTAGTCACCGTTTAGGAGGACAGATACGGCTCAAATGTCCCGTATACATCGAGAGTTACACATTATGACAATCTTAGTAAAACCGAAGTCCCTCACACAATAACTGACGTTTGCATAGCATAACTTGCATTGGCTGTAAAGCTGTGGATGATGGTCACGGAGATAATCCAGCAGATTTGTAGTGTTGCTACCCATTGCAGCAACTTTCTTTCTGCATGTTCTGCACACAGCATAGTTGTCCTCCACCAGCTGTCCCTCGGCATTCTTCAGAAACCCAAAGTACGCCCAGACCTCAGACTTCGTGCGTTTAGTTGGGGGGGAAATGTCCCCAGTGCCGCTATCACCACCTTCCGCCATGTTTTCATTCTTTGTGTTTACACATGCTACGCATTCACGCAGCGCCTGCATCGCAAGACTTGAATGAGGCTGTTATTACATATCCTGATAATCCACCGCGATAATGCAATTAATTTAAACATAAACCGTCATTCTTACTGTGTAAAAATTAACCGAAATTTACCGTAATATTGGTAATCGTTACATCCCTAAACTGTATATACACACGTGTGTACAGCAGAGAAAGTTTTATTTATATATATATATATATATATTTCATAATACATGTAATGTATGACTTACATTATGTTTTCATACACAACTCAATTATTTCCATCAAAACGTTTTGTTTGTTTTTTGATCAGCAACTGAACTGAAGTATCAAATTCTGGTTTAATCCAGGGTAAACGTTACCTGTTAACAGTAATCTTCCAGCGCTGCTGCACTCAGAAGGTTGAAAAAGTGAAGTGAAATCAGGTTGGTGAGCTACTATCTTGCAAGAAAATCTGTTGAAACAAATAGGGAGAGAGGCCACAGACTCGTTTAGCTCTGATTCATAATTTATTAGAGTTAAAGCAACATTTTGGATCTAAAAGAGTGTGTAGCCTCACCTCCTATTTATTCTGGCAGGTTACATACACAAATGTACTTACTTTCACTTTGCTCTTCTTTTTAAACCAGAGTTATGCTGCTCATACAAAGACCTCAAATCAGGATAAACAAGCAGTATACCTCGCAAAAAATGTTATAATGAATTTACAAACACAAATTGGTCCCCTATTAACCAATGTCTGTGGACGTACTAGGTACATCTATGAAAAACAATGTCGACCTTACCAGCAAGATCACCCCTGTCCTTTCTCCTAGCCACATAGTATCCCTTATTTCTTACACTAGGCTCAAATTACAAGATACTATTTTTTTTAGCCACCTGTACTGCCTCACATAAGATAATGTCAAACCTGTTTCATATTTACATAAATCTGGACTACCCATCACCAAGCAGACTGAAATGAGCCAGCAGTAGAGAAAAATTAAAGACAAGAAAGGAAGTTAGAAAAGAGAAACAACAGGGCCAGTGTATCCTGAGGATGTGTATTTGTATGTGTGAGCATGTGTGACAGAGGTACAGAAAGAAAGACAGCGAGACAGGCGAGTATGTTTGTCAGAGAAAGTTGGTTGATGCGTACTTCCTGCTGGAAAGATAATCTTTATAATATCCTGTAGCCTGTGATGCTCTGCTATTTTCTAATCTTGTAGTTAGAGTGCGTTCACGATTCGAGAGCAGATAATCAGTGAAATTCCTTTTTATGCGCATGGTGAAACCTAAAATCAGGATGGATTTTAACACTCCTGTAATCTCAGCACAGCTTTGAAAGTTACCTTTATCTGGTTAGGCAACACATCCTCAGAGAAAATTCTCAGCTAGGAACTTTTAGTGCCATTTAGGGGAAGTCAAAGTGGTTATATGAAATGCATCCATCCATCCATCCATCCCTCCCTCCCTCCCTCCCTCCCTCCAGCATGAAGCCGTGACAAAGACCTACAGTGGTCAAACATGTTGGCTCTTTTGATGATATATTTGTCTCCTTGTTGATACATATAATTTTTGGTTACGAGTGCCATGATTGCCTCTCTGTGCATCCTTTTGTTCCCCATTTTTCAGGACCACCCAAGTTGTTTGATCTACTGTATGTTTGCTTATACAGCAGTTAGTCATCTCTTATTCTATCTCCAGCAATACTTTGGATAGATTACTTTGACATTAACACTGCAAAAAGAGCTTTTGTAAGTTTAGTTTCTTGACATTTTTAAATTTTGAATGATGAATTTCAATGTCTAATTTATAAACATGGAAAAATGCAAAACTCTGTTAGTTTTTGAACGTTGTAGACCTTAGCTGATGTTGATTGTTATGAATCCTGTGTGTGTACCCAGCTACTAAACTAACTGATCCTTTTATGAATTGTGTTCAATTTCTAAATCAATAAATAACAAGTGAAAAAGTAAAAAAAAAAAAAAAAAAACTGCAGGTGCAGAAAACAGTTTAATTTTTCTGTTTTTCTTTTCATACAGAAATGGTACCAGCATAATTCAGCAAAGCAGGAACTACAATAATGTTAGTTTGACTCGATATGAGCCATTTTGGACCTACTTTATTTATGCTTCCTGTATTTATGATACATCATTAGAGCAATTATTATATACTCATACACTCACCGTCCACTTTATTAGGCACACATGTTTAACTACTCATTAACACAAATAGCTAATCAGCCAATCATGTGGCAGCAACTCAATGTATTTAGGCATGTAGACATGGTCAAGATGACCTGCTGAAGTTCAACTTGAGCATCAGAATGGTGAAGAAAGGTGATTTAAGTGACTTTGAATGTGGCATGGCTGTTGGTGCCAGATTTACTGGGCTGAGTATTTCAGAAACTGCTGATCTACTGGGATTTTCACGCTCAACCGTCTCTTGGGTTTACAAAGGATGGTCCGAAAAAGAGAAACTATCCAGTGAGCTGCAGTTCTTTGGGTGAAAATGCCTTGTTGATGCCAGAGGTCAAAGTGTGTGGCCAGACTGGTTCCAGATGATAGAAAAGCAACAGTAACTCTAATAACCACTCATTACAACCAAGATATGCAGAAGACCATCTCTGAAAAAACAACACGTCGAAACCTTGAAGCAGATGTGGTACAGCAGCAGAAGACCACACTGGGTGTCACCAAAAGATTGGAAAATCATTGCCTGGTCTGATGAGTCTCGATTTCTGCTGCGAAATTCAGATGGTAGGGTCAGAATAAAGCATGGATCCATCCTGCCTTGTATCAACAGTTCAGGCAGGTGGTGGCGGTGTAATGGTGTGGGAGATATTTCTTTGGCACACTTTGGACCCCTTAGTACCAACTGAGCACTATTTAAACACCACAGCCTACCTTGTTGCTGACCGTGTCTATCCCTTATTGACCGCAGTGTACCCATCTTGTTATGGCTACTTCCAGCAGGATAACACACCATATCACAAAGCTCACATCATCTCAAACTGGTTTCTGGAACATGACAATGAGTTCACTGTACTCCAATGGCCTCCACAGTCACCAGATCTCAATCCAATAGAGCACCTTTGGGATGTGGTGGAACGGGACATTCACATCATGGATGTGCAGCTGACAAATCTGCAGCAACTGTGTGATGCTATTATGTCAATATGGACCAAAATCTCTGAGGAATGTTTCCAGCACATTGTTGAATCTATGCCACCAAGAATTAAGGCAGTTCTGAAGGCAAAAGGGGGTCCAAGGAAGTACTAGCAAGGTGTACCTAATAAAAAAGGCATATGTTTATGTTACATATAAAAAAAATATGGCTTTCGTTTGTCGCTTTCATGGTTAGTTGTTTGCATTTATTGTTGAAGACCACTCTATGTAAACAGCTAACTGTTCGAGCGACAACCAGAAGCTTTGCAGTAGGATTTTGGAACATACTGAGCATATGAATGGAAAGCAGAGAAGTAGGCTACTAAAGCGCTGTCCTAACTGTGCCTGATGCCTGCAGAATCTGTTGTCATACATGGAGTACTTCTAAGGTTAACCTCGTAATCAGCGTTCTGATAAGAACAGGTTGTTGTAGTTTATATACATACAGTTAAAGAATGTATGAATGTGATAATTCACAGTCCAGTCTCTCGTGCAGTTTGTATCACTTTTAACATTTGTATCTTTTATATAAGAAGGATGTTATTTCCACGGTTCATAGTCGCCTTTAACCTGAAGTCAAGTCCTCGAGCTGCCAGCTGTGTATTGGTTGATACACTATATAAGGCTCCTGGAGAGTAAAGTTTTGTCAGTGCTCCAGAAATACTACTTTATGCGTAAGCAGTCTTCATACAGCTTTGTAACCTGCATATATCACAGGGTTACAACCTAACTATAACTTCACACTGGGTCTATTCATCAGGTGCTGTGATGCCTAGTGTGATTTTCAGTGTCAGCACAATGTGTACAAAGCAGTAAATCAGATAGGCTTTATGTATGCGTGTGTGTGTGTGTTTGTGTGTGTCTGAAGAGTATATTCGTACTGTGCGCCGACAGGAGCTACCACAGACATTATGTTGAGAGCGACAATGCGATTACAATTGATTAAACACCGTTTTGTTGTTTTCTTCTCTGGTGGGTGTTAATGGTATTTGGTTAGCACTTCATAAACAATTCCTACGAAAACAAATCAACTGGTAAGCGTCACATGAAGATTCTGATGTGTGTGTTTTGTGTATAATATCATTTGGAACAATAACACACTGTGGAATAAGATTTATTTTGATGAGCTTGCCTAATGGATATGTGACCATTTATTTGAATATCAATAACCCCTCCATGAGCACTTAGCTCTACAGAAAATCATATACTTGCAAAAACCTTTTGATTACCTTGTAAATGTCCCATAATATAAAATGAGCCATATTAATCATCCAAAGCACTGAACTTGCTGTACATTTGCAAAATCTTACCACATTCACTGTTGATAGCACACTTCTCACATTGCTGCCGCCATTTTGCATGGCTCTCTAAAATACTGTATGTCTGTTTTGTGTAACGTTATGATGGTCTTTCACTGAATTAACAGGTTTTATAATAGTGATGATGAAGTGCTTTGGACCACACACCTCTTATTGTTTTTCTGGGAATCTTACCAGTCCTGAGTTGATGGAAATTAGTGATTTATTCAAATGTAAGTCTCAGCAGTACAGATGCTGATGAGTCAGTCCACACAGTTCCTGACTGTCTCTAACGTAAGTCCTCCAAGTTCGTGTAACACAGTGGTATAACTGCATAACATGGGGTCAGACACTTCAAAGTTCGATTTTTAATATTGTGTCAGACGACAGACTCCGGTGCGGTCTTCTCCAACATCACTGTTGTATATGATATATGGCTTAATGTTTTACTTACACATACAGTGAATCTGTGCCGGGATGCTCAGTTTAATAGCACATCCAATTAAATACTTAGCATCCAATAGTCACCTCTGCACACAAAACGAACATAACAACATGTCTGTTAACACTTGGAGACACACAGTGAGGGCAAGGTTATTCTCATATTGCCAGGCTCGGTCGCTTCAGTTAATATTCACTCATGCACCATTGAGTGAAATTAGCCTACTTTAGGCTACAGCAACACAGTCAATTCACTGTGAGAGCTGTTTCCCAAGAAGTCAATAGAATGTATTGTATTACATGCTGGCAATGATGAGGGGAGCAGTCCAAAGGGATAATACAGACTGAAATGCTGCATACCTTAGAGGGTTGTGCTGGAATCTGCAGTATAATATGGGCAAGCAGAAAAATAACAGCTCCACTCTGTGGAGTGGAACCGGAGGATTCAGAGATCAAATAGATAAGCCACTTCAGACCTTTCCATTTCAGCGCATGATAGAGCTCACATCTCCAAATTCTTGCATGGCACATCATCCCTTCCCTATTTGATCTCTGCTACTGATGCTTAGAGTACAGTACAAGGCTTGACTGTGTTAGAAGATTGTGATCCAAACTGAAGCTTAATTAAATTCTTAATTATTCAATTGACCCAGCAGCTGGTGATCAGTGGAAATGAAGCATGAAGAGGGTGTTTTATTAAAACCCGTAATGTTAAATTATATAAGCAATGTCAACTCAAATGTGCATTAGTCGGCTTCTGCATGATGCTAATTAGAACAGGAAGTAAGTACACATCTTATTAAAAATCACAGTTCGTGCCGGCATCGCTCGTACTGTGAGTAAACTCCAGCGCTGATGTCACTAAATAAATAGATGAACTAAAGACTGGTAATGGAATTACAGACAGGACCATTTCTGGCTGGCACCCAGGATAAACCAAGAAAAATGAATCCATCAGCCTTTCATGGATGCTCTCCCGCACACTTCACCCTTTGTTCAGAGCATCGCTAACTGCTCACAGCACCTGTGCTATGCCGCCACTGAGAGTATGGCACGCAAGGAATAAACACTTAAGTAGATATTTACTTCTCTTCAAGGTCTTCATCATGCATCATACTTTCTCCCAGTGTCCCAGTGTAGTGGCCCCATTTCTATTTGTCAGTATATATTCTGCAGAAGACTGGGAGCTGTAGAGAAAAAAAAAACCTGATTACAGAATCCCAAGTTGTGCTTTCACAGTAAAGACACCACTTCGATTTTGCAGTATCATTTCACAACAGAGCTAACGCACAGAATGGCATGTGAGGCCAAGAGCATTCTTCTGCTGTCAAATGAAAACTTTTATCTCTTAATTCTTCCAGGACTTACAGCCTTTGACTCTAAATGCAGTAGTAACAGTCATCCCACTCCCAGCTTAGTTTATTTTCTGATTTCTCCTCAGTTTGCCGGATTTACAACACTCCTCACTTTTGTACTGAGCTTTTGAGGGCTTCCGATATTAAAGAACCCTCCGCCCACTCACTTTTGTAAACAAAGTTAAAATATTGCTCTCCAGGTTCCTTGGTACGTGTTTACAAGTGTAAAATGGATTTCCAGAGGACTCGGCAAGAATATTCCCCCTGCTTAGTGACATGAGGATTTGTGAAATGGCAGTCTCACAGGGGCCTAGAGCATTGATAAAGGCCAGATGTTTCCTTCGAACACACATCAGCACGTGGGGAAGATCCCTCTGGAATTGTGTTGCTCATTATCCTGTCTGATTGGACACTACTCTGACAGAGAAGCCCAGTAAGTGGCACATTTTACTTGTATCATCAGCCGTAATTACCTTCACACCAACCTGGTGAGAAGACATGAACAGATTGCAGGTATTGTGCCTGCACACACCCAGTGATACATTTACAAAGTCTATGTCCTTTCTTGGCATTTTGAACTCAAACTCATCAAGAGATTGGCGCTCACTTTGATGTGATTTCAGTGAAACACTTGTAATTATCTTGTTTGTGAAGCATTACAGGTTGTTATCTTGAAAGAGCCATTTGATCATCCTAAATCTTTGATATAGTAGGCCTGCATGCCAGTAGTAACAATGATAGAAAGAAGACAACATTTTCACAGCACTGAAAGCAACATTATCTGGTACATTGCCTTTGGAAATGTATATCATTAAATTAATATCTAAAGTCATAAGCTTCATTCTAACTCTTCTTTTAAGGAGCCTGTAGGATATTTAAGCTTTCAGTTTCTATAAAAATCTCAGTAATCTGCTTTTATTGTTAACTTTACTGCATCTTAGCTATTGGTGTTTGAAAGACACACATCCAGCATTTCACAAAGGTCGCCAGCCTGCGTGCTTCCTCAACCTTGGGCGTCCATATCTCCAGCCCCTCGCTGAGGCAGAACAGATGGAGCCAAATCAAAACGGTGGGAAACGACGAAAATACATTTGAGTCGTATGGGCTGACAGGACTGGGCCTGAGCCAGATGAGCTACCATGTAGCAGGAGCCATGTTTGACATATGTGCTGCTATTTCAGTGTGTTCCAGAAGGGTGCATATGTCATGACCCACATGGCCCAATATCCTGCAAACAGACAACAGAGACCTGGTGCCATTGAAGGGAGACCTGAGAGCAAACAAAGTGCCACCAATTCCTTGACAATTCCTGGCTTTTTTTCCCCAGTGAGGGCTGGGAACCGAAACTCTGTTTCACTTCAGAACCAAATACAAAATGCTTATCAATTCCTGGCGCTTTTTCTGGACTGGACTAAGGGACACATTTTATTTTTGTCTTATTTAGATACTATGCGAAGATCATAAGGAGTTGCAAGCACACAAGTCCTGGTGAGGGCGTGCGCCATGGACCGCAGGTTTTCTTCTCTAATCTCCAACACCTGTTTGCTTATCTCTCTCATCCTCTCCCCTTTCTTGCTCAACCACACAGTCAATATGGCACACAGTACACACTGAGTTATATTCTTATGACACCAGTCATCACTCTCAACCCATTTGTATATTTCTCTCCATAACACAATGAATGTTCTTTTGCATTTGAACTTGTGTGTCATTTTAGGCCATTTCATCTATGAGGTTAAAAAAAACCTGCCTGTATGTCTTCGTAGGACACAGTGGCGATCCCAGCCTCGGCTACTCTGGAGGACCTCAGGCAAAGAAGCCAATCAGCAGAGTGAATTAAAAAAAGAATGAACAGATTATTATTGAATCATGTTATTTAACCCTATGGGCCCAAACGACGCATAGTGCGTCCAAATTCACACCCATTCTCCTCTGTGGATTTTCTTTGTGACCATGCGTCATAGCAGAGATATTGGATGAAGCGAGATACCCCACCGTAGGCCTATCCAATGTTAAGAAAACGGTTACTCTTCCTGTCTCCTAAGTGAGCGTGGTTAGCTCTCCCTCCAATCAGAGCCTGTTCTCCCTCAACCCCCCCCTCCCCACCACCGTGTTGAACAGAGGCTCTGTGGATGTCTGTGTATGCGGATCAAGAAGCAGGTGGAATGAAAATACATTCTTCCTATTATTGCAGCCTATTGCTGCACAAAGCTT
>NC_065506.1:16820270-16861899 GCF_006386435.1 Epinephelus moara | reverse complement strand
AAACTGAAAAGCAAATATTATCTTGGAGGACATCATTGCACTTGGTTGACTATTTTTCTATGATCTTAAATATAAATATTGCATGTTTCTTTCAGATAAAACACATTTTTGGCTTGAGAATGAGTCAATGGAATTACTTGCAATAATGAAAAAATACTGTCAATCATGTCCGCCTGGCACACACCACGTGTTTTGGACAACTGTGAAGTGACAGAATGTCCCAGCATCATGGTTCCTATATTGCCAGATTCCAGAGTCTCCCCTCTTCATATATGGCAGAATATGTCAACTTCCAACTTGCTATGCTGAGATACATGTAAAAATGTAAGAATTTAGGCACACAGATTTGTGTGGAAGGACATGGAATGATGGCAAATCTGGTTAGCCCATATTGTCCTGAAAAAAAACAAGATATAGCATGTGTATGTAGCCTTTATAATGACTGTGATATGAGCTTAAAAGTAAAGGCAGTAAAAATACCCCAAAAAGGCCTAGGGCCCATTGGGTTAATGACAGCAACCATATTAAAGTGTATGAAATTAATTGACAGGTTACATTAGTTGCATGAAGTGACTGTGAATATCAATGTCAATATAAATTAATATGAATTGTGACAGAGTTCTTGTTTTGAGGTTTTGTGACCTGTTTTGACACCGCCCCACACAGAATTCTGAATCATAATAGCTGTAATGCATAGGCACAACAGGGATCAGAATCATTAAAATCCATACAATACTGAACCCGAGTCCTGACAAAGCAAAGCTTTAAAAATCACAAACTCACAAACAAATTCATAAGACTTATCTGAGACATTTCTTTACCTCTCTTTTATTGTATTTGATTACCTCGCCATGCAAATGTTGGGTGGCAAACAAAAGGTGTCTGTAATCAAACCGTAGATGATTGTAATCAAAGAAAAAGCCAATAAATGGTATTTACTGAACTGCCTCATATTGGCTGGAAATGCATGAAATGTCAGGTGAATGCTATCAGTTATGTGCTTGTACAAGTATTGATTTAATCATGCCAAGTGCCCAAAGACAATACTTAGACTTAGTTTGTAAAAAGACAACTGTGACATTTCATTTACAAAAGGCTGAATAAATAAGCTAACAGATGGAGTTACATCCCCTCCCACTAGGGCTGGGCAATATGGACAAAAATTCATATCTCTGTATTTTCAGGCTGAATGGCGATACACGATATATATCCCAGTATTTTCTACAAAGTGGGCTACATGTTCAGTTGCAAGCTGAACCGCAGCTGAAGTCCCGTTATTTTTGCTGCATGTGTTTTTCCACAGCAGGGCAGGTAAAAGAAGTTTACCTGTTGGAGGTGAGCTGCTTGCAGAGGTGCAGTAAGAGCCTGCTGTCTGCAGCTCTTCATCATCAACATCTCACTGTGGCTGTTTCTGATTTTACGCTTCCTCCCTGCCGTATTATTACACTTGTCTTGACTGAAGAAAAGCCGCTAGTAAAGTTTCGCTTATTCTGTAATAAACATATTTTAATTCCTATTAAGTCTTAAAATTAAAAGTCCCCCATTATTTTGCTTTGCATAGACTTTTATTGTGAAGCAGCAAAATAAGGAAATATTGAGTTTTGGAGCAGCAACTTGACACAACTTAATACGGCGGATAGCCAACATGAAACAGTAAAATAAAGCAGATCTCTAAAGTTAAAACAGGACGCAGGAGAGAAACTAAACTCCAAACCACAGAGATTCAGTTAGAAGCTACAGACATTTTGAGAGCTGAACACACAGAGACTTTTAAAAACACCTTTCTCGGGGCGTCGGTGACTTAGTGGTAGAGCAGGCGCCCCATGTACAACGCTGTTGCCGCAGCCGCCCGGGTTCGACTCCAGCCTATGGCCCTTTGCTGCATGTCTCTCCCTCTCTCTCCCCCCCTTCACACTTCTCTATCCTATCAATTAAAGGCAAAAAAAAGCGCCCTAAAAAAATATCTTTAAAAAAAGTCTCACATCACACACAGTTTGTTTGAGGGGAGAAACGAGCCGGTCAGGTGTTGGCTGTGGTCGGCGAGACGTCACAACTACCTGCTTGATGGCGGGCAGCCCAGCTTTTGAAATTACTCCAGAGAAGGAGTAGGTGCACGGCTCGGCATGGCACCATGCGTCCAAACTGGTAACGGAAACACAAATCGATGCAACATGGCTTGACTGGACACAGCTAAAAGTTACAGAGGAAAAGTATCACAGTATTGTACGTGTGCTACTGCAGTAACTTTATTCATCTCACAGACTGATTTAGCTTAGCTTGTGCAACATACAGACCTGTCGCACCGTAGACTAATGAACAGAAGAAGATTAAACAGAGGAGCAGCTCTGTGTCTCTCTGAGTGTTGCGGGAGAAGTTGTGAGTGGGGCGGAGCTGTGCAGAGACTGTGACAGAGGAGAGATGAACACTGGTATACATTATGTAACACAACTTGACCCTATATCAATACAAATGGTATTGTCTAAATCTATACCTTGCTTGAAAATATATTGATTTATTGTAAAAAAAAATACATTTAAAAAAAATTGATACACCGCCCAGCCCAGTATTAGAGCTGCAAAAATCGGCTGATTAATTGATTAGTTAATCTTCAAAAAAAATGTAGATGCATTTTGGAATTGATTAATTACTTTAATTATTTCTGAAGAAAAATAGCACAGATTTGATGATTTGACAAATTTGATAAAGCTTTTTGGGGTTTCAGGCTGGCAGCTTAAGTCCACATTAACTGCTACTGTGAAACTCAAAACACATGAATGGTTGGCAGTCAAGTTGCACTGTAGGTAGGCTCCAGATTTTGACAATGAAGAGTTAAACAAAAAAGATGATTCTGTTGCATCTTTTTTTTTTTTTGTTTAAACTGCCCATTGTGAGTCCAACAATGTTATAGGATTGCAATGCTGAATGGTAAAGTACTCTTTTAAAAAGAAGGGAATGTCATAGATGAGAATCTGAGTACATCCCTCAGCTGAGCGTTACCATTTCAGCTTGAAACTAAAGGACTCTTGATAATACAGGACTACAGGCCTCAGCTTGACCCTTACAACTAAAGGCCTACTCCTTCTCCTGAAGGCTTTTAGTTTGGTTAAGTGGGCTGGGCCGTGGGGCAGATGGTTGTAGGTAAGTGGGGGACAGACAGAAAAGACAGGGCAAAAAAAAAAAAGCTGTGAATTCAGTGACCTCTCTGTCTCACTCTCTCTCTCTAACGGATGATTTGAGAGGGATCTGAGATTTCCCTTAGAGCCATACCTTGGTCTCAGAGTGACACATTTATTGCTTGCTATCTCAGAAAGGAGGCTAGGGGAGAAATACTGTGCGTCTACGCTCACACACACACACACACACCAATTTAGAAAGGCTGCAGTACATCCTACATTATATACAGCCAAATCTAATAGCCAAAATACACCCTGACAATGATAATGATCATTATTCATATTCGCCCATTCTTTGACAGTGTTCAAGAAAGGTTGCAGGTAATCAGTTCAGCATCGCCACACTTTACGTTAAGCTCAAACTGCAAAGCAGCTGGAATTAAATAATGGTGTGTTCTAGGTGCGGGGATTAATAGAGGAGAGCTGGGAGTTCTGTGTGATTGGAGAAGAAGTTGACTGCAGGCACAGGACGAGGATTATACAGGGCTTTGCTTCGCTCGACCATACACTTGTATCCTACGGCATGACTCCCCCCCACCCCACCCCCCACCCCCCACCACCTCCTCCTCGGAGACCGGACACATAAATAAGTACATTAGACCTTCATCAATTATCACTGGACTCCCATAGCAAGGCCCAGGTGAAAGCAGAATCCCATTAATAAAACAAGGAGTGAATCTTCTGCTTCTTATGCTCATTAAATATGATCATATGTCTTTGGCTCCAAACACTGTGTGCATTAAAATAATTCCCTTGTGGTACTATATTCTAAATATAATGAATAGTTCTCCCAGGAGGAGGAATAAGATTCACTCTGATGTTAAAACATCAAGCCTCACCACAAGGAATCCTTGTTAAATTAAAATTATGATCCGACGCTTCTGTTTTAGTCTCATCAGGATGCAGGCTTGCTGTTGTACTGGCAGTAGTTGTATAGGTGTAAAGGAACAGGCGTGTGTGCATTAGCTTCAGGGAGTTATGATTCTACTCTGAAAAGAGGCAGCATAATCATGCTATGAGAGTAGTATTTATTACATGAAATAACTATTCCTCCCTGACACCAGAGCAGACCATATCCCTCCAAGCCATCTGCACAAGAGGGAGCACCACACACTGGGTGGCCATAAAATCCAACGTTGATCTGAGCATGTAATATAACACCATTGGAAAGATTACCCATGTTGGCGAGCTCATACACAAGCCTTCTGCACACGCACATGGACATTTAACACAGCTCTCCAAAAGGAAGCTTTGCAAATATTACACACATTTCATCACGCCATTATCCTTGACCACACAGAAAGGTGTAGATCCATGTTTTATACTAAAGGGGACATCAGAGGGCTGTAATGGTGCTGTAAGTCCAGTTTACATCTCAGCTTTCTTCTATCAGTGTCTAACTTGCATTATGGCACTGAAAAGCCTGCATGGTGTGGCCTGCATCTAAAGATATATACACCTCTACCGAATCAATATTGAATCCGATGGTAAGCAGCAAGTATTCACAGTATCTTTACACTTTACCGTCAAGGCAAAAGATATTCTTTTGTTACACACTATTACACTGATGCTACACACTGCATTTTTTTTACATTGATCACAGTAAAGTGGGTCGAAAAGCTAGAGCACATTCAGAGACAGCTTAAATGCTTGACTGATCATCCTGGATGTTTCTGAACGTGTCTTTTTTTTTTCACTCACTGAAAGTGCTGCGATTTCCTTTACCTACCAGCAACTCTCTTTCAAGCAGAACCAATGTGTGCAGATTGCCGAGTGATCTTCTGTGTTCAGCGAATGGTTGTCATGGAAATGCTTTTCCAGACCATGACCTGTACTGATTAACTGTACATTGACCTTCAAAACTGAAATGACAATCACATGAAAGTGAGAACTGGTGAAGGAACAACAACAGCAATCCCCTCCAAAAAAGGGGTGGTGGTTTCAGTAAAGTTCCCAGAAAAGCCCCAGAAAGTGATGGCTATCTGTAAGACTGGCACATATGGGTTTGTCATCTTGAAAATGGCTGTGAAGTATGAAAGAAATAAAGGATGACAAGGTTAACTGAGGCTTTTTCACACCACCATGAAGTTGCAGCACATTTTCTGGACAGAGAACCATAATGTGTGGCGTTGCAAAATCAAAGACAAAAGCACAAAAGCTGCCTGAGGGAGTTTTGTTATGAGCTCCCTGAGAAATTTATTTGATACTTTATGATGCTCTTTTATGGCATCCTCATTGGCAGGAAACATGTATAAATATGGCACACTTGCTTACAGTGGTCATCTAAAGTAAAATACATAAATTAGGAGTGTAGAATCAGTCCCACATGTACCACACCCTATTACTGTACTCATCTAATAATTTTACTAGTGAAAAGGCACAGAAATGTCAGAATTACTATAATGACGATCCAACACTTCATGCAAGAAAAAACCCATTATCCAACTCATTGTACATCACAATCATAACTGAATCTCTACCCAGTACATTAATTATTTTACATTTGCTACACATATAGTGTGGGAACTGGGTAAACATCTTATTGTGCATAGTAACTAATAAGTTTTACACTTAGTGCCGAGGAAACAATGGGCCCCATTCACCAATATCTTCCTAAGTCGTTTCTTAAATTTGTTCGTAAGAAACGTCCTAAGAAAAGTCAGATTCATGACGTGTTCCTAAATGGTAATATTGTTGGCAACTATGTTTTTACAATGATGAATCCTATTGTCTTTGCAAGTTGAAAGCGTGTGCTAGCTATCCATGGGATGCTAAAAACACGCATTAATCAACCACCCAACCAACAAACTTAATGCATTATTGTTGCACAACTGCCAGGACTGAGGACTGTGGGGGGAGAGGGTAAAGGTGGAATGTGTTTCTGTAAGTTATTAATGACTTACTCTGAACGCTGCTTTGTCTATTTTTGTCCCGCCCACCCAAACTGCCAGTGATATTTCCTAGCATGATCAATCATTAAATGGCATGGTTCCCAATAAGATAACTGGCAGGAACTGAAGTCTGTAAGTAATGTTTTTTAAAAGATCATTATGCTTATTGTAGAATAATCAAAATATTTATTAGAAAATAAGAATCTTCAATGAGGGGCCCTCAAGAGTTTCTGCAGGGTTTTTTTGTGTTTCTTTTGTTTTTTTCAAAAATTAAAATATGTCTTATAATACACAGTGCCATGAATTCAACATATCATTAGCAAAAACAAATTGGCCTCAATGTACACAATATTGATGATAGGCTAACTGTTACCCATGAATCCTTGTGCAATCATGTTTGCTAGCTAACGCTAAATCACTGTGTGACATCTGTCCATAACAGTGAGGTGAACTAGTTAGCAGTGTAACGGTTATGTACTATTGAAACATGTTGGCCAATTAGCTGTATAAATCTATGAATGTGCCAACAATTATTTTAATAGCTTAGTATTGTATGCACCATAACAGGGTATGTTTATAGATGGCACTTTAGGCTGCCACGTTATATAACCCACGTTATTGTTGGCCCCATTTATTATGCAACTCAATTCTATACAATATATGTAGTAGGAGGTCCCTGCTCTGTCCCTCTTTTAGCTAAGGGGTCCTTGGCCTGAACATTGAAGATCCCTGATACAAAATATAAAAACATTATTGTAATAAAAATCTTTTGATATATAAAAACCCAATAAACATTTATTCTGCACACACATCAGTAAGTACTGCAGATTACAACTTTCACAAGACTTTCTTAAACTGATGAGGCAACATGTTGGCAACTTGATGTTTGACAGTCCATACAAGCACACATAGTAAGAGCAGAGAATTAGTGAGTGGAGCTCAGTGAAAGATGACAGTACATTGAGAGGAAATGTTTGACATAGCAGTGGTACATATTGTATTGTATATAGAGAGAGCTAAGTTAAATATGGAGAGAGTATACAAATAAATCCTGATATCCATGACAAAGCATTAGTAGAAAGAACAATATGAATTTTGTGTTTTCAGGGTGATTTTCTCTATTTAATGTCTGGGCTAAACCTAGAAGCAAAGTATTAGGAGACAATTTACATTGGGGAATGAGGAGTTATAGGGGCAGCCATCTCTGCCTCATCTCTTAATTTGTCTCACTGTCATTTCTTCTCTCAATCACTGAGATGCCACAGACATTACAGGCAGGCCATGGACCCTGCTGGGAGTGCAAACAGTGATGGGTATCAGTATTGACATTGGTCTAAAAGGATCAGTTAGCCTTCTCTTTACCCTGCAGGCCTCACGATTCCCTATTCATACAAAAACAGCCTGCAAATGCGCCTCTCCCCTGGTGCTCTTACTCTCTGGTGATCTCTAAGAAAATACAAGGAGCACTACTGCCTAATGCCCCATAAAATTCTGACATCACCTTTCCACAGGAGAGGAGGACACACTCGATTTGATGGGCTAATTGTGTGTGGCATAATTAATCAATGTCTCCTGAACGACAAATTCCCACATGCACACTCCCAATGTCGCGTGAATGCCGATGAAAGCACAGGGGGTAATTGAATTTACATTTATTTATTCTCCTTCATCAAGTGATTTAGTCGTTACTGGCAGCTATCTGTCACTGTTCCTCACGGGGAGACGGACGCCATTACAACTGTGCAAGATGGACTAAGTTTACCTTCAGCAGGTCGAGACTCGACTGCAGATAGAGTAGAAGGCCTTCATCATCAGTGGAGTCTGGTTATTTCTTAATGACAGACAGAGGGGCATTAAAACCATAAAAACTTCAAAACTGCACAAGAAAAGTAGTAATTGTAATGAATTTAAGGTGGCATTTCTGCTCTTATGTTGATTCAAACAGGGATTTGTTGTGCTAAAATACATTGTGTCCACAACACAAGGAGTATTCTGATTGATGTCATCTGAATTTAGAATTTTGTTCTATTTGTAATTAATACGAAAGCTTAATCAACATGTTATGTAATTTTTATTTTATTGTTTATTTTTGCAGGGACATTAGCTAGCAGCTAATTTGTATCTGTGGTCGCTGGAATAACATGTAATATCAACATTTGGTATGTATCTTTAAATAAAATCTAACAGCTTCAGTGGACACAAAAGAGGAGAAAGGAAGTTACTCCAAGTTAAACAAGTATTTGACCATGCTATGGAGCAGTGTCTTTACAAGCGAATCCCCACTTTGTTAATAACTTGTAACTGGTTTTACTCTTTAACTGATTGCTGGTTGGCAGCATTAATATACAAAGACACATAGCAATGCACCAACAATGGCAAGAAGAAAAGTGCAAACATTGATGTAAACAATGCATGCGTTAAATGTGCAAAAAAGGGCTTTGCAAGTCTTTGAGGATGGAAATGCATCCAACACATTTGTTATACCTCAAGGATGCATACAATGTGTTTTGATGAGTAACCCCATAGGTAAATACAACTTTTGTTTGTTTACAAAAAAACCTCCACTAAACTGTTTAGGTTGAGCCATTATCACATTAATTAAGTCCACCAATTGAATCCTGTAGTAGATTGGATTGTCATTGCTCAGCAAACAGATCAATTTTAAATGGCTCTTCACTTAGTTGTCTCCTGCATTATGGAAAAAACAAGCAATCACTGTCTACAGATGGTACTGTGCACCATAACGAGCAGCTTATAGCCGATACTTTGAGAAAGCTGCAAAACAACATTTGAATAAATCTCATAATCAGAAGATGGGTCAATGGTTGCTGTGGGTGCCTTGACATTATATTGTTGATGCTGAACTTCACGGTGGTAAGCGACAAATTACTGTATACTGGTTGGGCTGATGAGTTGCCTTTTAAGTCATTAAAATTTCATTGATTTGCAGAAATGGCTGCAAGTCAGCTATATGAAGAGTGACATAAGGGATGGAATGTGGCAGAAGACGATTAATTTCACACGCTGCCTCTTCAAGGTCCTCACGAAACCTCCCTTTACCAAGAACTTTAAAGTCACCTTAAATAAGCTGCATACTGTAGGGACAAATTAAGAAAAAGTCACATAAATCACGCCCCAAGTATTTAAGGTATAATGTCATTTACATTTCCAGCTTTTTGCACAGCTAACACTCTTCCCCTGAGTGATTCCCAATATGGGAAACAGTCGAATAAGCTTAATTTCCTGGAGCAATCGCAGGGAAGTGGGAGTCATTTCAGCAGTAGGGAGTGCGAGCTGCAGATTAACTGCACCCTGATGACACAACTGTAAATACTGTTCTGACCCTAAAATGGTCATGTGAGAAAAAATTGCTAGGGTGCGGGTACAGAGAGGGATTCAAATGCGTTAAGTGAAGTGAAGAGATAAAGTTAACTGAGATTATAGCTGCAGCAACCTTTGGGCTTCAGTCCAGCAATTTATTCATGGGGGAGGAAAAGGTGATTTGAAAGATGTAACATTTATGTAGAAAGCACGATTAAGAATAATCAGAGGCAGTGCCATCCTGCAAGGTTTAGTGTATTTCAATTTATAGACAGGAAAATTTTCTGTCAGAAGACATTCATACTAGAATAAAATTAAATTGTGAAAATGTATTATTGGTTCTATGGTAACTGACGTATACTACAATATTTCCAATCTCTTTACTTAGCGCATATGCATTGTACTGTTTGTACAAACTCTGCCAGCTGACATTAAAGTGAAAAAATACTGAAGGTGCCCTGTAGTTTTCCTGTAAATGAGCTTAACAAAATGCACTGTATGTATTGTTACAGCCTGACAAACATGTTGAACACATTCTCTTGCTTATAAACATTTTCTGAACTAGGGCTGGGCAATATATCAGCATTATATAGGCTAGATATTATGATATAGAGACAAGACTATCGACAGGATAACTTGAATTTTGGATATTGTTATATCACAACTGTTTTTTCCTGGTTTTAAAGGCTGCATTACAGTAAAGTGACGTAACTTTCTAAACTTAGACTCTTCTAGTTGCTCTATTATTTGCCTTTACCCACTTAAGCATTACTAACAGTCAACCCAAAAATATCACAACACTGATTTTGAGGTATCTGGTCAAAAATATTGTGATATTTGCCAGGCATTCCCAGTTTTTGTGCATCGAAGCGTCAGTGAGAGGTGTTTCAGGTGCTTTGTCAAGCTTGTTGTAGATTAGTGATATGCCAATTTCCTTTACCCTTCGTGCAAGGGTTAGGGGTCATCTTTGTAAATTTTGAAACTATGCCAGATGCCTGACATTTTTTAACATCATGCGAGCGTATCTGTAAGCCTGTCACAGGCAGTCAAACTGCTGTAGTCACAAAACTGGGTTATCATTAAGTTTAAATGTCCTTGTCTGAGTATAACTAATATTTAATGTTGATGCATAATGAATTATGTTGGATTACTATGTATTTCTTAATTTATGGGCTATTCAGGATTTTTGGGGTTTTACTATAGAAAAACAGGGCACTGGAATACTGACTTGGAGGATTACCATGGCAATGATTAAAGCTTCGAGGCATTCCAGTTTGCCCTTGTTTTTTATGATTTTCTTCATATCACCCAACCCAGCCATCACCCATTGTTTTAATATGTGTTTAAAAGCTTCTTCTTCCATGCTTTCTTTCTGCCTTTCTCTTGCACACTGCAACCTGCAGTTGTTGATCAGGTACAAACAAAATACTGACCTATTGGGTAACTGAGTTTTTACATCAGCAAACTGGTCACTGGTCATGTGGTGTAAAGGTATAAAACCAAAAACAATAATGTGGGAGACAAATGCATGAGGAGGCATAGAGTAAGCCTAGAGACTGAAAGCACTGCGTTAGGAGTGGGTGACTTATTTTTAGAAAATGGATTTACTGTTTGATTTTTTGTCAGACATATAGGAAAAAAGACAAACAATGCCTCTCTTTCCCGTCTTTTGTTATTCATACACTGATAGCTACAGTCAGTGCTTTGCTTTTACATTGGTTATTGTGCTAACTATGTGCTTGTGGCTGGCAGTCTGTGATCTAGGAAGCAACAATCTCACAGTATTTCTGTGTAGAGATTACTGACCAGCGAGAGAGAAATGAAGCGATGCTGTTTGACGTCCTCTCAATGCATATGAAATGCAGCACTGTTTGTAGCTGGGTGTCTGACTTTGGGAGGACGGATCTCTTTGATGGTTGCAAAGATCAAAGGCAGGAGATTTGCTACTATCTGCAGTAATTTCAGAGACCTCCGCACACACTTCTGTATACACTCATACTCCCATAATCTATCTTTCCTAAACCAAACATTCAAAACAGTTCATGTCTATGGAAAAAAGAGCACATCAGTAAAGATAACATCAGTGAATGAACGGCTCCTTTTTCCATTGATGAAGATGGGGGGGAAGAAAAAAAAACGCAAATTTTTCATTGTAAGGCAAAAGTGTAGGGGCATTAGGATTCTCCAGATCCACAGTTCCATTTGACTTTCTATTCTAAGGCCACGATTCAATTCAATTTAGCCATTTTTTTCCAGCATTAAAGGCTATTCCATTGCTAGACTATCAAGTTTTCATTCTCAAAGATGAAATGACAACTGGTTTTATGCCCTGGGAACTGTCATTTATATTTTCACATTCTTCTTTAAAAATGACTTAATACTTTAAGTAATATAAAATTAAAATTAATACTTTACTATCTGTTGTCTTTGTTGTCTTGCCACATCAGCATGCCCTAATATAGTGCGCGCTGCCCATCCTCTGATCTCATCTGGTAAGCTGACGTTAGCCTTGGCCACTCTGCACTGTGCACCAACCAGATCAGGTGGGAGCTTGCTGGCAGAGCCGCTCATTCTGCGATTATTGCTTGTAACGCCATCCAGGAGAGATGGAATCATGGTGATCACCCTCCGGTCTTCCCCCAGGTAGCCCCGGTGAGTAAGCACCGTAATTTTGAGCCAGAAAACCCCTTTAGCATTGTTAACTATGTTAGCATCACTAGCTGTGCTGACTGTGCTAACTGTGGTAACACAGTTAACAGTGGTAACACAGCTAACAATGCTGAAGCAGGTTTTTGGTTCAAAATTGAGCAAGTTACTCACTGGGGGGACCTGGGGGTTGGCACAATGTTTCCACAACAACATTGTTGGGTCAGGAAGGTATTACTAGTTGTAATCACAGAATGAGCAGCACAGTGCACTAAAATTATGAGGAATGTTCGAAAGACTAACCTATACACTCACATGCGTGACTGGTAAAAAATGTTCTCTGGGGTAAACTGTTGACATTCCTAACTGGGAGAATCGTTGCTTTTGTTTCAGTGATCAAAATCGAAAGCTTATTTTGATCGAATTTTGATTAAGAATTGAAACTGTGACACCCCTACAACGCATATCAATTTTTTTCTATTTATTTGAGTTTGGAGCCTGGCCCTAGCAAATTTTCAATGATTTGACTGAAGTCAAAGGGACAACAAACATCTTTTCATCACAGTGTAAGCTCCTCTGAAAGAACTGGCACTAGCCGAAATAGACACGGAATAGCCAGATGTCATTGCACTATCATGCACTGCTATAAAACATTTATGAGCCATTAGACTGCCATGCCAAAGGATCCTGCTGCTGCTTATGAGGTCTGAGAGGCATGGGTAGTGAGGAGGGGCACACACCATGTGAAATTAGCCAGTCACACAAGCCAGACTGCTCTTTTTTTAATCAGTATTCACCTTTTTCACCATTTTTCTCTTCAAGGAATATTTGTACGTGAGTCTACATGTGAATTAACAAGTATCCAGTTAAAAAAAAAATCATATGCAGACAAATTACTCAGTGCCCTGGGTGATGAAACATCTTTTCTGTGTCCTCTCATCTGCAAGAACGTACCGTGAGTGGATATCACACAGCCCTCTTCACTGCATCATGTCAGCTGAGAGGACAGTGTAGATATGGAAGCTAAAGCCATTTTCTAAGGGATTTCTCTGTAAGAAGGTGATTTTGTTCTCTTGGTGTCCGTTATATTACTTTCAGCATTTCTGCAGCTAAGACGAGATCTCATTTCAGCATCGTGCCTGAGAGAAGAGGCTTAGGGGAGATGACAGGCCTCTGTCAGAGCCTCCGTGCCAGGAAAATTAGGGTTACACAATTACACACAGTTCCACAAGCTTCACCAAAAAGCCCTCTTCGTAATTGGATCCATTTTAGCGGGTTTAAAGCCCGCTTCTTTGAGATATACAGTCAGAGCAACCCTAGGAACAGAATTCATCCTTCTCTCTCAATCTCTTTTGCATTTAGACTGGCCCGAGGAAAAACAAAACAGCATTGAAGTTAGTCCTGTCACATTCAGTTGTTCTGAGCAGATGCAACATGTCACTCTAAATCTGAATAATTATATCAGCTTCTATTTTCATTTATTCTTTTTTTTTTTTTTCCAAAAAGGAAAGACACCTCTGTCACGAGCAGACCGAGGGAATGCTGACTGATATGACAATATAATGCAAAGTACTGCATATAGAGGTTCTATTTTGAGCATTAATTGCTTCTCCAGAGAGCTATTTCAAGTGTTTCACAAAGAAAGTTCGGATAGATGGAGGTCGGATTACAATGGTAAGTTATCCTTTTAGGCATGCCTGATAAGTGGCAAGTTGAAGTCAAGCCTAATACTGAATATCACTCTTAATTAATGAGTAAAATAAAGTGCAAACGACTCCTTTTAATTTCTTTTTAAAGCCTGCCTTTTTTAAGCCTGACGCTGATCATTCTAAAATATCTTAATGTTATTTTCATTCCTGTATTTGCCTTCTGTGACTACCTCTCTATATAGTGCATTTACAGTGGAAAAAATGCATTCATGGACTGCATGTTACCGTTTGTAATCCATTCATCCATCTATCCATCCTTCCGCTTATCTGTGGCCAGGTCACAGGGGCAGCAGGCTAAACAAGGCATTCCAAGCATCCCTCTCACCAGCTCCTCCTGGGGGATCCTGAGGCATTCCCAGGCCAGATGAAATATATAATCCCTCCAGCTTGTTCTGGGTCTACCCCGAAGCCTCCTACCAGTTGGATGTGCCCTGAAAACCTCTAACAGGAGTCACCCAAGTGTGCAAACCTCAATGATTTCCTAATGCTGCTGCTTCATGTCAAAAGAGGTCAAGTGGGGAATCATGTTGTGAAAGGGCCACAGGGCTAATAGAAAATTAAAACATCTTTCACAATCTGCATGCTACATGTCTTAAACCCATCTTAATTTTAAAGGGACACTTGGCTGACTTTCAATAAGCATTGTATCATAACAATTGGCCTCATTCATAAACAGTGCGTAAACACAAATCTGTACTTAAAACCTGCATATACCTGAATTTTGTACTTTACGAACAAATTTAGAATTGCCTCAGACCATGCATACACACAAATGATGGACAGGCTATCTTACAAAATGTACATTCACACCTTTAACTAAATACATAGCATATTAAACCTGCATTCATTAAAAAAGGCTTTAATAGACAACGATATTGGAAACCATTAATTTACTAATTTACTAATGCATGCACTTATTTCATCTACAGCCTTTCATCCACATCAATTGCTGTCATTAGTAAAATATTTTACAATAAAAAGTGAGTGTCCCAGTTATAGCTTACAGTGAAGTACACGAGAATGTCTATATTGAAAAGTAACAGTTTTGGACTTTAATTTTTAAGTTCTTATAGAAACTGCCGGCTACTCCCACCAATTTTTAGTGCCATAAAGTTATCAAAGCTCCACCTAATGGAGGCTTACAGTGCCCCAGATTCAAACATCCAAAAACACATAATTGAAACCACAAAATATCTCCATACTGTTCGTCCGTAGGTGATCCAACTGTCCTGAAGCCCCGACATAAAAAGCTGTTTGGAAAAACGTCATTTGAACTCTGTTTTTAGCCTCATTGTAGCCTGTAGCTCTAACTGCCTCTCTGGGCACCGCGTTCACGTGTGCGTGAGACCGTGAGACATGGGCACCGCATTCACGTGTGCGTGAGACCATGAGACATGGGCACCATGTTCATGTGTGTGTGTGCTTGCTTTTGCTGATCTCACGCTGGCTGGTTGGTACAGCCTGGACCCAAATGGTTTTGTTGCCATTTGCAGAGCCTGGGCTGCCTACAGAGACCAGACTTTAATAGAGTTAATATTATTGTAATGTTAATTTGTTAAGTGTTTTTTATTATATTATAAAACTGTTAATAGAGTTCATACACCTATTTATTTCTAGGTATTTCTAATTGGCCTCAGCAATAAAAAAAATGAAAACATTGTTTTTATTATAATTTAAAACTGTTATACAAAATACTCACACACTTCTGAGAGGTGGCCCATTTGTGCCACTTTTCAACCTCCATAAAAAACTCATATTTTGAGGTATTGGTTCAGGCACCATTTAAGCACCGGTACCTTTTTAAAAGTATCGGTTCGACACTGGTATTGGAAAAAACCCAAACGATACCCAACTCTATGCAGGACACGCTGGAACTCTGTAAGCGACATGTTTCAGCGCATTCACGAGGAGCAGTGGGCCATCTGTCAGACAGAACAGTGACAAAGCTGACAGACGCCAGGACGCTGGAGCTGTCAGATGACAGTTGGCAGACAATCAAGGCCATGCTCCCTGTGCTGGAATCCCTTAAAAGTGCCACAATTGCCCTGTGTGGCGAGGCATACGTGTCGGGGTCAATGGTGTTCCCCATTACCATGAGTTTTAAAAACTATTTAAATGAGGGAGAAGGATGTCATCATAATGAAAGTAATTAATAAGACTTTAATTACAAACACACTATGTATTCTATATTTTAATATATGTCAAAATGGGAACATAAACTGATTTTCATCTACTGAATTACCTCCACTAGGCATCTCAACTTGGCAAGCGATCCCAATAACGTGGCCGCGTTCTAAAGCACAGTGGCAGGTTCACTGGAGAGACGAATGCACCCAACAGACACAGAGAAAGCTGGAAGTGTTGCACTTCTTGCCTCCGCTCTTGATCCCTGCCACAAACACCTCAGTTTTCTCCAGGTGGACATGCAGCAGGCTGTACGATACTAACTTGCTGATCAGTATTACAGCCTCACAGCAAACGATGGTGAGGAGGATGCTGAGAATTAAGAAGACTGCAGGCCTACAGAAGACAACTTGACTTGGAGCTGCACGCAACCAAAACTCCAAAAGATCTCTTTATTTAGAGATAGCTATGGAGAAGCCGCGGATCAAGATGAGCTGGAGCGCTACTTGAGCGAAGCCTGCATCCCACGGACCAAAGACCCACTTTGTGGTGGAGCGAGAAGAAACGGCGCTTTCCAAAACTGTTGTTTATCGACTGCGCACTCATCTTTCTATCGAACAAGTTGACAGATTAATTTCGCTGAACAAAAACGTTTCATCAGTCCAGTAAGGCGGCATACTAAGGTGTGTGTCTGTGTATGTCCCTGCCGTTTGAAGACGATTGTCAACCTCACTCTACTGCTGATTACTATGTTCTGTAGGTTAATAAATATGCAAGGTTTATACTGAAATAACAACGCAAAATGACGCTCATTTCAGTGGTAAATTGTTCATGTCATATGCTGTTTTATTTGTTTAAGTTAGTTTTGTCATTTTTTGGGGGGTTAATGTGCCAGGTTTACATTTATATTGAATGGTGCACAGCACCTCACAATTCAGTGGAAATGTATTTATTTTAGATGTTGTTTCATTTGTTTAATTTTACATTCATATTGAATAAATTTGGCATCCCTATTTTCTGAGTGTTTTCCTTTTATTTGACTAGTCGACCAGTCTTTTCATTTAGTCGACAGGGAAATCAGTCACAAGGCACAGCCCTAATTCACAGACGCTCATTGAAGGTCCAACACTGGTGTGTTAGGGCGTAACATATGCATAGAAACAACTTCAACGCTTTCTCCATGCTCATCTCTCAGGGCTCTAGGGCTGTTGCTCAAACTACTTAAAGGGTTAAACTAATCAGTGCTAATCAAATATGAACCAAAATTCCGTTACTGCGTTGCCTATTTTACACCTAAAATGTTTCCAAAAAATATTTCAGCCTACTGATTAACTGTTATTTGAGATTGTTTGTTGCCAGTCGAACCCCATATCGTTTCCTGTGTCAAAACTGATAAGTTTGCATGTCACCACCCACTGGGAATGTTTATTGGTGTAGTGTGGCACAGTGCATTCTGGTAGTTGTAGATTTTCTACCTCTTGAGCAAAAGCAAATGCCACAGCTCTTTTCCTCAGTTCTTCTGGTCATGTAGCACCAATCTCAAAAGCATTTGCATCTTCCTACTGCATAGAGAGCTCAGTTTTATGAAACGACCATCTTTTCAGCAGTGAAATACTTCTTTTTTAAGAGGTGTAGCTAATAACATTAATAATGGCTACATTTCATTCAGAAGTTCCAGTGCGAGGGCCCTGGTGTCTTACATAATGGCGACAAATAATCTGCTGAATAAAATACCACAGAGTAGCTCTCAACCCTTGTGTGCAGCTCAGCTGTAGATTTCCTGATCCCTTTTTTTTTTTTTTTTTTTTTTTACTGAAAGATTGTTCCTGCACACATGCAATGAGTCTCAGATTGTGTCTGACTATTGCAGGAGTGAAAGTAGAAGATGGGCTTTTAAAAGTAAAATAAAAAGTCAGTGATTGCTAATAGACAATGAAAATGGCTTGGCAGATTTATGAGAAAAGGTCCTCCAGAGCCTGCAGGGGCTGCAATGGACCAAGCTCAACTGAGCACAGCACCGCCTGAAGATCTCAGACTGGGCTTCAGCTTGTAGCAAGGGTGGAGAAAATGATTTAGATGAGTCAGAAGCAATATTTGTTGGAAGAAATGAGTGTACAGTACATTTCATTTTGCAACGAAGTACAGCATGTAACATAATGTACACTCATCAGTGTTCAAAAGACCAATTTAGTGGTTGAAGGAGCATAAAATTCTGCCTTTTTGAAAAATCTGTTTTGATATACCATAGACCAACCGGCACGCTGCAGCTTACATACTAATTAGATCTTTCAGTCTTTAATGTCAAATGAAGGTAATACATTCATGACAAAGTATGCTATCACTTCTCTCATATCACAAAACGCCAACTGCATGTCACCTCGTATTCCCCTGGGTGTTTATTACAGCCCCTGAGGATCAAACTGTCTGGGGGAGACTATAAAGGTGATTGCGGTGTTTATGAGAACTGATTTTCAATCAGGCAAACACAGTAGAGTGACTTTCCTCTTGAACACAATTCAGCCCTTCACACGTTGAGTGATAATTGCAGCTTATCTGAAATGGCTCTTTTCGCGCTCCCCTCTCAAGGTGTATCTTCTACGTTGGCTCAGTTTGCCATTCTGGATCCGTTTCTTAACTATGCATGACTTGAGGAAGTAGTTGAACAGAATAAGATAAAGTTACTGACGCACAATGTCATTCCCCTCAGGCAAGGTTAAATTAAACTTTATCAAAAGCCCAACTGTAAACTGTAGTTTTATGCTTGGCAAGGTTAAATGATTTGTGCGTTGGTGAGGAGAAGACGTTTGGATCCTTCTGTGTTTTGTCAATGTTCAGCTTTAATCCTAGAAAGTAGAGGTGAGCACAGAGAGAGTCGTCACACATAACTACACAAGACCGTCAGCAAAGGCACACCTACTGTAAACCAACACATAAAAGCTTCATTAAAACACCTCACTGTCCTCCCTCCCCCACAACGCATTCACACATACCACCACCACTCCAGCACAACCCTTCATCCTCTCTTCATTTTCATCAAAACATTGCAGATGAGGTCCTGAGCTCAATTAATCATTCTGCAGCCCTCCTGCACTGCCCCCCTATTAATCACCAAGCCCACCATACTGCAGGGCCAGGCCTCAGAAACCTCTCATTGTGGGAGTGGTTTTGTTGTCACTGGATGTGTATACATACCTACACCCAAATGCACTTGCCTACACACATCTGCAAGCACACACACATCTAGGACTGCCATTCTTGTACCTTAACATACTGGAGCAGACAGTAGTTTGGCTTATTTCAAGGTTTTCCCCCTTTTCTGCGGATGGCGTGCTCACAGTGAAGTAATAAACAATTTACCACATAGAGAGCAAAAATTAAGGAATTCCATTAGCAGTCTAACGGGGAAAAATACACCTCAGGAAAAATGAACAGATAATATTTTCACATACCTTGCATTATTTTCCAAAGGCAATGGGTGTATCATTACCTAATTTCATTACTTTGTGGATGTCATAAAAATACCTGTTTTGCACATCCACCGTTTAGGAGCACAAATGCTGCTCTATCAGGGAAGGATGGGAATTGATAAGATTTTATTGCTATCAATGCCATTATCAATTCTGCTTATCAGTCTGATTCTTTATCGATTCACTTACAAAGTCCTGATCAATTTGCTGTGTGGAAAAATGTACTTCAGCATCAAAGCAACTGTGTCATTATCTCTGAGTCTGAACAGAGAGTAGTAAAAAAGTGGGAAAAAGGCATGCATGTTCGTTGCATGCCTTTTTCCATGTATGATCATTTGGGAAGGAGTGGCAATCATGCGTAGTGTCAAATATGTGACACTCCTGGAATTTTAGCTAGGGCTGGACAATAAAACAATAACAATAAAGGCAGATTCAAAAACCAACGGGTTAGTCAAAAACTTAAAAAGTGAAACTGATAAGAAAAAAAAACTCCCTTGAAATTGCTAACTTGGAGATAAAACTTGAAGAGCTAGCCTATATTAACCCTTACTCATGCACTAGTATCCAGACCATGGCTTCAGTCAAGTCAGGGATGAAAAGAAAGGCTGATGAAGATGGAACTACAGAATATGAAACCTCTCATCTCTACAAAATAGTCTAGGCTGGATGGCAGGGGTTAGCTCACTTACATTACCCACATCATCAGAAGATCTTAAGAATTTCAAAGCTTTTGTATCAGTTTGACGTCTGTTACTGTCACAAATATATTAATCTATCAATTAACCTTCTATTTATCAAATTACAGAGGCAACTAGCAGGTTCATCCACCTCCAGCAGCAGCTATGATTCTAGCAGAAATATCCAGGCTGGCACTGCTGTGAGAAGCCCCCTGGCCCAGCCCCTCCACCACCACATCAACACACCCCTCTAGAGGCAGCCAGACCCAGAGTTGCATCAGGTCAAGGATTAAGGGAAAGGTTAATGGTGAAATGTGGGGTGTCATCAAATGGACTCTGACCACTACAAAAGGCAAGATGATGAAAGGAAGAAGTTCTAGAGAAGCCATGCAGGTCCATCCACCTCAAACAGCAGCAGCTGAACATCTCATCAAGGGTTAAGAGGAAGATGTGTAATGGTAAAGACTCTGAATGCTATAAAAGGCCAGATCGTGAGAGTAAGAGAGTCAGAAAAAAACTATGCAGGTCAATCCACCTGCAGCAGCAGCAGCCATGATTAGACCCACACATCCATCTTCAATCTGATCAGCCAACCCAATGCCAACAGCACCAGGACCTCCGCCGGGGTATAGGCGGAAAGCTCTACGGGAAGCCAAACACTGTTTATCTGCACACACTGTGATGACACACAGCTGGTTGAATATTGGCAAAGTCTCCTTGTTTCCCTTCACTGATTCCTGTAAAGCAGGGTTACAATCATTAAAAGCAAAAGTAGCATGTTTGTACATTGTACATTCAGCAGGCTAAACATTGTACATTCAGTAGGCTAAACGTCCAGTAGCTAGCTAGCTACTGGACGTCCAGCTAGCTACTGGACGTCCAGCAGCTAGCTAGCTACTGGACGTTTAGCTCAAAATCCACATAACCAACCATACTAATGAACCTCAATTTATTTTTATTTTACAAGTGCACGTCACACACTGAGCAAGCCGCCTGTTAATGACGCTGTCAGCACAATCATTACTGCTTTGCCAAGTGGTGCATGGGCATAAAGCTACTGGCATGTTTCAGATGATATGTCATGTTTGTAGTAGGGATGTCCCGATCCGATATTCGGATCTGTATTGGCCACCGATATTAGCAAAAAAACGTGCATCAGCATCGGATCGCCGATATTAGCAAAAAAACGTGCATCAGCATCGGATCGGACTGCATGGAAAAATGCCGATCCAAGACCTCCGATCCAGTTTTTCACGGAGTCTGATCCAGGTTTTCCGACCAGCCCAGCGCTCCGCGATTCCAGCAGTCCATTCCAGTGATCCGCTCCAGCTCTTACTATCAATCAAACAGGCCAGCATGCAGACGGCAGACACACACGGAAGGTAGGAAGAGTAGCGGTCAATTTAGTTAACTGACTATTTATTTTCTGCTCTGGTTTTTTGAGAGTGATATTTTTATTTGGTTTACACTCTTACTGTTTAAGTAAAGAGCACTGATGGCATTGTTTTGGGCACAATTAGTGAAATTGGAGCCATGGATGGACTATTGCTTGTTTAAACAGTTGTACAATATTGTGTGTGGTTTTTTGTCCCCTCTGTTGGTCCCAGGAAACAGCAGCACCAGGCTTGCACTGACACTACTAAACTGAAAAGGAAAGGCTGCATTGTTTGTTAAATGTCAACAATGTCTTGTGGTGTTAATCTTTTTTTTATTTATTAGGGGGGCAAAGCACAAGTGTGTGTCTTGCTGCTATTTTAATTTCAATATTAGACATTTTAAAGATTTCTTGTGTTGATTTATTTTCTATCTATTAAGGGGCCAAAGCAAACCAGCTATATTTTTTATTTAATGTTAATGTTCAAGTTTAAAGTTTGTTTATTTAACCCTGTTAACAATAAACGGGTCAGTTTCTTATAACAACTGTTGTGGATCATTCTAACTAACCTGATTAAGTAGTTGTTCTTGTTAGAGTAATATCGCTTGATCAAACCTTTTCTGACATGACTGACAACAAAATAAGTGAATATGTATAATATGCGCTTGGATCGGATCGGTATCGGCCAAAACTCAAGGCTGTAATATCGGTATCGGATCGGAAGTGGAAAAAGCTGGATCGGGACATCCCTAGTTTGTAGTTGACGAATGATAGGCAAATGTTTGCCGGCAGTGTTTACATATCACCTTGGATTCATCCTTCACCTTCTCAAAATGATCCAATACTTTGGATATCCTGTCCGACATGTTATTAACTAGCCTGTGTAATAACCACAGGTACCAGCCATGTAAATTGGGGGGCTGTACACATGCCACATCTTTAACCAACTGGAAAACGTGATGTTGGGAGCTGGGTGCTACTCTTGTGACTTTTCTGTCCCAGCTTTCAAGAGCGTGGCAGCAGGTTGTGTCTGAGGTTGCTGAGCAACCTTAACAAGCATCATATAGCCTATTTACCTGAAATCCTGAGTGCAGAGCTGATTTTCTTTCAGGCACTGTTGATAAGTGTGTAGGCCTATTGTCCGTGGGACAGACGTAAAGCTCTGGGTAGCCCTGCACTAAAATGATCAACTTTTTCATGTTCATCAGTCTGAGTATTTATGGAAGAAGGGAAATATATCTTATAGCTTTGATTGGTTTGAAACGTGACTCCTGTCTGACTGCTGAGTGTGCGCGACCTCGTTTTGGGTCTGTCCTTTCGAATTAAATTCCCACATGGTCTAGTCATATAGGTTTTGATTTTTTTTGACAAGGCACAGAGTTTCACTTTTTGTTTTGTTTTTCTGCAACTAAGCAACCAATGAAATATTAACAATTAACATTTGGTCAGCTATCAGGTGGCAGCCTTATACATTACAGAGGCTATCTATCTATCTACCCTACATTACAAAAAAAGGAATGCTGCTCTCTTATTTCAGCCCTGTCACTGGAAGAAAATGTCGGCATTGTACTTTTCTGCAAACGAAGAACTCATTACATTTGTACGTGTCACACGTATCAAAATAACTTTTCTAAAGTGACACAGTAACTGACTTTGTCATGCGGCGGAGGAAGAGATGGCAGATTGTTTGACTCCTAGGTGAGACACCCGTGAAGCTGCAGACAACTGTTTAAGGCCAACAAACAACAAAATTGGTTGTACACAGCAGCTTTTTAGCCATCAAACATTGGTGTTTTTTAGCAACCCATCTCTATTTTCTCTATTGTTTTTACTGAGTCATTGCTTACATCACTGCAAATCCTTATTGCAAAATCCAAGAGATAGTAACAGCAACAGTAACTATGCAGGGCTGGCTTAGCAAATGGTCAACTGAGCAAAACGCCTCACCTCCAACTGTTTTTCTCTCTGCAAATGGTAAAAGACCTAAGACGAGAAGTGTGCCTACAATTTGAGAAACAAGTGAGAAAGACATTGCATGACCTCTATGATGTTCTTTTTCTATCTTGCAAATAGAATACATAACATGATCTAAAACCTCTCAAACTAATGAACAAATTAACATTTGAAAAGAGAAGCAAGTCAGAAAAATAGCTATAACAAGTTTCCACCTCTGCATGCAAACATACAGCTGATAGCTACACCTGTCAAAAAGGTGTCCTCATATTTCCATTATATTTCAAGGTAATTTTTGAGGACTAGCAATTTTAAGGTTATCCCTGATATGTTCCTAAACTCTTCTACCTTAAATTAGCTCAGAAGAATTGACCAGTATTTATTTATTATTCCCTGCCTTCCTTTGCTCTTCTGCTCTTTTTTTTAATGGAAGTAGATAGTACAACAGCTAGAGAGGCAGGGGCAGCTTGCTTAATTATAATAAATTTGTGGCTCTTATCTGTCCTTAGTCAACCTTGGCAATTTTTACTGCACTCCTTTTACTGCTCACTCCTCCAAGGCACAGAAAACACCCATCTTAGCGTCAAATATCTGCTTAAAACACAAGACAAAGCCTTATCTACAGGCAGCTGTGAGCGTGCTAAGAGAGCAAATGATTCAGTTCCTCAGTACAGCACAACTTGGCCTGTGATGCATTGGATTTCTCAGCATTCAAGAGACAGTACGCTCTCATTTTGAGAACGGACATATTTAAATAATTTCTTGATAATGCACATTATATCTGGAATATTAACAGGCTGACTCACTCAAGCTGAATTACAATAAACCAAGTTGTTAGAGACCAATAAGACTGTTTTTCCTGTGAGGTTATGAGACAATACCTGAGTCTTTTTGAATTGAGCAAGCAAGCAAACAACAATCTCCCTGCAGCTAGAAAGTGGGAGGCTGTGGTGGTGGAGCGCCTGACCAACAGCACATTGCAAGAACACCAACAAGCCGCTGAGAATTCACAAGTTGGCTGTGTTCCTATCAGACAATCTGCTGCTGGTGCAGTCACAGTCAAAACAAACCTTGGTCTTTCTAGGCATCCTATATTGTACAATGGATACATTATGTCACTTGTGTATGATTAGAGACTCAGAGCCTACTCATGTTGCACAAGGCTGCTGGGCTCTTTTGATATGTATGCAAGTCACACATCTTTGAGAAAATGCTTAACAGACAACTTCTCAAAAGGATGGGTATATTCTTTTATTTTTCATACTCTCACCAAATCCTGTAACCAAGAAGTCATTTATTCTACTAATAAGTACTGCATAGCCAAATTGTAACCAAGTATTTAAAACACATAATGGAGCCACAATGTGGTTAACAGCAATCCTGTGTTGTGAATACTCACTAGAATGCATAATTTACTTGAGAAAATATCACCCCAACAAGTACACTTTTTACTCCTGTTTGAGAATGTTTGTTAATTAAACACTGCAATGCCCAGCCAAAACATAACCCCATGAAAAATGTAACTATACATCCTTGTCCCATTTTTAAAAGGCCTTGCACATCCACACAGGTGCTCTTACTTATTTGGGCTAATTAGACCTCTGCTCAGGCTGAAGTTGGTTGGACCCATGCTGGGAATTACGGGAGGTCACTAAACACCATGAACCAGTAGGAATTATAAAAGGCGTAACTCTACCACCTTCAAAGGTGCAAAGAAGTTAATAGGAGGTTCGCGGAGATGTCAATCAAGCTCAGTTGGTACACAACCACACAGGCTTTAGAGGAGATCTAGTGAGTGAAGACACCTATGTGAGAGTAAGTTGAGTTTTAAGACCTTTCTTAAGCACGAATGAATGGACTTTGGGCTGAGTGCCACAAACGGGATACGAAGAGAGATGGACTAATGCATTACTGGGTTTGGTTTTTCCAAGGAATCTAGCTTGATGAAGTTATTCTCTTGTAGATCCTGTATTTTAATAATTATACAATCACAGGCCACTTTATTAGGTATACCTTGCTTGTACCGGGTTGAACCCTTTTTGCCTTTAAAACTTCCTTAATTCTTTGTGGCATAGATTCAACAAGGTGCTGGAAACATTCCTCAGAGATTTAACAAACTGTGCTGGGCTCGGGTCGGGTTTGGTAAGGAAAATGCGGCCCGAGCCGCGCTCTTGCGTGCTCACCTGTGTGTGTGCGCACGTGTCTGTGTGCTCATCGAGACAGAGCCCTCTCCTCTCCTCTTATATACTTTACTCACAAGTGTGTGAATCGACCTGGATATGAAGCATCCGTAGTGCCAAATAATATAACGGTAGTTTCTAAAAAGCTAAGACAAAAACAACAACAACAAAAAAAAAAAATCAGCAGCAGCGGTCATATTTCAGCAGCAGTGGTGCACCACTGCTAGTTGCATATAGGGGCAACACTGCTGTGGTTATAAAGAGATGGACGCAGTCAGCAACAATACTCAAGCAGGCAGTGGCATTTAAATGATGCTTAATTAGTACTAAGGGGCCCAAAGTGTGCCGAGGAAATATCTCCCACACCATTACACCACCACCACCAACAGCCTAAACCATTTATACAAGGCAGGATGGATCCGTGCTTTCATGTAGTTTAAGCCAAATTGACCCTACCATCTGAATGTGGCAGCAGAAATCGAGACTCATCAGACAAGACAACGTTTTTCCAATCTTCTATTGTCCAGTTTTGGTGAGCCTGTGTGAATTGTAGCCTCAGTTTTCTGTTCTTAGCTGACAGAAGTGGCACCTGATATGGTCTTCTGCTGCTGTAGCCCATCTGCTTCAAGGCTGGACGTGTTGTTGGTTCAGAGATGGTCTCCTGCATACCTTGGTTGTAATGAGTGGTTATTAGTTACTGTTGCTTTTCTATCATCTTGAACCAATCTGGCCATTCTCCTCTGACCTCTGGCATCAACAAGGCATGTCTGTCCAGAGAACTGCTGCTCACTTGATAGTTTCTGTTTTTGGGACCATCCTCTGTAAACCCTAGAGATGGTTGTGTGTGAAAATTCCAGTATATCAGCACTTTCTGAAATACTCAGCCCAGTAAATCTGGCACCAACAACCATGCCACATTCAAACTCACTTAGATCACCTTTCTTCCCCATTCTGATGCTCGGTTTGAACCTCAGCAGGTTGTCTTGACCATGTCCACATGCCTAAATGCATTGAATTACTTTCATGTGATTGGCCGATTAGCTATTTGCATTAACGAGCAGTTGATAAGGTGTACCTAATGAAGTGGCTGGTTAGAGTATTAATCCATTTGTATTGATACATGCTTTGTACTGACAAATTTAATATTATGTACAAGTACAATGTCTTAAAATTATCTTCCTTGGCCATTCATGTCTCTAAAACCACCTGCAGGCAAATTCAATGGGTATTTTTCACTGCTAAAAATTTTGACGTTTTAGAGGAAAAAACTGAGAGAAAAAAAAAACATTAGTGGTGGCACAGCATCATCCAGGTGTGCAAGTAAGCCAGTGAGATGGCATGCAGGGCCCTGGCACTGGACACCTCAGTGGATTAATTAATAATGTTATTAGTCACACTTGTGTTGGGCAAGTCAAAATGTCCAATGAGAAAGGTCCCTTGATTGGATTTGACTCAAAAGAGCACACACTGGTCAATGTAAGTCTCAGTTCCCTGAACACGTTATACAAGACTAAAACAAGCCATTTTGTCTATGAAACTCTTGATATGCCTCTGATATAGAAGAATTGTTGAAAGCACCGTCAAGCTACAACATCATAGAGCCTGACAAGAGGGTTTTTTTAGATAGTGCAAAACAAAAATACAGTGGTCTCCGAAAAGACGTCAATTTTCAATGAACAAAGTGATGCTTCATCACTTTCTGCTCATCCACATGTCAAAAAGTCTTAAAACATGTTTCTGATTTGTGGGTTCTGACAGTCATGCCCTCCCTCGCCTCCAATGCAGCATCAGAAAGGCTCTAAATGCTAGATGCCTGTAAAGCTGCAGTTGGCACACACATGGGATGTGTCGGGCCCCTTTGCAATGTAATGTGTTTGACACCTGGTTGACTACAAATGGTAATGCATAATGCAAGTGATATAAACTCTGGGTCTTTGATTACACACCATCTAAAGCTGATCAAAGGGTCATTCACAAATTCAAAGCAGACAGATTGGATAAAGTAATCCATTTTAAGTCAGTCTACCAGGTCATTGATAGGATGCCAGGCTTCAGTTGTGATATGGTAAAGAACGCAGAGTGACAGAAAGCAGAAAGCTTACAATGATATATATTCTGTAAACTTTGGTCTTGTCTGACCTTTTCTTGGTGTAGGGTAAGATACTAGGCCGTAGTGGAACTTGATAAGACCAAAGTGTAATAACATCCAGTTATTACAGTTTTAGTGCGAGCACTGAGAGAATCAATAAAAGTGAGGTAGCCTGTATCTGATCCTGACACACAGAGCGGAGCTGTGCAATGAAGATTACTGCCACAGACATGTTGCCCAGGCTATCACTATGACTGTTTACTTCTTCTTTCAAAAAGGACTGTAGTGTTGCAATTTGCAGTTCTGTTTCTATTTGAAAGCCAATTCCTCTGTCACTGCAAGACTTAGGCTCTGCTCGCCATAAAAATGTAGAGCACCCTCTTAAAATCACAGCCTACAATTTTACTCAGTGTTGTGATGTTGAACGCACTACGTCCTCAACCGGTTCAAACCACGCAAGCTGAAACCCCTTCTCTTTAGGCTCACATTCATTCTTTCTCTAATAAAGTTTCTTGACTCCACAGGGAAGGCAATTAACAGAAAAGCAGTGGTGTGCACATTTGCAGTGCTCCAAAATCATCATTTGCACATCAAACAGCCTTCGCCTTCATCTCGGTCAATTTGCATATAATACCACAAAGGTGCATCAATGTCAAATAGAAGTCTTCATTCGGATGCAGCATCTATGTCTCCTCTGCTGGGATGCTGAGGTAGGTGCACCTGAGATACACAAAGCACTGAGTAAAAAGAAAGAATAGGGGGTCAGGTATGGAATACCACACTACTACTTCCACCCTTAGGATAGTAGAGGAAGGTGTGTCACACTTGGAGATATAGTAATCATGGTGAATTCAGAGAAATGAAGGCTGCTTCCACATATTCATGTTTTTTTTTGGATCCCCAACTATATATGACCATGGCTTGGGCTCTGTCTCATAGAAAATCCAATTGAAATCCATGTCCACCAAAGCAGAAGAATGGGGAGGTACAGTCTCCACAACAATACAAAGCAATCCACACACTTACATATCACCATTAAATAACTGTTACAATCCATAACAAAAAATTTAGATCCTTAATGTTCACAAGGAAGAATTCATATTTCACCTGCTGTTCCATATATTTTTCTCTAATTCAGTATTATTAGTCATGTAAAACTGTCATCAGAAAATGTCCAGCATAAGCAACTTCTGCCATAAAATATGTAAATCAGGAATAACATTTTAGAGGAGTTCAGTTCATTTGCACCAGACGGAAAAAAAATGATACATCATTGCCTTTTAGTTTTGGTTCAATTCCTGTTCACACTGACTTTTGCAAACAAACCAAGAGCAGTAAACATGACGTTCTACTTTCTGACAGGTAATTTGCTGATTGGACAGTTTTGGTGTTTCACATCCTGCATCATCAGGACCCATGTGGGGAAATCAAATTCTGGTGACTGACAGAAGTTTATGCTGCAGCACTTTAATGCTTCTCAAGTGTTTATATTTGTGTTTTTTGGTGTCACAAAGAGCTCATGGAGACATAACTGATTGTAAGCATTATTAGTAAGCTATTATTAGACTGCAAATCAATGGCATGTTATAAATAATGACTAACATGGAGACAAGATGAATAGAAGGCGTCTTGTGCAGTAATGATTTGGGGCTCTATAATATGGGATCACTGTCACATGCTTTTTAATGGACTTAATGAACAGACAAAATACATGGAGTCAGATACATACGGCAGTTTTAATAGCTTTTTAACCAGAGAAAATGTCCTCACTGATGTGCACGTGTTACTATGGTTACATGTCCTATGCATTTGCATAAATAGATTATGGGATATACATGGCCTTTATCAGGATCATTTATGAGATCACAGACAGAATTCACAATCGGCAGATGGATTTATTTCTGGTTTAGCTGTTGAAATCCTGCTAAAATCACATATCTGCTATCATAAAACCCTGTGATTGGTTCGTTTTCTTTTACACCACCAACGAACCACACCAGAGTCTGTCTGGAAGCAGACCGAGACCCACCTTTTCAGGCAGTCTCTATTCAGTTGTTTGGTCTGCACCAGGGTTTAATCGAAAGCTTTCATACCAGCACAAACAAACCGTACTAACTGTTCAAATGGACCTGAAACTGTTTTGAACAAACAGTTTAAGTGTGAAAGCACCTTTAAATTCAAGTACATTCATTAGAATGGATACAAGAAACATAAAATAAGTAGGACTGTAGTCAACCAAAGAAAATCTTGGTCGACTAAAGTCGCACATAATCTTCAAATAATCGATTAGTCGTGGGGAAAAAAAATCTGCACGTTATTTTTACTTCTGCAGTGGTGTGTCTGTGTCACTCTGCAGTTACACCTCCAAAACACTAGTCGGCGGTGGAGGACTGTGTTAAGTGCTGTAAAGTTTAGTTCAAATCAAACTTTATTTACATAGTTGATTCAAAACACACATTAAACATGGCTTAATACAGACAATTTCAAACACAAGTACGCAAATTGCCTTCACTATAAATCGCAGAACTGACAGACACACACTTGTCTTTATCTGGACACATTTCCCCCACCAATACAACATGCTAACGTTATTAGCACAAGTCTATGGCATTTTACATTGTATAAATTAGCCTAGCGTCTAGCGATCTTTTCTTCCTCTCATATGAAACCAGGGACAACAGCAACATGTAACAAAGGTAACGGCACTCAATGTGGCTCCATTACAGCTCACAACATTCACCGACAAAACAACTGTCTTATACTAAACACATTTTCCAAGCAAATACAACATGCTAACATTATTAGCGCCACCCTATAGCATTTTACACTGTATAAATTAGCCTAGCAACGAGCGGAGATTTCCTCTGTTCATATTAAGCCAGGATAAATCCCTAAGGATAAATCCCTAAAGGATAAATCACACACACGACTTAAAATGCTATTTTAGTGGAGGCTTTACTGTCTTCACAATTTATTGCTTCTTATCTGTGAAATACAAGTAAATACAAGCTTTGTTTCCACTGAGGGAAATTGTTTCAGTAAGCTGAAACCGACAGGAGGTCTGCATCACTGCGACGCTGAGTGTAGGGTGGGCGAGTTCAACTTTTTGTCAACAACGAGGGTGTTTTTAAAACACCCCCATTTTCACAGGTAACTTAGCCTGTGCCCCCGCCGCAGGAAATAATGGATTAATCCTGGAAAGTAGGGCCGTAACGGTACATGTATTTGTGTTGAACCGTTCGGTACGCGACTTTCGGTTCGGCACGACCCTGTACCGAATTATTGGGCGCAGGATATTATTTTATTTTATTTTGTTTTATTTTAATTCCGTTTTTGCGAGCCAAACCATTTAAAATATCTAGTTCCCCGACGGACATAATTGAGTGACGGACCGAGTCCCGTAAATCTCCGCTTTCACTTTGTGCAGCGCATTCTCGCATTTTGACAACATGGCAAGTGAGCCTGACGAACCTGAAGACCCACCCGCAAACCTTAAGTCCTCCGTTTGGGAACACTTTGGTTTCAGGGTAAAATACGAAGATGGAAATAAACAAGTGGACAAGACAAAAGCAGTGTGCCGACACTGCAGAACAGCGGTCGGGTATGTACTTGGAAACACGTCTAACATGCTAACGCATCTAAAGCGACACCACCCGAGTTTGAACGTTAACCGGCACGACTAGAAAAAGCAATCTGGTGCAAACTACGATATCGTCGTCGTTTAAAAAGAAAGAGCGTTTCCCTGACCATCGCGCTAAAGAAATAATCAACGCCATTGGAGTTGAGTAAAATTGTTTAAGCTGCACTTTAGATATAAGCATGTTTTGTTTACTGCACTTTAACAAAGTGGGAAAGCTAAGTAAGTTCCTAGTAAAACTGAATCTGAGCAGGCTTTAAAGCTGACCAGCTGCACTATACTTTTTATTTTAATTGAGTAAAACTGTTAAAGCAGAAATGTATATTTATATTTTTCATTCAAAAAATGTGTTAAAAAAACAGCAGGATTTTATTTTTCACTTTTATATTTCTATTTTCATTCAAACAATGTGAAAAAGCAGGATTTTATATATATTTGTTTCATTCAAAAATTGTGTAAAAAGAGTTAACTGCTGTGGTGGTATGTTTTAATAAGGTTACCAATAAGTAAAAGATATTTAATAGTTTTTTTTTCATTACTGTACCGAAAAAAAACGAACAGTGACTTGTGTACCGAGGTACGTACCGAACGGAGATTTTTGTGTACCGTTACACCCCTGCTGGAAAGCTATTGATGTAGCACTTTTCTCCTTATGAAAGTAACACAGCGATTATTCGACTAATGACAATTTGGTCGGACGAGAGCATATCGACCAAATAATCAACTAGTCGACCAGGAGACTACAGCCCTAAAATAAGTATAAATTAAGCAAACATCATACAATGAAACATAGTGTAATATGCTTTTATAACAGGTCAATGAATTAATTCGTTTATAAATAGGATGGTAACACCACATCACCAATAGTCACATCATGTTGTATTACATAATTCACCATGCGTGCATGAAACATTAAATTAAAAAACACAGAAAACTTCTATACAAATTTACTGTTGCTAAATTAAATTTTAAAATAGCTGCACAATAAGACCTTGGGATTTGTTATATTTAGATTTTTGTGGTGATAGAGTTGTTGGCTTCAGTTTGAGACTCTCTAATAAACAACCTAGCAAAACTTAGCCAAAATGTTCGTAAGAGTATCCAGAATTTCTTAAAGACTGACTTTGACACCAGTAAGCAGTAGTGCCTCTCAGTAAAGGCTTATAGAGACCCGAAGCCTCACTCCAGTTTAGTTTAGCTTTTGTTTCACTGGCTTTCTGCAGTCAGTGTTTATTAAATGTTTTCTCTCTTCATGTTTTCCTAAAAGCTGAAATTTATCTTTTGATATGTTAAGTTAAATCTACCACTGTGCCTAACAGTAAAATTTGATGTACAATAAAAAAATGTTTTGGAAGCATTCATCTACAGCTCCCATAAGCTTTAGCAAAAGGCTTGTAATCAAAAACTCAAGAAAAAATAATTTTATTGTGGCTAAAATGGTGGCTGTATGTAGTACTGCTATTAAGAGTAAATTTCGGATAGATAGTAATATTAATCAAATAGTAACAAAAATTATACTAATTAATTGGAGTTTTTTGTTGTTGTTATTAATGTGTTGCCACCATGTCCTAACAGATGATAACGCCGGATTTCCACTGGATGCGTGTCTGTTGCGGAACAGCAGCGCTGGTTATCCGCTGCGTGCTCCGCCGTCCGTCAATACCCACCGCCTGCGTTTGCTGTGCGGAGCGGTGCAGCTCCGCCGGAAGATATTTCGGTGCACTGCCATGATTAATATCTCCTCATCCATATACTACTCAGAACCATGATATTTTCACTGGTATCGTACCATGGGTCCCAATTTTGGTACTGTGACAACACTAATCTGGAGGGGGTTCACCTGAAAAAACTAATGAAAAACTAAACAACGGTATTCGGTATTCGGTACTCGGTATTCGGCCAAGCGTTTAATTTTATTCGGCTTCGGCCACAAATTTTCATTTTGGTGCATCCCTACCTAAAACTTTCAGCTCCCTGCAGATCTCCCTCCAGCCAGCTACCACCTTCTTTAGGTCTGAAAGGAGGAGCAATTGTGTACTGCGTTTCCCCTGTAATTGTTCAGGCATGGTGGGCCGCCAGACCAACAGGCCAAAGAAATATATATTTTTCAATGCCAAACATAATGCCAAATATCCATAGATTTGGAAATAAATGATGGTGTTGAGGGGGTCTTCACTGTGTTTTGCTGATATTTAGGGTTGGGCAAGTTTCTCTCCTTTACATGTTTCACAAAGGGCAGGGCTTTGCCACCCACACACAGACAGAGTGGCCCTGTGGTGGAGCACAGGAGAGGAGAGACAGGTAAAGTGAACATTACTCGCTTTGACAACAACTAGTAACGTTACTTTTAATAGCTAATAATGAGTGACCAACAAAATGACAATTGTCCATGAAACTTTACAGTTTTTATTGAGACGCATTTTCATGTTTCATGTGTGTTAGTGGAGTCAATTTAATCCACAATAACAACAATTTTTTTGATGTTACACTTGTAGTTATTGACTGGGGTAGGGTAATTGGTTCTACGTGAGCAATAAAATTTTGAATACAATTTGAATATTACCAATGATACGGGAAGAATAGGATTATAGAAGAAAACTGACAGCTCAAATGTGTAGTATTGTAATTCTACAGTTATACTGTTGGTAATAGATGTAACATAATGATACAAGTGCATCAGTTCAATGTTGGCCTTTCAAAGAGATTTGTTGTTCACATAGAAAATATTCTGCACACAAGCATATACAGTGCGCACACACACATATACAGTGCACACACACAAACACAGATGTAGTTCGTGACTCATATTTGCTTCAATTACATTATTCAGCATATTGTTGATAACCTGGTTAACACATCATCTGTTTTCACACAATCCAAACAGCTGTATTCATCACAGGTCTGAGGGGAAAAGGCTTGACAATGTAACCACTGACTGTAGTTGCACTTTAACTATCCAGCTAGCATAACACACTAGTTTGGATACATGCATTATTCATGCGTTTTCTCTCCTCAGAAGGACACATTAAATATTTGTTAACTTATAAAAGCATCATGCAACACTCTGCTCCTCAGGACTATTAATTTTCCACACACGCTTCATTTTAAAGCTCCATCTGCTACACCACTGGTCCTATGAAGGCAAGGAAGGAGGGCTTGAATATTGGAGGGGAACAGTTAAACCTCAAAGACGGAGGAGAACACAAGGGAGAGATTCCATATCCACAAATAAATAAGGCAACATTGTGCAGTCACTCAAAACAACTATTGCAACATCTGAGGTCCCAGTGATCTTGTATATTGGCAAGAAGTGCACAACAGTACTACTAAACAAGACACATGGCACAGTGACTATGATAAGTGGACCTGCATTTGTATAGCGCCTTTCTAGTCATCTAGTGACCACTCAAAGCGCTTTTTACACTACGAGTCACGTTCACCCATTCACACACACATTCATACACTGGTGGCCGAGGCTACCATACAAGGTGCCACCTGCTACTCAGTTTTAACACACTCACACACCGACGGAACAGCCATCAGGAGCAATTTGGGGTTCAGTATCTTGCTCAAGGATACTTCGACATGCAGCCTGGAGGAGCCTGGGATCGAACCGCTGATCTTTCGATTGGTGGATGACCCGCTCTACCTCTGAGCCAGATTTTAGATTTTTATACTTTGAGCTGCTGGCTTTGTTGGACAAAACAATAACTATTCTAGTAAAAAGTCAAATTAAAACTGCCAGTGTTTATTTACTGTGAAGGAAATGGGACTGAATGCCACAATTTGTTCCCCTTTTCACTTAGTTGTGAAATTCAACTTTCTTTGGGATAACTTTCAATGTTCTCAGGATTACAAGCAGGGTGTGCGTTGCATTAGTTATTGTTCAATTTGTATTCTTTAAATAGTCTCAATAAATCATTTTTAATCACCAGCACCCAATGCAAGTATCCCTAATTTCATTCTATGCATGCAGACTAATTACAGTGCATTATAAATAGAATTTGGTTCTTTTCTGTGGTGATTAATTAGGTTCCATGTTGCTCCATAGAAACAATATTGTATTACAGATGCAAACATGTTCAGACTCCAAACAAATGAACATGAAAGAAGCCACGTAACAGATTGCTGTTGAATTCTATAGTTTGTTTGTTTGCTGTACCAAACAAGCTCAGAAAAATTAGGCCAGAGAGCTTTGAGCAAAGCGTCTTAAAATATGGAGTATGGTGACAGCTAAACTTAAAAGGAGTCTAAATGTAATTTCCATTCATCTATTGTCACCTCAAAACCAGGGATCATCAAGATTTATTTCAGAATTTAACCTAGATAGTGGTTAGATGTTTCTGGGTACCATAGTCATTATCTCAGAGACTCAAGTTTGGGGCTGTACACCTTAAAATCCATTGTTTTTAAAGTAGAGTTGCAGCAGGCGCTCCAGAAAAGCCAGAGCAACACTGTCGCAATGGGCACGTGTTCCTGAGTGCCTTTTTTCAGGGTGCAACAGCTGCACTCTCGGATAAACTAAGATCAACTTTTGGAACGCAGCAGCGTGCACCGCATGTTATGTGACAGGGAACAACCAATCACAGCCAACAGAAATCTTGCCCTTCTTTCATAAATATTACTCTGTGGTACATATGGAGAAGTAGATCATTTTAATGCAGGGCTACCCAGAACTTTATATCTGTCCCATGGACAACATTTTAAACCTAAACAGTTAAAAATCAGCACCTGGAAGAAGATCCAGTCTGCACTCAGGATTTCATGTAAGTAGGCTATGATACGGGAGTAGGCACAAGAGTCGCACACACTGTCTGATCTCATGTCTTCCAGGTGGTTGAAGATACGGCATGTGTATGGCCCCTTAGCCTTCTAAGTCCCGCCCCTTTTTGTTCTGTGCTCCATAACAGTTGAGTAAGCTTTGACCAGAGATATTGGATAAAGGAGATACCCCACCGTAGGCTTATCCAATGTTAAGAAAACGGTTACTCTTCCTGTCTCCTAAGTGGGCGTGGTTAGCTCTCCCTCCAATCAGAGCCTTTTCTCCCTCAACCCCCCCCACCACCGTGTTGAACAGAGGCTCTGTGAGATGTCTGTGTATGCGGATCGAGAAGCAGGTGGAATGAAAATACATTCTTCCTATTATTGCAGCCTATTGCTGCACAAAGCTTGGGCATTTTTGATTTATTACTAGCGGTAAATAACTGTTTGTAAGCTAACTGTGATTTTAACGCCTGTTTATCAAGATCACGAGATCTCGCAAGAACTTGTTTTCTGAGACGGACTGGGCTCAAACAAAGTTAAATTTCTCTTGATCTGTGCGGATGAAAAATGCAGCTTTAGTGTCAGAATGTTGGTAAGATGTGTGGCTTGTGGAAAATGAACCCAATATTTACTTTAGTGACTATAGGGCGAAAGAATTGACCATAAATTGTGATCACGTTCATTTTCCTCATTGACGACAATACATTCAGTGCTGCCGCAAGTCTCCTACAGGGGCGTGGCGCTGACCTCACTGAATCAGGAAGTGAGCTGAGTGGGGTATCTCACTTTATCCAATATCTCTGCTTTGACAATGGCAGAACTTCAGTCAGCTTTCCCCTTTTCTGTTATGCTGGATTCACACCAGAATTTTCGAATTTTCACATCACGTTACTCACGCAAGTTTAAAAACGCTAGGATATGTTGTGTTGGCTCCCGTCATACGCGCATGAAATCAATGAATGAACTTCTGCCAGTACATCCTCAGCGTCATACCTTCCTGGAGGATCTCAATGCTGATTGGCTATTGGGTGCAAATTGCTGGCTCAGAGTTCAGATTTCTAGTCAATAAGCGTATGACACAAAATTGGGCTACTCGCTTCATTTGCGCTGCTTAGTTCTCGTCATACATGTTGTGTTCATGATGCCGCCATTTTGCTTTCATCTTTCTTAAATCAACAAAGAACTCCTCGGGAAAATGAAAAAAATAATAATATTAACAATATGAAGTTGAATAAATTAGTAAAAATCTTGGGTACATTTAGCTTTTAATAAGCATTCAATCAATTATAACCTTCATTTATTTTATGTAGCTAGTTTGACAGCACTTTTAGTCCACAAATTGAATGCCTAATGCAGTGCATAATATTTACTTTTTGCTCAATGTATCTGTTATTTATGAAACCATTCTTTCTTACTCTTAGTAATAGTCAGGGTCACAAACAACATTTCAAAATGGTTTCAAATTCGAAGACTTGGATCTGTCTGTATAAAATCCTGTGGCTCAGTATGACATGATGCAGCAACACAAATCTTTAATACAGACTGTCAGTAGCCAATGGCGATGAGCTCCAGACAGAGACAAACACACAGGACTGTGGAAGTTGCTGTTTCACCTGTCTTTAGCTCTTTCTACTACTCCATGCCAGCACACAATGCATATGTGACTGTTCAATTGTCAGTTTTGAGATCCCTGTGCCTACTAATTCAAGATTATGTGCCATGTGTCAGCGACGAAAAAACATAATGAAATGGGCATTGTAAGCAACAACAAGATCTGCTAGACTGATCAAATCTGAACTGAAATTGTAAAAAAAATGTGAATTATAGGAGTAATTTAGCCACAGTTGCACATTAATCTCAGCTCCAAAGCAGAATCAGCACTAATATTTTTAAATCCTAAATTGAGTATTTAGTGGCCATGAAGGCAACATGAAAGTCTTTTTTTTCTGATCAACTCCCCAGAGAGATTACAGGGACAAAGCTAGAGGCTTGCAGCCTCCATGCCACATGCAGTGTTCAAAACAAAAGGTCTTCATAATTTAACAGTAAACCTACAAAATGAAACAACTTCCCTCTGAGTAAAAGCAAGCAAATTGGTGATTAGGTGCTGATTTACTGCATGTAATTGTTCAGAGGGGAATGTGGTATCGGTTCATTTTTTTAACAAAGAGTTTTGATTGCATTGCACAATCAAAAGTTCAGTTGCTTCGTTAGTACACCCACTAAAAATTCTTTTAAAGCTCAACAGGAAATGTTTTACAGCCAACATTGATAAGCACCTCCCTAGAGTATAAAATTGCTCTTCCTCTCTGCAGTTTCACCTCAGGACACAATCAAGGCCAGTGTTATTTAAATTCTCTTTGTACCCTTGTGATTACATTTCAAACCTTTAAAATGCCTCTTGTTTTTAGTGGATGAGCCACTGCATTGGGAAGTAATTTAACACTCCAGCTCTTTTCCTCTTGGCATAATTAACATATCCAGTGTGTCTCTAATTAAGCAATCTGGATATGCCCATTAGTAACATGTTAAAAAAAAAAAAAAAAAAAAAAAAAACACTGCAAGAATATCATCGCCCATTTATTTTATTTTATGTTTTTTATCAGATTTGATGGAGTATCAATTTCCATCTCCCTGTTAATTGAAAATATGTTTCAGAGATAAAATACAATATACTCTATGCCCACAGGACATGATTATTCTTGTGATTGAGCATATCAGAAATACAGGATCAAGACGTGAAAGCTGGCTTCAAAAATGTTGAATGTTCATCCTGCGTATTGTCGAGACAGAAATGGGGTGCAAAGGATTTCAACAGGCTATTAATGCAATGTCTGGTCCGTCATATTGCCATGAAAAGTCCACGGCAGACAAAGAATAAAGGCTACTAAACAAACAGGCAGAGTTTAAAAGGCTGGCTGAGGCTGCCCAGAGGCTCATTAAAGCAGCCTGCCTCTCTTCTTAAAAGCAGCTCCAGTGGCAGAGTCGCCCATAGAAACTCCAAACTGACAGAATATTTCATTAAAAGCCTTGAATATTTCATTTGAATACACATCTTCGAATGCATTTCCTCTTTCCTCTCATACATTAGGAATTAGGCACTGCAACAATTAAACACACTCATCTGCATATGAAGAGCAGCCTGTAAAATCTGCGCTCAGTGAATGCAATCCTGGTCCATCTTTTGAACAGGCCTATATAAGGGATTTAAGGGACGGCGGTTCTGTAAATCCCTAGACCCGGGTATAGCACCAAGACCCATCAACACACTTCACAACGCTCATTATGGCCCCGGCTACTCCACATCCCATCTGACGTCCTGTGGCCCATAGAAACCAACTCCCAGCACCTCCCGGCCCGTCTGCCACTGCATCACCATGGCAACCCCTCTCTTGCTCACAATCCCTCATAGATATTTTTTCTCCACAGCTACATTTCCTGAAGGCTGGTTCCAAGCATGACAGCTAGCCATCCAACTGGTGTTAAAGCACTTCAAGGTAAAGTTGTGGCACTATGCCATGTCTTGATTTTTTCCCCCCCCTAAAAAAGCGGGAAGGCAGATGAAAATAATTCACGACAGCTGTGTTATAATCATTTTAGGACTGATCTCATTAGTGAATTACCATAATGCACTGAAGCCTCTGAGATGTGGTAACTATTATTGTATCTTTGCCATTATGTTTTCTGTAGCTGCTGCTTATTTGTGATATATGCCAACTGCTTTAGCACTCAACCTCAGCATACCAGATTGTCATTACAATAACAACAAAGACTTTCAGTGAAACTAATCAGATTATATTGTTGTTTTAAATCATGAATATATTATAGTGATGTCAATTTGCATGGCTTACTATTCCGCCTCCATCTTCACACCAATAAACTGATCTTTCACATGCTAACGATATACAATCATCTAAAACAGAGTAATTGTGGACGGTGGGAGTTTGTTGTTATGAAATCTAACAGTAATATGTAGCAAAACTGAAGTCAACCCTGTTTATTTACAATCATCCATGACATGTTAAGGACATTTCTGTGTATTTTTAACCTGGGACTTATTTTTCTAGTTGTTACCACTTGATGTTGATCAGAATCTTACTGATTAGCATCATTTTTACAGCCAACTAGCTCTCAGGTTACAGAGAGCGCTGCTGTGTGTTACAATCTCACAGCAACACAGAATATGTAATATAATTGAAAGCAGGTCATGGACAGTGGAGTACAATGAGACCAACAAGATAAAATAATTGCTATAGATCACAGATGGGATCATTTGGGAACAATAGCTATCGCCACATCTACAAAAACCAGCACAGCAGGTGTTCCTGACAAATATGAATGAAATGAAAAAAAAAAAAAATACAAAGAAATCTCTGCAGTGAAATTTAATCCCCTTTGTGAAGCAAGTCCTTTTGGCAACTTTTTTCAACAGGCAGAACTTTAAAATGCTCAAAATGTCTCAAAGTAAGTAGGGCTGTGGCAATATGCATATTTCCCTATTCGATACTGTCACAATACTTGGGTGCCAATTTGATATGTATTGCAATTTCTGTGTATTGTGATTCCAGAAGTTTCGCATTTTGCTATCACACTTATCATAAGATATATTACCAAAAGCAATGTACATCACATGTCAGTCAGTCTGTCTGATTTTCATTTAAACAGCATCATATACTGCAAAGAAAAGCATGGCCTTATTTTTAACTTTTATTTTTAAGGTTATTTTTTGGGCTTTTGCCTTAAATGGACAGGACAGTTTATCAAGCTTGAAGGGAGGAGAGAGGGGGAACAACACACAGCAAAAGGGCCGCAGGTCGGCATCGAGCCCCAGTGTTCCCCATACAATGATTTATTTGTGGTGGCTGCCACAATATCAACACTGACCACCACCTACCTTCATTTTTTTCTTTTTTAACGTAGTTAAAATGAGTAAGATCTTATTCCATTGTACAGCTGCAAGCAGGGCATTGATTCCCTCAGCACCTTGCCCTGATCTCTAGCTCTGTTTATCAGACCTCAAATGCTGCAAGAATAAGCTCGCTAGCTAGTTAGCTACCCAGCAGTCCTTCTGCCTCCCTCCCTGCCATTAGGAGAGAGTGTAGAGATTGACTAAGTAGCAGCTAATGCAACTCAAATTCAACCAGCACAAACCACAGCAAAGGGGTTCACAGCGGCTGGGTCTAACCTGTTTAACTGCGGCAACAGACACTTGCTGATCCAATGGGGGGTTTGTGCTGGGCTGGCAGAATTTGAGTTGCAATTTGACGGCTGACGATCCATGTCCTCGAACTGTCCACCATTTTCTGCTTTCTCACTTTGGCTCTGTTTCTCTTGAAATTAACATGCCATTACTTAGTTACTTTTAGATTAATCTCTCAAGACAGATTCTGCAATCTACATTGTAGAATCTGTCGGCAGCCCTGTGTGAAAGATGACTAGAGAGGGGGGGAGGGCGGGGCTTTGAGTTTGAACGATGCTGCGCTTTAGCCAATGACAATGGAGGGGGCGCGGCCGAGACGTGCAGGTGTCCCCAGGAAATGTGTACCTACAGAAACAGCAAGCTCCGCGTCCATAGCGTGTCCATAGCGACCGCTCCAGTAATGCCGTCTCGTCAACGTGAAAA
>NC_065506.1:16814798-16818382 GCF_006386435.1 Epinephelus moara | reverse complement strand
TAGCTAAACTCTGCTGGTTTTCTACCCGAAGTATTTGTAAACAACACGGCAATTCCCTGGGGGCACCGCCGGAAGTGAAGGGCGTGAGGCCCCTGCACTTCCAGTTAGTCGAAAAACTCCGGGCTGTGCCTCCAGAGGTAAAGGAAGAATTTTCTTTTTTATTTTTTTTATTTATTTTTTTTTTACCGATGGATTTCCAGATTGCTTATAGATTACCTCAATAAAAGCAGCAACTTCTTTTCACCTTTGCATTTGAATTATATCAATTCAGGCATTAAAAATAACAATTTAAAAAAAATCATGAAAAGAATGTTGCAATGTAATGTTTAGGTGAATCAGTTTTTTCTGACAATCCCTAAAATAAAACTTGCTTTATGAGGGAGCTATAAATCCATTGTGCAGGTATCATTCTAGTCTCTACAGCAATACTCTGGCATACCCTAGTAGATAATATAATTGCCTCAGACTTGAAGCAAGCATCACATTAGTTATTGTTCCTATTGTGCATTTGTGCTATTGCATCTTAAGTCAATTATACAAGTTGTGCAGCCATCATCACTGAAGCTTCAACAGGTCAACACTTAGTTGCTGAGATGTCTTCTGCTGCCATGGTAATTAAAGTAACGGACAACCAGTGACCTGGTTCTGTATATGTTTACCATTTACTGTATCTTCCTCATTCAATTAATGCATTTTCGTCTTTTCGTAGTCTGTGCCCTGCTGCTATATCTGGCACTGGCTGTTCAAGCTGCACACGACAATTAGACTGACATGATGACAAGCTTTAAATGTGGAACTGAACAGCTGCTGACACCTCGGCCCCTGTCACCTTTAATATTAAAATAACCAACAGTGACAACTCTGTTAACTTCAACACTCTAAAAACGCAGGCAAAAATAAACTGTTTTCACAGCATTGGTCATTTATTTAAAGTGCTGTGGGCAGTCAGCATCGATTTCTGTTAACCATGACACTGATCTTCTCCTAATCTTAACCAATGCTTAGTTTTGTTAGCTTTCTAAAATCTAAAAAGTATTTTCTCTAGAATAATATGTATAAAAAAAAATCCACAGTTATCATTTATTAATTTCCCAACACAGCCCTATCCCCTTCTGTCCAGCGAGAGGAGCACAGAGAAAAACACAAAAACAGAAATGTGTAATGTGAACCATTAAAAACTGTTTACAAATTGTTGTGTTCATGTAGGGCCCCATTGATTATAGTAGGAGGCTGATTATGAAAATATGTTTTCAGGGCCTTTACACAGTATTGCTGGCTTGTCTTTGTCCCAGTAATATGGGTGCCAGACCAGGAAAATGCTCATATGTGTCATTTTGGACCAACAACCAATTGTCGTTACAAACGAGGACTAGTTTTTACATTAATATTATAAAGTCAAAAGGAAGGAGACATAATTAATTCAGCAGGCTAATCTCCTTGTGTACTACCATACAGGGACATGCTAACCGACAATATGAGGGACACTGGCTCCCTGACCCAGTATTGTGGTCCAGCGTGTTTACTGTGTAGGGTTCACTGTGCCATCTGAATGCTGCAGGAGATGAGGCATATGAAAGCAACAAATGTTTTGTGCTTTAAACACGACTTCCCACCGGCTGTTTTACAGTTGCCTATCATGAGCTTATATTTATGGTCATTTTAAAAACACACTGCTGGTCTCATAACTTTCATTTACAATGGGGTGTGCACTGAATGCTAGCACCATCTGGTACCATTCCTACCGCAAAGTAAAAAAGGCTTGAATTTTCAATAGAGATTTTCATGAAAAAATTATAAACCCAATCCAAATGCAATATTAAGTAAGTGATGCCACTTAAAAATTAATTTGATTCATCCTTTACTGATTCTGATTTCTTTGTAGTCCCACACAATAACTGTATATAAAGGGAGTGATAATCACAGGGCAGATTAAACAACAATTACAGTTATGGTTGGATACTTGGGCTTTTCAGCATAAAAATGGCTAATTTTAAAACAAATTAAAAGATACAGTATTGTACATTGTGCTGTTGTCTCTTTTCAAATTATTTTCATTAGATCTGTCCTCTTGAAAGCTAGATTTCATATCGATCATGAAAATGTTGCTTTCTTCTAACGTAGTGAAATTTTGATATGGTTAGATATGTTACTGTATAGGGCAGCATGATGGTGCAGTGGTTAGCACTTTCACCTCACAACAGAAAGGTTGGGGCCCCTCTGTGTGGAGTTTTCAAGTTCTCTGCATGTTTTCTCCAGGTTCTCCATCTTGGGTTAGGTTAGGTTAATTAGGGACTCTAAATTGCTCATAGGTGTGAATGTGAGCTTGAATGCTTGTCTGACTCTATAGCCCCATTTACACTGCCTCTTCAAGGCGGGAATTTCATGCTGTTATGCCGCCTCACTGTGCTGTATATAAGATACAATCGTGCAATGGGGAGACACAGTTGTCTTGGCTTTAAGCACCCATCAGAGGCAGTAACAGCGCCAAAATGACTTCTGTATAGGACAGCCGGCAGGATGAGATCCTGGGCAGCGTGGGTGTAATGTTTTGACGACATGTTATGTGTGCAACCCACCACGGGAGATTTTCTAAAAATGGCTGCTAGCAGTTAGCAGCTAACTCAAAGAAGAATATCAGTGGCCATAGTCTCCGCAAATTGGGAAAACAATGAGGTCTGGGAGCTTCTTACCCTCCAAGCAGACGACGAGATCAGCTGCCATATAATCGGAGGGGTAAATGTTTGTTATTGCCATGTTTTACCATTGTTACTGTTGAAAAAGCCTGCTGACAGGTATGTAAAATGTCACACTAGAGGCTGACACTGTTGTGTTACATGTCATGCCCATCACACCTCTTTTGATTTTGCATACTAGCAAGTTATCTAAAAGCACACCATGGTTTTGTTCTGTGTAAAAATGTAAAGGTGGCATCAAGAAAGGACTTTGTAGCTGCCCTATAGTGTTAGCCTGTCCAGGGTGTACCCCACCTCTCACCCAGTGTCAGCTAGGATAGGCTCCAGCCCCCCATGACCACGAATGGGATAAGCGGATACAGATAATGAATAAATGAATGTTACTGTATAATTCTCAGGGAAGTGTCCTGTATGAACTAAACGGCAGACTGAAGACTCTACTAACAGAGACAAAACAGAGTAACAGCTGACTCATATGAATGAGTCCAGGGCAGCTTGAATGCGCATCTGTAGGTCCACTTTAAACATCCACTAACTACAATTACTAACAGCAGAACGTTACCAGTGGAAACACCAGGTGTTTTTGCAACATCAGTGTAGAGGACTGTGACGTTAAATTTAATTTCAGTAATATCTGTTGCCTTACATCTGACAGACAGCACCACTTGCTAACTCAAGGACCTACTAGTGTTGCACTGTATACTGGTACCAACGGTAGACCGCGGTACTAAAACACGAGGGTACATGTGATACCACAATGTTGGAGTACCGTAGTACTACAATACCTCACAATACCACTACTGTGGGATAAGTTCAAAGTCAGATCGCAAGAGGGTGAGTGTCCATGCACCATCCAATAACGGCGCGCGCTGGCCAATAACGCATGCACCA